>NC_084581.2:21150000-21505000 GCF_033978685.3 Nerophis lumbriciformis
AATATTGCTGATTATGGCATACAGCTTAAGAAAACTAAAAAAAATCCCATCTCAAAAAATTAGAACATTTCCTCAGACCAAGTAAAAAAAAAAGATTTATAACAGCAAAACAAAATCAAACATTTGAAAATGTCAATTAATGCACTCAGTACTTGGCTGGGAATCCTTTTGCATCGATTACTGCATCAATGCGGCGTGGCATGGAGGCAATCAGCCTGTAGCATTGCTGAGGTGTTATGGATGCCCAGGATGCTTCAATAGCGGCCTGGTTGTCATTTGTTAATGACAACCAGCAACTTTCATATTTGAATAAAATAGAAAGACTCAAAATAATACACAAAGGTAAAGCCCACAGTATGATCTCTCCGGCCCGAACACATAGATGTGTATTACACTCCATTTGATTGCTCCTCCCAACATGTTATATTGAAAACTGTGACTGTCATAAAAAGACTCGAAATGATCCACAGTGATCCCTCATGCATGAGAAGATTAAACCACATTAGACGTCACATTAGACCATTAGCCACCTTTTATCATTGAAATAAAATACAAGGTAAATCCCACAGTACATTCGCTCATGCCTGAGCCCATTAGTTGTGTTATACAATTGATGCGGTGGATTGATTGATTGATTGATTGAGACTTTTATTAGTAGGTTGCACAGTGAAGTACATATTCCGTACAATTGACCACTAAATGGTAACACCCGAATAAGTTTTTCAACTTGTTTAAGTCGGGGTCCACTCTGTGATTGTTCCTTCCGCCATTTATTAATGATATCTGCCACACTTTATACAAAACCCAAAACCAGTGAAGTTGGCACGTTGTGTAAATCGTAAATAAAAACAGAATACAATGATTTGCAAATCCTTTTCAACTTATATTCAATTGAATAGACTGCAAAGACAAGATGTTTAATGTTCGAACTGAGAAACGTAATTTTTTTTTTTTGCAAATAATCAGTAACTTAGAATTTAATGGCAGCAACACATTGCAAAAAAGTTTGCACAGGGGCATTTTTACCACTGTGTTACATGGCCTTTCCTTTTAACAACACTCAGTAAACGTTTGGGACCGGAGGAGACCAATTTTTGAAGCTTTTCAGGTGAAATTATTTCCCATTCTTGCTTGATGTACAGCTTAAGTTGTTCAACAGTCCGGGGTCTCCGTTGTGGTATTTTAGGCTTCATAATGTGCCACACATTTTCAATAGGAGACAGGTCTAGACTACATGCAGGTCAGTCGAGTACCCGCACTCTTTTACTGTGAAGCCACGCTGTTGTAACACGTGGTTTGGCATTGTCTTGCTGAAATAAGCAGGGGCATCCATGATAACATTGCTTGGATGGCAACATATGTTGCTCCAAAACCTGTATGTACCTTTCAGCATTAATGGTGCCTTCACAGATGTGTAAGTTACCCATGCCTTGGGCACTAATACACCCCCATACCATCACAGATGCTGGCTTTTGAACTTTGCGCCTATAACAATCCGGATGGTTCTTCCCCTCTTTAGTCCGGAGAACACGACGTCCACAGTTTCCAAAAACAATTTGAAATTTGCACTCGTCAGACCACAGAACACTTTTCCACTTTGCATCAGTCCATCTTAGATGAGCTCGGGCCCAGCAAAGCTGGCGGCGTTTTTGGGCGTTGTTGATAAATGGCTTTCGCTTTGCATAGTAGAGTTTTAACTTGCACTTACAGATGTAGCGACAAACTGTAGTTACTGACAGTGGTTTTCTAAAGTGTTCCTGAGCCCATGTGGTGATATCCTTTTCACACTGATGTCACTTTTTGATGCAGTACTGCCTGAGGGATCGAAGGTCTGTAATATCATCGCTTACGTGCAGTGATTTCTCCAGATTCTCTGAACCTTTTGATGATATTACGGACCATAGATGGTGAAATCCCTAAATTCTTTGCAATGGCTCGTTGAGAAATGTTGTTCTTAAACTGTTGGAAAATTTGCTCACTCATTTGAACGAACAAACTTAACGAACGTTAAGTATCTTGTCTTTGCAGTCTATTCAATTGATGCAAATCATTGTATTCTGTTTTTTTTTTTTACGATTTACACAACATGCCAACTTCTCTGGTTTTGGGTTTTGTAATTTAAAAAAATTCAAAGACTTGAAATAAATTAGGCAAGTAAAGCCGATGATGCTATAGCTCAGGGGTGCTCACACTTTTTCTGCAGGCGAGCTACTTTTCAATTGATTAAGTTGTGGGGATCTACCTCATTCATATATATAATTTATATTTACTTATTTATGAAATATATGTTTTTGTTAACAAGTTAAAGGTGTTTAATGATAATGCAAGCATGTTTAACACATATAGTTAATATTGTTAATACATTAAAGGTGTTTAATGATAATACAAGTATGTTTAATACATATAGTTAATATTGTTAACAAGTTAAAGGTGTTTAAAGATAATGCAAGCATGTTTAACACATATAGTTAATATTGTTAACAAGTTAAAGGTGGTTAAAAATAATACAAGCATGTTTAACACAAATAGTTAATATTGTTAACAACTTAAAGGTGGTTAAAGATAATACAAGCATGTTTAACACATATAGTTAATATTGTTAACAAGTTAAAGGTGGTTAAAGATAATACAAGCATGTTTAACACATATAGATTCCTTTCTTTCATGAAGACAAGAATATAAGTTGGTGTATTACCTGATTCTGATGACTTGCATTGATTGGAATCAGACAGTGGTGATGATAACGTCCGCATTTTCGAATGGAGGAGAAAAAAAGTCATCTTTTCTGTCCAATACCACATGAAAGTGGTTGGTTTTTGGCATCTTATTTGTCCAGCTTCCGTACTCCTTTGTATACACTTTACAAGAAATACATTGTCGGCAAACTCCGTAGCTTGCTAGCTTGTGCACGCCAGCTTTCTGACACTCTTATTTTGGTAGCGCAGGCAGGATGAAGCAGAGCTTTTATTGTGCAACTGTGCAGTCGGTCTTTGGAGTTTTGACGACAGGTACGGCGCCAGAGTCTGTTGAAATAAAGTGTTTCTGGCCTTCCAGTCGCTCATTTTAATGAGCTGGCAGCAGCCAGCGTCATCTCAGAAGACCCTCGGGTGCCGTGAATGTCAATCAAGTGACGAAAGTGACGTCATAGTGAAGATTTATGATCGCTCATTTTTAGGACTATTTTTTTAATGCCTGGCTGGTGATCGACTGACACACCCTCCGAGATCGACCGGTAGATCGCGATCGACGTAATGAGCACCCCTGCTATAGCTCATGCATTACCTCATTAAATATGTCATAAAATTGATATGATTGTTACTACCACTATTTATTAATGATGACTATCCATCCATTTATCCATTTTCTGCCGCTTGTCCCACCTTTTAAAATAGAAATAAATAGAAAGACTTGAACGTAAATAAAGCCCTCGGTACTGTCTTAGATGTGCCTTACAATTTGTGTGATTGCTCTGAGTCCTCCCACCGGATGTTAATGATAACTACCACCTTTTATAATTGAAATAATAGAAAAGACGCAAAATAATCCACAAAGTCAAAGCCCAAGGTATACTCACTCATATACAAGCATATTAGATTGCATGGAGGCTACGATCACATGAGGATAACTGAAGAGAGAGATGAATGTGTGTCCAACAGACAGTCAATAAATATTCTCCTCACTTGACAGAGGAATTTAAGCCATGCCTCAACACTGCCGCTGCTGCCCCCTCCTCATTAATGCCACCTCAAACGCCCTCCAAAAGTTTGATTACAAGCCAAAAGAAGGCTTTGGATTACAAAGGCCTGTCAATACCAGCAACATCACATGGTGCATTCATGCTTTGCCATACTTGTTGTCATGATACGCATAGCGTGTGCTGAGCAGTACACAGGAAGTGGTCAATTAGAAGAAATCAGCTGCTGAGGGTGGAGGACACTTAAGATGGCAGAAACTAGCGAGACGAACAATAACAAACCCTTTGGTGGTTAGTGCATTGTAGCATGTGCACTTCTGCATACAAATAGGGACACAGCTTAGTTTAGAACGGGGGTCGGCAACGCGCAGCTTTCCAGCAGCAAGCGGCTCTTTAGCGCTGCCCTAGTGGCTCCCTGGAGCTTTTTCAAAAATGTAGGAAAATGGAAAAAAGATGAGGAAAAAAAAACGTTTTGTTTTAATATGGTTTCTGTAGGAGGACAAACATGACACAAACCTTCCCACTTGTTAGAAATCCCACTGTTTACATTAAACATGCTTCACTCATGAGAGTATTTGGCCCGCGCCATTTTGTCCTGGTTTCGGCAGTCCTTGAACACACCGCAGTTTGTTTGCATGTACAACTTTCCTTGATGCTGCCACAGAGAGACGTGTTTTATGCCACTCCTTCTTTGTCTCATTTTGTCCATCCAACGTCTTATGCTGTGCGTGAATCCACCAAGGTGAGCTTTGTTGATGTTATTGACTTGTGTGGAGTGCTAATCAGACATACACTATATTGCCAAAAGTATTTGGCCACCCATTCAAATGATCAGAATCAGGTGTCCTAATCACTTGGCCCGGTGTATAAAATCAAGCACTTAGGCATGGAGACTGTTTCTACAAACATTTGTGAAAGAATGGGTCGCTCTCAGTGATTTCCAGCATGGAACTGTCACAGGATGCCACCTGTGCAACAAATGCAGTCGTGAAATTTCCTCGCTCCTAAATATTCCAAAGTCAACTGTCGGCTTTATTATGAGAAAATGGAAGAGTTTGGGAACAACAGCAACTCAGCCACGAAGTGGTAGACCACGCAAACTGACAGAGAGGGGTCAGCGGAGGAATTATGGTGTGGGGTTGTTTTTCAGGAGTTGGGCTTGACCCCTTAGTTCCAGTGAAAGGAATTTTGAATGCTCCAGGATACCAAAACATTTTGGACAATTCCACGCTCCCAACTTTGTGGGAACAGTTTGGAGCGGGGCCCATTCTCTTCCAACATGACTGTGCACCACTCCACAAAGCAAGGTCTATAAAGACATGGATGACAGAATCTGGTGTGGATGAACTTGACTGGCCTGCACAGAGTCCTGACCTGAACCCGATAGAACAGTGGTCCCCAACCACCGGGCCGCGGCCCGGTAACGGTCCGCACAAGAATGAAAAAATAAAAAATAAAAAAATAAAAATGTTTTTTTTTTTTATTAAATCAACATAGAAAACACAAGACACACTTACAATTAGTGCACCAACCCAAAAAACCTTCCTCCCCTCATTCATACTCATTCACACTCAATCACACAAAAGGGTTGTTTCTTTCTGTTATTAATATTTCTGGTTCCTACATTATAAATCAATATAGATCAATACAGTCTGCAGGGATACAGTCCGTAAGCACACATGATTTTATTTTTTTATTACAAAAAAAATTACAGTTAGTTATTACAGTTACAAAAAGGTTGGGGGACCAGTGCGATAGAACACCTTTGGGATAAATTAGAACAGAGACTGAGAGCCAGGCCTTCTCGACCAACATCATCAGTGTGTGACCTCACCAAAGCGCTTTTGGAAGAATGGTCGAAAATTCCTATAAACACACTCCGCAACCTTGTGGACAGCCTTCCCAGAAGAGTTGAAGCTGCAATAGCTGCAAAAGGTGGACCCACATCATATTGAACCCATGGGTTAGGAATGGGATGGCACCTCAAGTTCAAATGTGAGTCAAGGCAGGTGGCTAAATACTTTTGGCAATATAGTGTATTTGGTCACTGCATGACTGCAAGCTAATTGCTGCTAACATGCTATTTTTGCTAGCTGTATGCACATAATGCATCATTAAAATACTCAGTTTTAGTAATGTTTTCCAATGAAATGGATGGGTTCTAGACTGGAAATTGTGATGTCTCATGTTGTATGCATGCACGTTGGAAATAAACTCAAACTCAACTCAATGTTGTAAAAATGTGTAGAATAAATATTACAATATCAACATTTCTGTCAACGAAGATTTGCATCAGCCTGCGACACATAGTCATTTTGATAGTAGGCTCATATAGCCAATATAGACACTTACATCATGTGTTGCCTTCATTTTAACACTTATATACGGCTTTACATTTTTCATTCTTCATGTCCTCCTTAGCTCTTCCTGCCCGTGTGTAATGACACTGTAACAACACGTGACCCAGCTCGGGTATCAAAAAGAGAGATGGCGACACCCATACGTGCAGCATGTCAGCGTCAGGTGACTCCATGATTATGTAATGTAATGTGCACTGATAAAGCCTGCTACGTTCCTGTATAATGAGCGCCGGCTGATCACACACTACTCCAGCTCTTATTATCTTCTTCAGAATTAGAAGGGGGGGGGGCCTCAAACAGAGGAGCCATTGAGGATGGGTCAGGACTGGGGGGACAAGTCGGGGGCCCCCTGTGTGCACTGGCCCAAAACAAGAGGAAGGAACCAGCATGAGGAGAAGGGTGGGGGTCGGATTGGCGTGTTCAAAAGGAGAGATAGAATAGGACGTCACGTAGAGCCGCATGAATCACACCGTTGTTCTCCTGAGTCAGTGAAAACGGGCTCGGATTGAAGAGAAACAAAAAGTGGGCATGTGTTGAAAGTGAGAGAAAGTGAAGAAAGGCTCAATGAGCTTCGTGCTTACTTTTATACACACACTTTAAAGGAGCCCGCAGTGTTTTGTACAGTATAAGACAGACATATATCAGCAAAAGAAACAAGTATCATGTATTTACCATGAATTCATTAACGTGGACGCCGACTTAAACAAGTTGAAAAACGTATTCGGGTGTTACCATCCATCCATCCATCCATCCATCTTCTTCCGCTTATCCGAGGTCGGGTCGCGGGGGCAGCAGCCTAAGCAGGGAAGCCCAGACTTCCCTCTCTCCAGCCACTTCGTCCAGCTCTTCCTGTGGGATCCCGAGGCGTTCCCAGGCCAGCCGGGAGACATAGTCTTCCCAGCGTGTCCTGGGTCTTCTCCGTGGCCTCCTACCGGTCGGGCGTGCCCTAAACACCTCCCTAGGGAGGCGTTCGGGTGGCATGCTGACCAGATGCCCGAACCACCTCATCTGGCTCCTCTTGATGTGGAGGAGCAGCGGCTTTACTTTGAGCTCCCCCAGGATGACAGAGCTTCTCACCCTATCTCTAAGGGAGAGCCCTGCCACCCGGCGGAGGAAACTCATTTCGGCTGCTTGTACCCGTGATCTTGTCCTTTCGGTCATAACCCAAAGCTCATGACCATAGGTGAGGATGGGAACGTAGATCGACCGGTAAATTGAGAGCTTTGCCTTCCGGCTCAGCTCCTTCTTCACCACAACGGATCGATACAGCGTCCGCATTACTGAAGATGCCGCACCGATCCGCCTGTTGATCTCACGATCCACTCTTTCCTCACTCGTGAACAAGACTCCGAGGTACTTGAACTCCTCCACTTGGGGCAGGGTCTCCCCCCCAACCCGGAGATGGCACTCCACCCTTTTCCGGGCGAGAACCATGGAAAAAAAAAACATCAATCTGTCAATCCTTTCCGTGTCCGGGCCAGGTAAGGTTCAATCAATTGTAAGGAATATGTACTGTACTGTGAAATCTACTAATAAAAGTTTCAATCAATCAATCAATCAATCAATCAATCAGCTTACATGTAAAATCTCAGATATAAGCTCCGATACAAGCAGTCCTGCAACGCTTGACTTGTGCAAAGCTGAACAGCCATCCATCCGTCCATTTTCTACTGCTTGTCCAGTTTGGGGTCGCAGGGGGGTGCTGGAGCCTATCTCAGCTGCATTCAGGTGGAAGGCGGGGTACACCCTGGACAAGTCGCCGCCTCAGCACAGGGCCAACACAGATAGACAGACAACATTCACACTCACATTCACACACTAGGGCCAATTTAGTGTTGCCAATCAACCTATCCCCAGGTGCCCGGAGGGAACCCACGCAGTCAATCAATCTAAATGTCCTCATTCACACATGGTTGGGCTTTTCTTTTTGTTGACTTTATAAACAAGCAAACATGGTAGGCTGTACTGTACGCCAGTGTTTTTCAACCTTTTTTGAGCCAAGGCACATTTTTTGCGTTGAAAAAATGCGGAGGCACACCACCAGCAGAAATCATTAAAAAACGAAACTCTGTTGACAGTAAAGAGTCGTCACAATTGTGGGATATGACTTTAAACCATAACCAACCATGCATCAATGTAGCTCTTGTCTCAAAGTAGGTGTACTTTCACCACCTGTCACATCACGCCGTGACTTATTTGGAGTTTTGTGCTGTTTTCCTGCGTAGTGTTTTAGTTCTTGTTTTGCGCTCCTATTTTGGTGGCTTTTTCTCTTTTTTTGGTATTTTCCTGTAGCAGTGTCATGTCTTCCTTTGAGCGATTTTCCCGCATCTACTTTGTTTTAGCAATCAAGAATATTTCAGTTGTTTTCATCCTTCTTTATGGGGACATTGTTGATTGTCATGTCATGTTCGGATGTACATTGTGGACGCCGTCTTTGCTCCACAGTAAGTCTTTGCTGTCGTCCAGCATTATGTTTTTGTTTACTTTGCAGCCAGGTCAGTTTTAGTTTCGTTCTGCATAGCCTTCCCTAAGCTTCAATGCCTTTTCTTAGGGGCACTCACCTTTTGTTTATTTTTTGTTTTAGCATTAGACACCTTTTTACCTGCACGCTGCCTATCGCTGTTTCCGACATCTACAAAGTAATTAGGTACCGGCTGCCACCTACTGATATGGAAGAGTATTACATGGTTACTCTGCCGAGCTCTAGACAGCACAGACACTCAACAACAACACATCATTTTCAGACTATGATTGCTGGTTTGCAAAAAATATTTTAACCCAAGTAGGTGAAATTAGATCATCTCCCACGGTACACCAGACTGTATCTCACGGCACACAGTGTGCACAGTGGTTGAAAAACACTGCTGTACACTACTAGGAGCTAGCAGCTACACAACACCTAAGCATACAACTGCACACAATATTAATTGAACAATATTGCAGTCTAAAATGTGACGTGTCAATATAAACAAGTATCAAATAAATATACTCATATATTTAGTTAAATATAGCATTTCGTTTAGATAACAATGAGTCATATATTGGAATATGGGATCCAATATTTAAATTTGTTTTAACTATTAAATGAACCTAAAATATGACTTCTTTCATCTTTGTGGAAAATATTGGACACAATGTGTTGTCAAGCCTATGAGATGCGATGCAAGTGTAAGCCACTGTGACACTATTGTTATTTTTTAAAATGTTTAATCACTGCTATGTTGGAATTCTTATTAATATTGATACTGTTGTTGATGTTATTCATTTTTGTTTGACTACTTTTGGATTGTTTTGTGTCATGTTTGTGTGTCTTCTCAATTGCTCTGTTGATTACTATTCTGAATGTTGCTGGGAATTGTATTATTATGGTATTATTGTGTATTATTTTGTTGGACTGATTAACGATAATAAATATATTTAAAAAACTATGATAATAATTATAGTCGGCATCATCTATCTAACTTATTTTGTCATGCTCTTAACTTAATGAATTATTGTGCCTACTCGATGTCACCAAAAAACAATTACCACACCACTTCAATTTTAAAGACGGCATAAGTCTGTCATGAGGTTAGTGTTTTTCATACAGACTTTTCACTTGACCAAGCATTTTCGAACATTCCACATTAAACAAGGCCCCAATATCTGAATCGTATTGGCAGTAAAAATGTTGTATCAGGACACCCTTGAGTTGGTAGTAAACAAAAACATGAGTGTCAACTTAAAAAAACATGCTGTTTTTAGCCTTAAAGGGGTCATATTATGATTATTTCTCTACATTTAAAACACTTCCTTGTGGTCTACATATCATGTAATGCTGTTTTTTTGGTCAAACTTTTGCATATGTTATGTTTTACAGATCGTCTTCAAGCCGCTTTCTGACCGTCTTTTCAGGATGTGCCGTTTTGTGAGCGGTCTTATTTACGTGCCTCCACTTTGACTGCGTCTTCTTCATGTTGTAGTTTTTAGTGCGTCCATTTGGAGTAGATATAAGTTAGAACTATACGCTACTTTGTATTAGAAATGGCAACAGCGGAGGATGCATGTGCATGTACGAGCCAGTCTGCCCCAAAACAAAATGATGATAAAAAAAAGACTTACCGTAATTGACTACAACGTCGGAAAGCTCTTCGGGTAAACTTCGACCATATATGGAGATATCCGCTGACGTAACTAGCAACAAACACTGTACGTCAGTAGCTACTCAAATTCCAAACGGCTTGATTTTTGAGACTTATGCAGATTCCAAATACACCAAAAGGGGTGAAAACGGGTAAGAAATAGAAGTAGTAGTAGTAGTAGTAAATTATATTTATATAGCGCTTTTTCTCTAGTGACTCAAAGCGCTTTACATAGTGAAACCCAATATCTAAGTTACATTTTTAAACCAGTGTGGGTGGCACTGGGAGCAGGTGGGTAAAGTGTCTTGCCCAACGACACAACGGCAGTGACTAGGATGGCGGAAGCGGGGATCGAACCAGGATCCCTCAAGTTGCTGGCACGGCCACTCTACCAACCGAGCTATACCGCCCCATTTGAACCCCTTTAAATGTCCCTTATTATGCAAACGTGACCTTTTAATGATGTTACAGCAATAGGTCTAATAATAAGCCTGTTTATGAAAAATCTCGCCTCTGATCCGTGGCTGGATGAAGAGTTGTGCTGCCTCGTCTGACGTCATGTCACTTTTTACAGTGTGTAGTGCGGCCATTCGACTGTCATGTCTTTACAATCATTTTATGCATTTCCTATTGTATTTCTAAATATTTTTGGCTGAAGATGAACCTCATTCATTTTTAGGATTTTTCTGTTAACACCAACCACATGGTCTACACCAGACCTGGGCAAATTAAGGCCCAGGGGGCGCAGGGGGCCCGTTAAGCTTTTCAATCTGGCCCGCTGGACATTCCCAAATTATTTTTTTTAGATCTTTAAGATGTAAAGTGTAGCTGCCATTATGATGTGCAGTGATGTTTTCAAATGATCTTAAGTCTTGAACTATACAAAGTATTTCAATGGTTGGAATCTGCCCTTTTGCATGATATACTAGTTACTATGGTAATCTAATTAGGTACTATGGTAATCTAATTAGTTAATATGGTAATGTAAATCACAGCAGCTCACACGAGGCACCAAGCAGTGTGGGTGGGGAGCGTTTTCACAGAGTGTTTCCAGAGCGGCCAGCCTGAAATGCGGGTGTCAGGGACAGACACGGAAGGAGATTTTTACAACAAACTTCTAAAGCTTAGTGATATATCAGATTCATCAGCTTGTAGGTGGGATTTTTTTTACCCTTTGTGTTCATATTTCGCTGTTTGTTGCATTTTTGTTGCGTTTCGCTTGATTGTCAAATATGTCGATCGTGAGGGGGTGTGATGTTCGTATGTTGTCAATATTCAGTGTTTTATCGTTTATAGTTAATATTGTAAATCCCACATTCTTTATTTTCATGTACATTCTGGGTGTCTTTCACTAAAAAAATTTTTAGTTTTTAAGGCGGTCTGTCATTAGGGTTAGAGTTAGGGTTTGTAGCATTCAATCAGACATTATTGTGAGGTTTTGTATTAGTGTTCCTAAAAATGGATATACCAGTCCCCAGAACCATTTTTTTCTCTAAATTTGGCCTCCCGAGTCAAAATAATTGCCCAGGTCTGGTCTACATGCTGACCAAACTGCCATCAGTGCAAATGCAATGAAAGAATAGAAATTTCCTTCATTTCAGCTCATTGGGTCGGATCATGAGCCGTTTATGAGGAAATTCAAAACATTTTTTTTACTAAAGTATCCAATTATGTCCTCATAAATAGATACCACTGACAAGATGAAAGGGGGTGTTAAGGCAGACCATACACCAGAAATGAGTGTTTCTTATAAATGGATACTTTCAATTCCTTTGGCCCATAACAGTTGTCACTTGGATGCAACCAACACGCGCATGCAAACTGTAACAAGGAGTTGCAAAGTAGCAATGTATCTCCCGCGTATGTTGTGATACATTCACACACTCTTACCACACTGTTGTTAAAAAACACTTGGAGTCACTTTCATTTGTGCTAACATTTATTTTGGTGCGTGATTACGAGCCAAAGCTGCACGACTATAAGGTAGAGGTGTCAGGAGAGACTGGACCTTTTGTTTTTGCCCACCACGTCTGTTGCAGGGACTCAGGCAAAATCAATCAATGCTCGAGAGATGTTGTCGAGTCAGCACTTTTTATCTGACGCTGCCTTTCATGAATGTTTAAGTATGGCAGTAGATTTCCACGGCCTCAAGTGAGCTTGGAGCCACTGCTCTACATGATGGCTTCTTTGATCAACTTAATTATCCTGCAGAATCCTTATTGGCATGTCTACAAGCCATTGAGGACTTGACAATGCACTACATGCTCCCTTTGCTGCTTCTTTTTATGAACATGCATATTTTATCACTTTTGGTCCTGATGCAGCAGTTAAGAGCATGTAGGATTGTGTTGTGTGTGTGTGTGTGTGTGTGTGTGTGTGTGTGTGTGTGTGTGTGTGTGTGTGTGTGTGTGTGTGTGTGTGTGTGTGTGTGTGTGTGTGTGTGTGTGTGTGTGTGTATGTGTGCGTGTGCGTGCGTGTGTGCGTGCGTGCGTGCGTGAGAGAGAGAGAGCGAGAGAGAGAGAGGGAGTGCATGTGTGTCTGGGTCTGTGCAGTGCCAGTGGGAGTTGCACCATTTCAAGGACAAAATGGTGAGTCATAAATCTTGTGCAGCTGCTCTTTGGTTTAGCACACAAACAGTGTTGTTTGTGGGCGTGGTCTAAAACATCTAAGACGCAGAGGTGTGGACTCGAGTCACATGACTTGGACTCGAGTCAGACTCGAGTCATGAATTTGATGACTTTAGACTCGACTTGACAAAATGTAAAAAGACTTGCAACTCGACTTAGACTTTAACATCAATGACTTGTGACTTCACTTGGACTTGAGCCTTTTGAATTGACATGACTTGACATGACTTGCTACTTTCCCCAAAACCCAAAGATGAAAAAGTTATTCGGGAGCGCTCCGTATTTTTCATTGTGTACTTGTCTATCAGCGTTGCGTGTGTCAGCTGGTGTGGTCTCAGTACAACAGCCAATCAAATTAGATCTACTTTGTTTTCATCACACAGCATTCATCCAATCAAATTGCAGGACAACCAACGAAGAAGACATGTCCAAACCACACGCCAGTGAACAAAAAATGATACCAAAAATAATTTTGTTTGGGTATAAAAATTACGAGGTGGTCAACACAAAACGGTTTGCAGTATGCAACACATGCGGTTCGAAAATTACTGATGGAGAGGCAACAACTTCCAACTTCGTCCGGCATTTGAAGTTGCACAAAGAACGGTAAGATTTGAATGTAAGATAACGTTTATTGGCTAAGTAACGTGACTTTTATTTGCTGTGTAGTTAAATCAGTGAGGCTGTAAACTCACTGCTAACGTTATAACGTTATTGCAAACACGGGAATCTGTTGCAGTTCACTACCTTATTCATACTTTTTGTTCAGTGATTTTTTTAAGCAGGGTTACGTTAGTCAATATATCACACGTAACGTTAGACGGCGGTCAGCAGCACCGCGTATTTTAGACACCTAAAAAAAGACAAAAATAGTCAAATAAAGGTCAGTTAAAATGTATACTATATTATGAATATGTGTACCGTTTTAGCTAGCTTTCTGACATACTGTTGGTTGTTTACCTCAGTGGTCCCCAACCACCGGGCCGTGGCCCGGTACTGGTCCGTGGATCGATTGGTATCGGGCCGCACAAGAAATATATATATTTTTTTCTTTTTTTAATTAAATCAACATAAAAAACACAAGATACACTTACAAGTAGTGCACCAACCCAAAACAACTCTCTCCCCCTTTTTGTTCTGGGCATTGAACATGAAGACTCTTCCTTCACTGTTCCGAGTGGCCATGAGAGTCTTGGCAGTGCCTGCCTCCAGTGCTCCAGTGGAGCGAGTTTTCAGCCATGGTGGCATCATACTACGCCCCCATCGTGCACAAATGACTGACAGACTCTTGGCTGATTTGGTCTTTTGCAGATGCAATGCAGCATAGGGCCCTGACATATAAAAAGTACAACTTTTTTGTTATGTTCACGTGTATGTCATGTTTTTTCAATGTTAACACTTTTGTACAAATAAGTACATTTGCACTTTATTTTTCAATGTGTTTGTTCTGTAAAGGAATGAGTTAATGTTTAAAATGACTGGTTAATAGTGCTATTATAAAGTGCAATGTCAGCACAATTTTCTTTCCTGCAATTTAAAATGCACTTGTTTTAATAAATAAATACAACGTT
This sequence comes from Nerophis lumbriciformis, assembly GCF_033978685.3. Classification (NCBI taxonomy): domain Eukaryota; kingdom Metazoa; phylum Chordata; class Actinopteri; order Syngnathiformes; family Syngnathidae; genus Nerophis; species Nerophis lumbriciformis. The sequence continues at coordinate 21,164,374 of NC_084581.2, forward strand.
TGAAAGGCATACACAATCTGTGTTAATATATTAGTCTGTGGTTAAAAGGACTTGAAAGGACTCGAAACTCAAAATGCAGGACTTAGGACTTGACTTGAGACTTTCCAGTCTTGACTTTGGACTTGACTCGGGGCTTGCCTGTCTTGACTCGGGACTTGACTCGGACTTGAGGGCAAAGACTTGAGACTTACTTGTGACTTGCAAAACAATGACTTGGTCCCACCTCTGCTAAGACGTAATACATTAAAACAGTGGTTCCTAACCTTGTTGGAGGTACCGAACCCCACCAGTTTCATATGCGCATTCACCGAACCCTTCTTTAGTGAAAAATAAAATGTTTTTTTTTTTCTAATTCAAGACAAAGTTGTATGTTTTTGATAACACTTTAGTATGGGGAACATATTCTAAGTAACAAAGACTTAATTTAGAGTGTTTTGGTTAGGGTTAAGGTTAGAGGGCCAGGGCCAGGGTTAGAGGGTTAGGGTTTTTTGCATTAAACCCTAACCCTAATAAGGCATTAATAAGTACTTAATAATGCCTTGTTAAGAGAAAATATTTTACTAATTTGCATGTTAATAAGCAACTAATTAATGGTGAATATGTTCCCCATACTAAAGTGTTACTATGTTTTATTACTGGCATTAATAAGTACTTAATAATGACTAGTTAAGAGAAAATATGTTCCCCATACTAAAGTGTTACCATGTTTTATTACAGGCATTAATAAGTACTTAATAATGACTAGTTAAGAGAACATATGTTACAAATTTGCATGTTAATAAGCAACTAATTAATGGTGAATATGTTCCCCATACTAAAGTGTTACCATGTTTTATTACTGGTGCACAAAATGAACCGTGCATGAACATCACCTTGTTCAAAGAACAAAACCAACACAGTGCATAAACTCACAACAAATTACACACCTGCAAATCAGTCTGACTTCTGCTGTTGCCGTATCCGTAATACGCCGATAGGGAGAAGTTTTTATTTACACGATGAGTCGGGTGTGTTTTGATCTCCGCCGAACCCCTGAGCCCGACTCACCGAACCCCTAGGGTTCGATCGAACCCAGGTTAAGAACCACTGCATTAAAACAATGATTCTATAACTGTGGTATGCGACTCCATCTAGTGGTGCGCCGAAGCATCGGTTGATTTAAGTGCAGTGTTTTTGATTTCCTATGTTCAAACACAGTGTTACTGTTCAAACTATGTGTAATGTTACATATTGAATGTACTTGTTTAAAAAAACCTCTGCCTTGTTTCTAATGAATACTTAGGCCTACTGTGCGACTGTATCTCAGTTTTGGTCATTATGGTGGTACTTGAAGAGCACAGTATTTTCTGACGAAACAAGTTGGAGAAACCACTGCGCTAAAACAAATATTTGCTGTAGCAATCATTTCTAGAATTTAGCATTCAGTGTTTTGATGTAATCTGTTGAACTGGAGTGCTACTCAGTAGAGTGCAGACCTCCGCCAAGGCATTGGATCAACTATCTTCTGTAACGTCTGATGATGATTAAGTTGAATGCAATATTTTCTGGGAAATTATGAAAAATGGCCCATCTGACAGTGTCAACAAAAAAATCTGGGTCTCCACCCGGTCCTCTATTTATTTATTGACTTGTTTTCATACACAGCTATTATTATTTATTTATTTTTATTTCCTTTTTTTGCTGGTTGTTACCATAATACATTGCAGTAGAATCATTATAATAATATAATATGATTTCAATATATAATTATAATATAACGATGATAATAATAATAATGTTATAACTATATAATTATTTATTTCTGCAAAGTTTTGTAGGAATGAAGTGTGATTAAATGTATTTAATAGGTATTTATTAAATTATACATTATGATTAGTAAGGGTGCTCCACATTCTCATTTATTTCGGTTCTAAATCAATTAATCATTTTCAAAAATCTATAAAACAATTTTTGAACATTTTTTTATAAAAAGGTTTTCTAGGGCATCTACACATTTACTCGCTACACTTACAGTACAGGCCAAAAGTTTGGACACACTTTCTCATTCAATACGTTTTCTTTATTTCCATGACTATTTACATTGTAGATTGTCACTGAAGGCATCAAAACTATGAATGAACACATGTGGAGTTACAGTATGTACTTCACAAAAAAAGGTGAAATAACTGAAAACATGTTTTATATTCTAGTTTCTTCAAAATAGCCACCCTTTGCTCTGATTACTTTTTCGCACACTTTTGGCATTCTCTCGATGAGCTTCAAGAGGTAGTCACCTGAAATGGTTTTCACTTCACAGGTGTGCTTGAAGCATACTTGCCAACCTTGAGACCTCCGATTTCGGGAGGTGGGGGTTAGGGGGGAGGGGGGGGGGGTGTTTGGGGCGGGGGCGTGGTTAAGAGGGGAGGAGTATATTTACAGCTAGAATTCACCAAGTCAAGTATTTCATATATATATATATATATATATATATATATATATATATATATATATATATATAAGAGAAATACTTGAATTTCAGTGTTCCTTTATTTACACATATACACACACATAACACTCATCTACTCATTGTTGAGTTAAGGGTTGAATTGTTCATCCTTGTTCTATTCTCTGTCACTATTTTTCTAACCATGTTGAACACCCTCTCTGATGATGCATTCTGCTTCGTCTCCTTGTTCTGTGCGCAGTTGTGCAGTGCACTCTCTAAAAGCCCTATATGTTAATGTCACATATGCATGTACAGTAGATGGCAGTATTGTCCCGTTTAAGAGTGTCACAACATTGCTGTTTACGGCAGACGAACTGCTTTACGGTAGACGAAAACGTGACTGCTGTTGTTGTGTGTTGTTGCCGCACTGGGAGGACGTTAATGAAACTGCCTAACAATAAACCCACATAAGAAACCAAGAACTCACCCTCGATCATTCTACAGTTAGAACGTGATTGGGTAGGCACGCTGTTTATATTGTGGGAAAGCGGACGTGAAAACAGGCTGTCGACACGTCACTCAGGTCCGCCTGAATTTCGGGAGATTTCCGGGAGAAAATTTGCCCCAGGAGGTTTTCGGGAGAGTCACTGAATTTCGGGCGTCTCCTGGAAAATCCGGGAGGGTTGGCAAGTATGGCTTGAAGCTCATCGAAAGAATGCCAAGAGTGTGCAAAGCAGTAGTCAGAGCAAAGGGTGGCTATTTTGAAGAAACTAGAATATAGAAATTTTTTCAGTTATTTCACCTTTTTTTGCTAAGTACATAACTCCACGTGTTCATTCATAGTTTTGATCTACAATGTAAATAGTCATGAAAATAAAGAAAATGCACGGAATGAGGAGAGGGTGTGTCCAAAGTATGTCATACTTCAGCAGCAAAGAGGAGCTTTTATAACGTGTAGCCTGTTTTAAAATGGTTTTATTATCATTTTTGTACCAAATGATATATTGCGAGAATCAGTTTCTAATTGAGAATCGATTCTCCATCGAATCGTCACCTCAAGAATTGGAATTGAATCGTAATGTGAATTTGCGCTCTCTTCTCTTTAATCGGATGAATATTAAACAAATGCTATCGCCGTTGTGATCAAATATATAAGTAGGGCAACAGTCAGGGAGTAATCTGGAGGCCTAACGCCATCTCAAACCTGCTTCTGGCTAACTCTAACCATGTTTTAATCAGTCATGGTGTTGATTCTTAGTATGGATCCCTTGGATCGGTGACTGGCAGGTCAGCCATCGGGGCGTGTTTGTTATTCCAATGCAGTTAGGGAGGCGGCCCACCCCCTGGGGTCATATCCTGGCCAGCACATCTCGATTAGAATGGTGTCCTAGAGGGGGTCTTTCCTGTGACCCGGCTGTTGTTGTTTGCTGTTCAAGTGCAGCAGCAACAGCAGCACACATGAAGGGACCACGCAGATGGAAAACAGACAAGTGGTGGGAGGTATGGAGGCTTTGGGTTAAAGGGTTAGCACTCATGGAGGTAGCGTCCAGCTAACAGGTGTGTTTGCGTTTCTTTCTTTTCAATGCAAAAACACATGCTCTGTGGCTTTTTTTGTCTCCAATCCCTCTACTCTTAATCAACTGAATGTCATCTTATAACACCTAAAGCATGATTAGTAGGTATATTTAGACGTATCCCCCACTTTATCATGTTTGATCCCTTAAATCCCTTAAATTTCTTAGCGAGTTAGCTGCTACTAGCTCATATGGCTATAGTCGCCTCGCGCTTCAAGCACTACGATGGTCCTTGAATACATTAGGGCAGGGGTCGGCAACCCAAAATGTTGAAAGAGCCATACTGAACCAAAAACACACACAAAAAAATATGTCTGGAGCCGCAAAAAATTAAAAGCCCTATGTAAGGACCCCGACTTAAACAAGTTGAAAAACTTATTCGGGTGTTACCATTTAGTGGTCAATTGTACGGAATATGTACTTCACTGTGCAATCTACTAATAAAAGTTTCAATCAATCAATCAATCAAGTGTTATAATGAAGACAACACATGATGTAAGTGTCTATATTAGCTATGTTAGCCTACTATCAAAGGCTGATGCAAATCTTCGTTGACAGAAATGTTGTATTTGAATTTTTATTCTACACATTTTTGCAACATTGGAAATCATTAGTAAAATGGAAGCTTCTCACGGGATGAGATAACTTCTAGAAATTACTGGCTCAGAATGGTCAAAGGTATAGATGTGTGTGTCCAAGTTTAAGGAAACAGGCTGTCTTCTATTAATGGATTTATTACAATCTTTGCAAGCTGGGTAACGTTTGCTGTGGTCTGGAACAACATGGCACACAAACAACTATGAGAAATGCAGCCAATTTTACATACAGATAATGTGTCATGAGACATGCAAATATCAATTAAATACACAGAGGACATAAGTAAAGGGAAATTAAATTAGCTCAAATATACCTACAAACGAGGCATAATGATGCAATATGTACACACAGCCAGCCTAAATAGCATGTTAGCATCAATTAGCTTGCAGTCATGGATTGACCAAATATGCTTGATAAGCACTCCAGCAAATCAATAAAATCAACAAAGCTCACCTTTGTGCATTAATGCACAGCATAAAATGTTTGGTGGACAAAATGAGACAAATAAGGAGTGGCACAAAACACGTCTTTCTGTGGCAGCGTCGGAGAAAGTTGTACATGTAAACAAACTACGATGAGTTCAAGGATTGCTGAAATTAGTAGGACAAAACGGTGCTTGTCAAATACTCTCACCAGTGAAGCATATATTACATAAACAGTGAGCTTTCTAACAATTAGGAAGGTTTGTGTCATGTTTGTCCTCCTGCAGAAAATATATTAAAACAAAAATTTTTTTTTTTTCCATTTTCACACATCTCTGAAAGAGGTCCAAGGAGCCACTTGGGCGGCGCTAACGAGCCGCATGCGGCTCTAGAGCTGCGGGTCGCTGACCCCTGTATTAGGGTGTTTTTCCCCCCCAGTATTAGTAGTTATCATATTGATTAAATAACAATATGTAGTTTTGACCTTCAGCCGCAATGATGATGGAACAATTAAAGAACCATTTCACCAATTCGCTGTCATTTGTTTGTCGTAACACTCACAATAAACTTAAGTCTTATTTTTTTAACTTAATCTGAGAATACTCAAAATGTGTCCTATCTCATCTTAGGCAATTTATTTGATTTTTTGACTAGTTCCTAGGATGAAGATGGGACTGGATGAAACAGGGAAAAGTTTTATAAGCATAGAATTTGCAAATACATGAACTATAGCCACATGGTGTTTATGCTAATAGCATGTTGATATTTAACAGCAATTCAACAAAAAAAAAACTGTGCTGTGGAGTGTGAAATGTAGCTGTTGTTTTGTTTTTTAATTAATTACTGGGATGGGATTAAGAGTAACATACATTTCTGATACATTTCTGAAGGATTTAACTAAATTAATTTACTTGTCCATGTTTCCTAAAATTCAACTATGCAAGGATGTGCAACAAATGATATTTTTACAGTGTTGAAGGTGGTTTAAATGATTATTTGAAATGGTATTTATTAAATATGCGATTGATCAATGTGTTTAAAGCTTAGTAAAAATATATTAAAATTGCATGAAAAATATTTTTTATATTTTGTTTAGCTCTTTAGGAAACTTGTTATTAAGGGCTACACAAATACATTTAGATTGATTGAATTTTATCATGCAATTTTTTCCAAGGAAGCAAATGGCACCAATTCGGTGGAATGGCCCTTTACCCAAAATGAGTGTTGTTTTTCCTACTGACCGAGCCGACCGCCCTCTTGCTATTACAAGTGACACATGCGCATTGTTTTTGGTTTTTTATTATTTAATTGTTCTTTTCAGCAGAAATTCACTTAGGAAATCATGCTAACTCGATTTTATTTTGTTTCCTTGTAATGTTTTTAAAGACTTGTAAAAAGACCAACGTCACATCGAGGTGCAGTACAGTGAAATCTAATTAACATTTCAGCACACAACTTTAGACTGGGCCAAGCACTGGTCTATCACTTCACAAGGACATAATAGATAAATTATACTAAATAACGTATTTTCCGGACCATAGGGCGCGCTGCTAATGAATGGTCTATTTTTTATCTTTTTTTCATATATTAGATGCACCGGTTTATAAGGCGCATTAAAGGAGTCACATATATTTCTAAATGTAAAACACTTCCTTGTGGTCTACATAACATGTAATGGTGGTTCTTGGTCAAAATGTTGCATAGATTATGTTTTACAGATCATCTTCAAGCCGCTTTCTGACAGTCGCTTCAGGATGCGCCGTTTTGTGGGCGGTCTTATTTACGTGGCTCACCGTTGACAGGGTCTTCTCCCCGTCATCATTGTTGTAGCGGTGTAGCGTGCAAGGACGGGGGTGGAAGAAGTGTCAAAAGATGGAGCTAACTGTTTTAATGACATTCAGACTTTACTTCAATCAATAACGGAGCAGCATCTCCTCATCCGGAAACAACAACACAGGAAATGTGTCCCGTAAAAAAACGTCCGACCGCAACTCTAATAACTAAAGTTCCTTGGGTGAATAATGTAAACTCACTACACCGGTATGTTTTAGCGCTTTCATGGCGAGTTTACTGACAGATATAAGTAAGAACTTTACACTACTTTATATTAGAAATGGCAACAGCGGAGGATGAATGTCCCATAACAAGAAGATAGAGAAAAAGAAGAAGCTTATCTACTACGGTGTCGGCACGGACTACAAAGGCAGACGCGAGCCATTTTTCAGGACTTCTACAGATCCCAAATACAGATCAGCAGGTACCAGGAGGTAAGAAAAGTTGCTTTTGCATAATATTGCGAAACAAAACGCCAGATAATATGTCTTACCTTATACACACACCATAATAATACTCCTATGTTGCAGCACAGTACAAGCTTCATAGCTTACCAAAGTCGAAACTAAAACATTTTGATAGATTTTGGAGCGCCGTGTGTAATGTTCTATATTTTCAATGGAACATTTAAAATGTTGGTGTTGTTTTCTTGAGACATATTGCAATCATAGTGCTGACTACACTTATCTCTTATGTTTGACTGCCATCTACTGGTCACAATTTATCATTACACCATGTACCAAATAAAATAGCTTCGAGGTGAGTGAGCTCAACCAGAATTATTCCTTACATTAGGCGCACCGGGTTATAAGACGCACTGTCGAGTTTTGAGGGGGAAAAAAAGGATTTTAAGTGCGCCTTTTAGTCCGGAAAATACGGTACAACAATGTTGGCTATGTGAGCGACAGAGATAACATTACTGTACACTCACATTTATAACATCATTAGGGGTGTTCCAATATTACTTTTTCACTTACAATACTATACCAATATTGGATATATTGGACTTTTGTGTGTTGGTCAATATTGATATTAGTATATTACAATATTAGCAGTAATCAGAATAGGCTTGCATAATTTTATTGTTTTGTAGTGTACAATTTAAGAAAAGTTGTAGTAAAATTAGTCAAACCGAGAAGCATGTGTTTTAAAGACACCTAGTGGTCGTTATAGTTAATTAAATTAAGCTCATGATCCACTAAATTGGATGATCCAGAGATGTTTGTTACTGGACAATTTCTAATAAACTTCTGCCTTGGAGACTTTGTATCTGTAAGTAATATACAACTATGGTTATTTGATACTTCTTTATATTAACAAATATGTTGTGTTTTAGACCAGTGTTTTTCAACCTTTTTTAAACCAAGGCACATTTTTTTCATTGAAGAAATCCGGAGGCACACCACCAGCAGAAAACATAAAAAAATGAAACTCAGCAGCTGATATTGACAATAAAAAGTTGTTTCCGCTAGTGTTGGATATGACTTTAAACCATAACCAACCATGCATCAACGTAGCTCTTGTCTCAAAGTAGGTGTACTGTCACAACCTGTCACATCCCGCCGTGACTTATTTAAACATTTTTGCTGGTTTTTTGTCTTGCGCTGCTATTTTGGTGGCTTTTTCTCTTTTTTTGGTATTTTCCTGTAGCAGTTTCATGTCTTCCTTAAGCGCTATTCCCCGCACCCCATTTGTTTTAGCAATCCAGAATATTTAAGTTGTCGCTGTCCTTCTTTGTGTGGACATTGTTGATTGCCATGTCATGTACGGATGTACTTTGTGGACGCCGTCTGCTCCACACGTTGTAAGTCTTTGCTGTCGTCCAGCATTCTGTTTTTGGTTACTTTGCAGCCAGTTCAATTTTAGTTTCGTTTTGCATAGCCTTCCCTAAGCTTCAATGCCTTTTCTTAGCGGCACTCACCTTTTGTTGATTTTTGGTTTAAGCATCAGATACCTTTTTACCTGCACGCTGCCTCCCGAGACAACACCGACACTCAACAACGGCACATTTGCAGATTAAAATTACTAGTTTGCAAAGAATATTTTTTAACCCAAATAAGTTAAATTACATAAACTCCCACGGCACACCAGACTGTATCTCACGGCACACTAGTGTGCTGCGGCACAGTGGTTGAAAAACACTGTTTTAGACTGCAATATTGTTAAATCAAGGACACTTATTACGTATGTCTAACTTAGTTGTTTAGCTGTTGTATTGTTGCAGCTTCACTAAAATACAAGAAAAGATCAAACGTGTGTGCTTATTGGAGGACATTTTGATGTTATCTGACTGTCCAGCTTTGCACAAGAAAACGCACTGCAAGACTGCTTGTATCAGAGCTTATATCTGTCATGATCAGATCATGCCTTATCCTGAATTTCTTGTAACTTTACCGTGTGTAGTGTTAGTATAATATCGGAAATTAAATATATATTTTTTGCTGATATCGCACCGATACCTGATATGAATATCGGATCGGGACAGCCCTAATCGTCATCTTCGGTTAGCCTCTTCGCTAAAGAAAAACTAAATTGTCAAACTTACAACTCCCATATCTGTCACTGACTGACGGATACTTTATTTTACGTTGTGTAGCAAAGCCTGCTTTTTTTTGGGCTGAGTCATAAAATACCTCCTTTGGCCAAAAAGAGACTGATATATCGACATATTTGTAAAGACCAATGACATAGTGATGAATGTACAGAAGACACACACACACACACACACACACACACACACACACACACACACACACACACACACACACACACACACACACACACACACACACACACACACACACACACACACACAGGTAGAGCTGAGAGTTAAATGGCCTGTCGACAGTGAGAGTCCTTCGTGGCCTCTTGTCTTTGATCTTTGCTATGTTCTCGGGTCAGAGATAATAGATTGGAGGCTGCCGGGGGTGAGTAGACATGAGGGCGGGGAGATTGTGGCAGTGTTTGACACACAAGCCCTTAGACTGTCTGTTAAAGCAGTTAAATTAATAGCTGTGCATATATGTACTAGTCCTTGCTGACACAACACATTGCCTTGCTAGCAGCCAGGCTAACAATGTCTATTCTGATTCATGTTCTTCTCATACATTTGTAGTTAATATTCATAAAGATGATTTTTAATGAATATAAAATAAATGTTTACATTCTTGCTAGCTACCCTGTTAAACAGAGACAGCTAAGCTAACGTCAACATTTATGCTGCGCTGCAATATTATGCCAACTTTAGCACTTGAATTCCTCAACCTAACACTGTGCTTGTTTTCCTGTAACCTGAATTTTATTTAGATGTGAATAGAGACAAATCTTCATTTGATAGAAGATTTGCATGGGATTTATTTACATGAATGGGGAGGGGGTGGGTAAACCCTGACACATGAGTCCCACACATCCATGTTGTTATATCGTATTTTTGTAAGGTATTATGTAAGTCAGGGGTATCAATTGTGCGGCCCAGAACAGGTTTTATCCGGCCCGCGGGATGAGTTTGCTCAGTATAAAAATGAGCCGAAATTTTTGAATGAAAGAAACTGCTGTTCTAAATGTGTCCACTAGATGTCACAATAGCAATTCTTTGTATCTTTGTAGATGATGCTACATATTTAAAGCAAATTAAAAAAATAAACCACATGATGTAAGTGCACCAGTCAAGGAAAATGAGCAAACTACATACCGTATTTTCCGCACTATAAGGCGCACCGGATTATTAGCCGCACCTTCAATGAATTACATATTTCTTAACTTTGTCCACCAATAAGCCGCCCCGGATTATAAGCCGCGCCTACGCTGCGCTAAAGGGAATGTCAAAAAAACAGTCAGATAGTTCAGTCAAACTTTAATAATATATTGAAAACCAGCGTTCTAACAACTCTGTCCCAAAATGTACGCAAATGTGCAATCACAAACATAGTAAAATTCAAAATGGTGTAGAGCAATAGCAACATAATGTTGCTCGAACGTTAATGTCACAACACACAAAATAAACATAGCGCTCACCTTCTGAAGTTATTCTTCATTCGTAAATCCTTCGAATTCTTCGTCTTCGGTGTCCGAATTGAAAAGTTGCGCAAGCGTGGGATCCAAAATGGCCGGTTCCGTCTCGTCGAAGTCATCGGAGTCAGTGTCGCTGTTGTTGTCCAGTAGTTCTGTGAATCCTGCCTTCCGGAAAGCTCGGACCACAGTTGTGACCGAAATATCTGCCCAGGCATTTACGATCCACTGGCAAATGTTGGCGTATGTCGTCCGGCGCTGTCTGCCTGTTTTAGTGAAGGTGTGTTCGCCTTCGGAGCTGTGTGAAAAAAGCCACCCGGCCTCTTCGCGTAAACTTCCCTTAACCACTCGCTCATCTTTTCTTCATCCATCCATCCCTTCGAGTTAGCTTTTATGATGACGCCGGCTGGAAAGGTCTCTTTTGGCAAGGTCTTCCTTTTGAATATCACCATGGGTGGAAGTTAGCATGGCAAGCTAGAACCACAGTGAAGGATGACTTCTCATTCCCTGTGGTGCGAATATTCACCGTACGTGCTCCCGTTCCACAGTGCGGTTCACAGGAATATCAGTTGCTGTGAAATACGGTAGTAATCCGTGTGCGGATGGAGAGATTGCGTCTTTTTATGAACCGGATCCTTGTCGCTTAGTAGGAGCCATTTTGTGGTCTTTACAGATGTAAACAGGAAATGAAACGTACGGTGATATCCGCGCGTTTTTTCTTCTTCTTCCGGGGGCGGGTGGTTGCTTACAGTAGAAGAAGAAGCGCTTCCTGTTCTATGGGGGCGGGTGCTTTCCTTGGCGGTTGCTTGCGTAGAAGAAGAAGCGCTTCCTGTTCTACCGGGAAAAAAGATGGCGGCTGTTTACCGAAGTTGCGAGATCGAAACTTTATGAAAATGAATCGTAATAAAGCGCACCGGGTTATAAGGCGCACTGTCAGCTTTTGAGAAAATGTGTGGTTTTTAGGTGCGCCTTATAGTGCGGAAAATACGGTAAATAACATCCTGTAATTTGATTTTGATATTTTTGTATATTGATAGATTGAAAATGACCACCAATGAGTTGACTGATGAACGTTATCACATAATTTATTCAGAAAGTATAAATAACAATAATAATAATAATTAACCGCAACATGTAAGGTGGCGACTTGACCAGGGTGTACACCGCCTTCCGCCCGATTACAGCTGAGATAGGCTCCAGCACCCCCTGCGACCCCGAAAGGGACAAGCGGTAGTAAATGGATGGATGGATGGATGGATGTAAGTGTAAAAAAAAAAACCTCAACAACATTATGATTTAGACTTAGACTTAGACAGTCTTAGACTTAGACAAACTTTGATGATCCACAAGGGAAATTGTTCCACACAGTAGCTCAGTTACAAAGGATGGAAAGTGTAAGGCTGGAAAGGATAGAGCAGGTATAAAGTAGACTAAAAATGTACCGTAGTAGCAATATAAAATATAACATATATGTAATATTTAAATATATGTACATGTACATCATATACTGTACATTTGTATATGTACAGTATATGATATATACTGATATATTATATTATTAATACTGATATATTGATATAATACTGATATAACTGATATAATACTGATTTGTACATTTTCAGAATGTGCTTGTTCTATTTTTAAACAAAGAAAACAAAATGAAGTTGTCTTTATTTTTAAGTTATCGTGCAATGATTTTACCACATGGGGGTACATTTTTCTCCATGTGGCCCCCCCATCTGAAATGAGTTTGACACCCCTGATGTAAGTGATAAAGTTAAGACCACTCTGAATAGCAACATTCTTAATTTGATAGCGTCTGTGGTGTAGCTCCACTTCTCTGTGTTTATCTTCGCCAGTCGCAGCCACGCCTCCGACGGCGTCGTCCCCCTGTCGTCTGCCCCTGACACTGTCCACACCTCTGAGGTCAAAGGTTGCCGGGTTAACTACGGCAAAGAACCTGTGACCCCCCCCCCCCCCCCCCCCCAACCCTGTATCTCTAAGCTTGTTAGCTCCCGTCACGATGCTGCTACTGTCGCGTCCGTTTATCTGAGACCCTCCCCACTGACTTCTGCATCATGTTTTCTTTGTATGAATGAATTAGACAGTGAGCCTCTTCTCTTCCATTAGCGTCCCCCAGCTCTTTGTTAGCTTTAAGAGATATAAATCTCCTCTGCCGGCCTTTGTGGAGTGATATAGGAGACAGCAGGTCGTCTCTCTTTTGGCCACTGAAGGCTGCAGCCAAAAAGTAAATGAAGCCGGCAGAATCAAAGCATTGAGAGAAAAGTGCGATGATGGAGCAATTTTACTACACAGGGGGCTTCTTAATGTAATGTTTCATCCTGCGAGGATTCCCCAAGTATCAGCCGGTGTTAGGCGGATTACTTCAGTAATCCTAGACAGACTTATTCTTAATGCACAAGACCACTCTGATCCAAACCACCGTGTCACAATACTATAAGACCAGACGAAAAACAAACCCCAGTTTTCCTCGCTGTGGTTTTTCCCAAAGCAGATGTTGATCCCTTGTCTTTTTATGCCCTTATGGTGGACTGTCTAAGTCTGTCTTCAAGTCTTTGTGGTGGACCACAATGGCGTGAGCCAGACCAGAAAAATGTCTAACTGGAAGCTGAACTTGTCTAAGAAAATAATTCAGCGATTTGGAAAACCCTACCAGTTTTGGCCGGGTTCAATTCCAGGTCTTAGTTGTGATAACCTGAATTTTCTGTTTTTGCGGCGGGGTACTATACTAATACTACTATTAGTATAGTACTGCGATACTAATGAATCATATTCGGTACTATACCGCCTCTAAAAAGTACCGGTCCCCCCACCACACCGCCATCCGTCGTGTCATTGCTGGTTTACGAGCAGAGGAGCATGTTCGGCAGCGCAGAATCACGGAGTACTTACAAGCAGACAATGTGTGTAGGCAGAAAAATGGAGAATGGACGCATTTTGGCTTAAAAACTAAAGACAAAGGTGAAGTTATAACACTGAAACGCCCTCAGGAAGAGGTGCTTTAAGACATGGCTAGCTAGCTAGCGGCAAACGTCCGTCGGCAATGTTTTAGCTACTTCTAAATCACTGATGCTTGCCTCCATGGCGACAAATAAAGTAAGTTTCTTACAAGTATCATCCCTGCAGGACGAGAAATAGCTAAACATGCTTCACACCGTAGCTCACCGCCGTCCCCACTAATGACGCCGTTCTTGAATGTAAACACATGCCATGGGTGGATCTACACCTGACATCCATTGTAATGATACCAAGTACAGGAGCGTATGTAGTCGATTCTACTATGATTAATTAGATATTTTTAGCATCCCAAAATCTTCTTTCGTTTAAAAAAAATGCATATTATGTTTGTAATGTATGTAGTGACTTGGTATCGGATTGATACCCAAATTTTTGGTATCATCCAAAACTAATATAAAGTATCAAAAAACAGAAGAATAAGTGATTATTACATTTGAACAGAAGTGTAGATAGAACATGTTAAAAGAGAAAGTAAGCAGATATTAACAGTAAATAAACAAGTGGATTAATAATTAATTTTTACAGCTTCCATCCATCCATCCATCTTCTTCCGCTTATCCGAGGTCGGGTCGCGGGGGCAGCAGCTTAAGCAGGGAAGCCCAGACTTCCCTCTCCCCAGCCACTTCGTCCAGCTCCTCCCGGGGGATCCCGAGGCGTTCCCAGGCCAGCCGGGAGAGATAGTCTTCCCAGCGTGTCCTAGGTCTTCCCCGTGGCCTCCTACCGGTCGGACGTGCCCGAAACACCTTCCTAGGAAGGCGTTCGGGTGGCATCCTGACCACATGCCCGAACCACCTCATCTGGCTCCTCTCGATGTGGAGGAGCAGCGGCTTTACTTTGAGCTCCCCCCGAATGACAGAGCTTCTCACCCTATCTCTAAGGGAGAGCCCCGCCACTCGGCGGAGGAAACTCATTTCGGCCGCTTGTACCCGTGATCTTGTCCTTTCGGTCATGACCCAAAGCTCATGACCATAGGTGAGGATGGGAACGTAGATCGACCGGTAAATCGAGAGCTTTGCCTTCCGGCTCAGCTCCTTCTTCACCACAACGGATCGATACAGCGTCCGCATTACTGAAGACGCCGCACCGATCCGCCTGTCGATCTCACGATCCACTCTTCCCCCACTCGTGAACAAGACTCCGAGGTACTTGAACTCCTCCACTTGGGGCAAGATCTCCTCCCCAACCCGGAGATGGCACTCCACCCTTTTCCGGGAGAGAACCATGGACTCGGACTTGGAGGTGCTGATTCCCATCCCAGTCGCTTCACACTCGGCTGCGAACCGATCCAGTGAGAGCTGAAGATCTTGGCCGGAGGAAGTCATCAGGACCACATCATCTGCAAATAGCAGTGATCTAATCCTGCAGCCACCAAACCAGATCCCCTCAACGCCCTGACTGCGCCTAGAAATTCTGTCCATAAAGGTTATGAACAGAATCGGTGACAAAGGGCAGCCTTGGCGGAGTCCAACCCTCACTGGAAACGTGTCCGACTTACTGCCGGCAATGCGGACCAAGCTCTGACACTCATTATACAGGGAGAGAACTGCCACAATAAGACAGTCCGATACCCCATACTCTCTGAGCACTCCCCACAGGACTTCCCGGGGTACACGGTCGAATGCCTTCTCCAAGTCCACAAAGCACATGTAGACTGGTTGGGCAAATTCCCATGCACCCTCAAGGACCCTGCCGAGAGTATAGAGCTGGTCCACAGTTCCACGACCAGGACGAAAACCACACTGTTCCTCCTGAATCCGAGGTTCGACTATCCGGCGTAGCCTCCTCTCCAGTACACCTGAATAGACCTTACCGGGAAGGCTGAGGA
Source organism: Nerophis lumbriciformis (assembly GCF_033978685.3). Taxonomy (NCBI): domain Eukaryota; kingdom Metazoa; phylum Chordata; class Actinopteri; order Syngnathiformes; family Syngnathidae; genus Nerophis; species Nerophis lumbriciformis. The sequence goes on from NC_084581.2 coordinate 21,180,097, forward strand.
GTGTGATCCCACGATAGTTGGAACACACCCTCCGGTTCCCCTTCTTAAAGAGAGGAACCACCACCCCGGTCTGCCAATCCAGAGGTACCGCCCCCGATGTCCACGCGATGTTGCAGAGTCTTGTCAACCAAGACAGCCCCACAACATCCAGAGCCTTAAGGAACTCCGGGCGGATCTCATCCACCCCCGGGGCCTTGCCACCGAGGAGCTTTTTAACTACCTCGGCAACCTCAGCCCCAGAAATAGGAGAGCCCACCACAGATTCCCCAGGCCCTGCTTCCTCATAGGAAGACGTGCTGGTAGGATTGAGGAGGTCTTCGAAGTATTCCCTCCACCGATCCACAACATCCGCAGTCGAGGTCAGCAGAGCACCATCCCCAACATACACGGTGTTGACACTGCACTGCTTCCCCTTCCTGAGGCGGCGGATGGTGGTCCAGAATTGCTTCGAAGCCGTCCGGAAGTCTTTTTCCATGGCCTCCCCGAACTCCTCCCATGTCCGAGTTTTTGCCTCCGCGACCGCTGAAGCCGCACACCGTTTGGCCTGTCGGTACCTGTCTGCTGCCTCAGGAGTCCCATGAGCCAAAAGAACCCGATAGGACTCCTTCTTCAGCCTGACGGCATCCCTCACCGCCGGCGTCCACCAACGGGTTCTAGGATTACCGCCACGACAGGCACCAACTACCTTGCGGCCACAGCTCCAATCGGCCGCCTCGACAATAGAGGTACGGAACATTGTCCACTCGGACTCAATGTCCAGCACCTCCCTCGTGACATGTTCAAAGTTCTTCCGGAGGTGGGAATTGAAACTCTCTCTGACAGGAGACTCTGCCAGGCGTTCCCAGCAAACCCTCACAATGCGTTTGGGCCTGCCAGGTCTGTCCGGCATCCTCCCCCACCATCGCAGCCAACTCACCACCAGGTGGTGATCGGTAGAAAGCTCCGCCCCTCTCTTCACCCGAGTGTCCAAAACATGAGACCGCAAATCCGATGACACAACTACAAAGTCGATCATGGAACTGCGGCCTAGGGTGTCCTGGTGCCAAGTGCACATATGGACACCCTTATGTTTGAACATGGTGTTTGTTATCGACAATCTGTGACGAGCACAAAAGTGCAATAACAGAACACCACTCGGTTCAGATCCGGGCGGCCATTCTTCCCAATCACACCTCTCCAGGTTTCACTGTCGCTGCCAACATGAGCGTTGAAGTCCCCCAGTAGAACGAGGGAATCACCCGGGGGAGCACTCTCCAGTACTCCCTCGAGTGAATCCAAAAAGGGTGGGTACTCTGAGCTGCCGTTTGGCGCGTAAACGCAAACAACAGTCAGGACCCGTCCCCCCACCCGAAGGCGGAGGGAAGCTACCCTCTCGTCCACCGGTTTGAACTCCAACGTGCAGGCTTTGAGCCGAGGGGCAACAAGAATTGCCACCCCAGCCCGTCGCCTCTCACTGCCGGCAACGCCAGAGTGGAAGAGAGTCCAGCCCCTCTCAAGAGAAGTGGTTCCAGAGCCCTTGCTGTGCGTCGAAGTGAGTCCGACTATATCTAGCCGGAACTTCTCCACCTCACGCACTAGCTCAGGCTCCTTCCCCCCCAGCGAAGTGACGTTCCACGTCCCAAGAGCCAGCTTATGTAGCCGAGGATCGGACCGCCAAGTGCCCTGCCCTCGGCTCCCGCCCAGCTCACACTGCACCCGACCTCTATGGCCCCTGCTATGGGTGGTGAGCCCATTGGAGGGGGGACCCACGTTGCCTCTTCGGGCTGTGCCCGGCCGGGCCCCATGGGGACAGGCGCTCGCCATCGTGCCCCACCTCCGGGCCTGGCTCCAGAGGGGGGCCCCGGTGACCCGCGTCCGGGCGAGGGAAATCTGGGTCCTTTGTTTGTGTTCTTCATCGAGGTCTTCGAGCTGCTCTTTGTCTGATCCCTCACCTAGGACCAGTTTGCCTTGGGAGACCCTACCAGGGGGCATAGAAACCCCCGGACAACATAGCTCCTAGGATCATTGGGACACGCAAACTCCTCTACCACGGTAAGGTGGCAGCTCAGAGAGGAGGTTTTTTACAGCTTGTCCCTCATAATTTTGACAAAATAATAGAATGGAAAATGACACAATATGTTACTGCATACGTCAGCAGCTAAATTAGGAGCCTTTGTTTGCTTACTTACTACTTAAAGACAAGTTGTCTTGTATGTTCACTATTTTATTTAAGGACACAATTGCAATAAGAAACATATGTTTAATGTACCGTAAGATTTTTTGTTGAAATAAAGCCAATAATGACATTTTTTGTGGTCCACTTTTATTTAGAAAAGTATCGAAAAGTACCGAAAAGTATCAAAATACATTTTGGTACCGAAATATTGGTATGGGGACAACACTAGTGGGGATCATGGAATAGCCTTTAATAAATAATTGTCAATCTTTGTAATACGGCAAAAAAATTGCCAAATCACAATCAATTCAGAATGTTCCAAGAAATAAATATGTTCTTCGTCATATCGTTAATATTTCGATTAACGCCTATGTTTGTAAACGTTAACCCCAAAGTCTCCTGACGTATGTGTGCTCTACAAGTCTACGAGTCGCTAAATAGCGCCGGGTCAATAAACATAAACAAATAATACATAGCAGTTTCTAAAACTTTTGTTCACTTCCTGTTCTCAATTTATTCACAATATACTCCATAAGTAATAACAATACAAATACATAAATAAATAATTGGTGAAGTAAGTTATATTTCATATGGTGAGAGGAGTAAGATTATCTAGAAAATGAATGGATGAATGATAAATTCAGACTGTTTATCATGGTTCTTCTTATTTGTACTTTGTAAACACTTTAAGTTTGAAGAGTTTCTTGAAGTGGATCATATTAGTACATTGTTTGATTTCTTTGCTTAATCCATTCCATCATTGAATTCCACATACTGATATATTGAAGGTCTTAAGTGTTGTACGTGCATACAAATGTTTTACATTACATTTTTCTCTAAGATTATATTTCTCCTCTTCTGTTGAGAAGAATTGTTGTATATTCTTGGGTAGCAGATTATAGTTTGCTTTGTGTATAATTTTAGTTGTTTGCAAATTCACTATGTCATGGAATTTCAGTATTTTCGATTCAATGAAGTTCCACTGTATATCTACATAAAAGTCAAATCTGTAAAAAGTTTTAAAAAAATATATATATATATATATATATATTTTTAGACACATTGAACATATCGTGGTCATCCGCCATGTTTTTTGTTTACTTTCGACTGGAATGCTTCAAGGTTGTCCTTGGAAGGCCCTTACCTCCCAGTTTCCTTGAATGCCCCATGAGAGCAGTGTGTTACATAAAGAGTTCTAACACTACAATGTATTCCACTCCTGTATGTTTACGTCCACCAGGAGGTTATGTAATTGTTGTCATTGCTTTGTTTGTCTGTCAACTAGTTAGTTAGCCAGCAACATAACTCAAAAAGTTATGGGCGGATTTTCTCGAAACTTTCACCAATTGTCCAAAAATTTGGATCATTTCTACTAAATTACCTCACGATGACGTTTCTGTGTGTGTATGCTAATGACCCCGCAGAGACAAAAGCGGTGGGAGTGTTTTCCAGTTTTCTAGTTTCTAGTAGTTCCTGTGGCAGAAGACGGAGCACTACTCGTTCAACACCAGCATAGACAGAATCTCTCCGAGCTGATACAAAGAAGGGCTCAAGTCACACACACAATGAGTATGTTAACAAGTTAACATGACACAGAACTGAACACCGCCTTATCAGTGAATCAGAGACCCCAGGAGAGTGTTTTCTCCTGGCAGTGACCGTCTTGGACTGACAGCCGTACAATAGCAAGGACTACAAGCTCCTCCTTCGTGAAACACTGGAAAATGACACCATGGTGAAGACACCCTGCTTTGGGACAAAAAGCAGATGTGTGCTACAAAAATGCAAGACAGGGGTGTCATCCAAATATGTTGCTGCTTTGGAATGGCTGAAATATCCAGAATAATGTTTGCATATGTTTATTTTGTCGAGGAAAAGTCACTGCAGAAGAAGACAGTGAGTGGACAAGCTGTTGATTTTTTTTCACACCTATTTCTGAACAACCTGGTGCAATCAGGACCACACACACCCTCTGTCATTTTTGCCTTTCTACGCATATCAGCACGTCTGATCAGACTCGACATGCAAACCATTCGCTTGACCTTTGGCCTTGCGCTGACCCTGCCCTGCCCTAGTCCACCACATGACTGGCATTCCCAGGATTCCCTGCCCTCTCCTCCAAAATTCCACAGACACAACCCGCCCCCACTACCACCGACACCCACCCCCCAACACCTGACTCTTGCCTCTTTTGTCAGCCCACCTCGTCCAAATTGTCACTCTTGGACCACCACGGTCCCCCAAAGGCAACTTCCTTTTGAAGGATATAAAATAATTAGTGTTTAAAACTAGGATCTCTCAGTAATGTTTCATGTTTATCGTCAATAATACGTCCTTATCGGTGAGACGTGTCAAACTCGTTTTCATTGAGGGCCACATGGCAGTTATGATTGCCCTCAGAGGGCCGTTTTTAATAGTGAATAATACACAGTATGAATATAAATGTGTATATATAAAAAATGTATATAGTTGTGTCTTTTTTACGTCCGCTGTACAAAACCAAATCTTTAGATGGTACTGTTTAGAACTGGCAGCTCAGTCGCCACAATGTTATCATAATATTTGCCGTTTTTTTTTTTTTTAAAGCATATAAATTTGAAAAAATGCATGGAATTAAATTAAAGGGAATAGAAAAACGGCAGAACTGTTTTTTTACGTAAAAATTCATGCAAGTTTTTTATACTGTAAAATCTATGGTTGTTGTGTTTTATAGTGTATTATTACTCTTTATTGAAAGTGGATTTTACTGGAAAAAATGTTTACTGTAAAAGTTTTACATGAACAGTTTGTTGGATTACTTGCTTTGAAATCGTAAGTCCATCCATCCATCCATCTTCTTCCGCTTATCCGAGGTCGGGTCGCGGGGGCAGCAGCCTAAGCAGGGAAGCCCAGACTTCCCTCTCCCCAGCCACTTCGTCCAGCTCTTCCTGTGGGACCCCGAGGCGTTCCCAGGCCAGCCGGGAGACATAGTCTTCCCAACGTGTCCTGGGTCTTCCCAACGTGTCCTGGGTCTTCCCCGCGGTCTCCTACCGGTCGGACGTGCCCTAAACACCTCCCTAGGGAGGCGTTCGGGTGGCATCCTGACCAGATGCCCGAACCACCTCATCTGGCTCCTCTCGATGTGGAGGAGCAGCGGCTTTACTTTGAGCTCCTCCCGGATGGCAGAGCTTCTCACCCTATCTCTAAGGGAGAGCCCCGCCACCCGGCGGAGGAAACTCATTTCGGCCGCTTGTACCCGTGATCTTGTCCTTTCGGTCATAACCCAAAGCTTATGACCATAGGTGAGGATGGGAACGTAGATCGACCGGTAAATTGAGAGCTTTGCCTTCCGGCTCAGCTCCTTCTTCACCACCTGGTGAAGAAATCGTAAGTCAAGCAGATATTTAAGTATTTATCTTTATTTGAACAATAACATTGTTTTGAAATGTATGATGATAAAATATTTAGTTTTATTATTATTGTTTATTGTTTATTGTTTATTGAATGGATCCTCAGTAGCTGACGCCAAGGCGACTGCTAGTCTTCCTGGGGTCCATGTAGGAGCATACAAAATAAAAATAAAAATAATACATGCAATTATACAAAGGAAAAATACAACATATTAGAGATGATTAAAGTGTAAATATATGAAATTGTACGCAGTACATTTATTTTTGTGATACATTTATTAAGAAAAGATAGGGTACTTTATTTATACATATTTCCACGCTTTCAGGGGCCACACAAATTGATGTGGCGGACCAGATTAGGCCCCCGGGCCTTGAGTTTGACACCTGTGTTATAGACATTCAACACCTGCATATTTCTGAGTTTGGTCATTTAGCATTCATGCATTTTTTTAAACCTTATTTCGACATTAATGGTAACACTGAGTCTTTGTTATGGAAGCAAAAGATGAAGGTTCCTATGTTGCTACATATCCACCAATTGCAGAACAGGTCGTCGTATCTTATATATATAGATTATAGTTTGCATTGTCTTTTGTTGCTATGTCAGAGCCTTCTTTGTATGCGTACATGAGCTCATTTGATGACTTTGATTTACAAGGCTTTCCTTGGCCTTGCTCCATCCAATTTAATCTTTTTCCCACAGAGAAGCCACAGTCATTATGCCCTATATGTTCTACAGTGACATTTATATCTTGCTCGAACCGCTTTGGGAAAAATACGTCTCGTCGCCTCCTTTGCTTGGAACACCCTACAGACCAAACTGAAACTGTCAGAGCTCATTTCTTTTAGTGCTGTTTGTGCAATTCTGAAAAACATGTCCAATGGACAGTGTTTGTATTTTTAAATTGTTGATCTGTTCTAAATGAATGTAACTTATGCCACACTTTCATCATCTAAAGCACTTTGTTATGCAGTCATTAGTCCAGACCTGGGCAAATCAAGGCCCGGGGGCGGCATGCGGCCCGTTAAGATTTTCTATCTGGCCCGCCGGACATTCCCAAATAATTTTTTAGATCTTTAAGAAGGAAACTGTAGCTGCCTTTATGATGTGCAGTGATGTTTTCAAATTACCGTAAGTCTTGATCTATACAAAGTATTTCAATGGTTGTAATCTGCGCTTTTGCATGATATACTAGTTACTATGGTAATCTAATTAGTTACTATGGCAATGTAATTAATTACTATGGAATCTAAGTCACAGCAGCTCAGATGAGGCACCAAGCAGTGTGGGTGGGGAGCGTTTCCACAGAGTGTTTCCAGAACGGCCAGCCTGAAATGCGGGTGTCAGGGACAGACGCGGAAGGAGATTTTTACAACAAAGTTCTAAAGCTTAGTGATATATCACATATATCAGATTGTAGGTGGGGTTTTTTACCCTTCACGTTCATATTTCGCTGTTTGTTGCATTTTTGTTGGGTTTCGCTTGATTGTAAAATATGTCGATCGAGAGGGGGTGTGACCTTCGTATGTTGTCAGTATTCAGTGTTTTATTGTTCATAGTTAATATTGTAAATCCCACATTCTTTATTGTCATGTACATTCTGGGTGTCTCATTCAGTAAAAAAATTTAAAATTCCATTCCGGTTTTTTAGCCTTCAATCAGACATTATTGTGAGGTTTTGTATTAGTGTTTCTCTAAATTTGTCCCCCGAGTCAAATTAATTGCCCAGGCTGGCATTAGTCTATTTACTATTTCTAAAATTTTCACATTTGTGATGACATGCAATGCTGACCTCTTGGCCAGTTCCCCTTTGTAAAAGAGCTCTTGATGTCAATGTTGTTTATATATTTAAATAAAGATCAATACATAAGGCAAGGCAAGGCAACTTTATTTATATAGCACTTCTCATACACAAGGCAGACTCAAAGTGCTTCACAGACAACAAAGTGAAATGAAAGAAAATAAAAGCAAAATTAAAATGCAGACAATAAAAATAAAAACAGTGCGGACGTTAGAAGTTAAAAGATTAAAAGATTTAGCTGAAAGCTAAGGTGAACATAAAAGTTTTCAGTCTAGTTTTAAAAGTAGTCAGAGTTGAGGAAAGTCTGACACATCTTCAGGAAGTTTATTCCAGCTATTTGTTGCATAGTGACTGAATGATGCTCTCCCTTCATTTGAGTTTACTCTGGGAACCGCTAACAGATTGGTCTCAGAAGATCTTAGTGATCTAGAGGGCTTATATAGTGGGAGCATATCAGTGATATACTTCGGCCCTAGACCATGTAGTGATTTATATATAGGGGCGGCATGGCGTAGTGGGTAGAGCAACCATGCCAGAAACCTGAGGGTTGCAGGTTCGCTCCCCGTTTACCATCCAAAAAAGTCGCTGCCGTTGTTTCCTTGGGCGGGACACTTCACCCTTTGCCCCCGGTGCCACTCACACCGGTGAATTGAATGATGAATGACAGGTGGCGCAAATTGCAGCCACGCTTCCGTCAGTCTACCCCAGGGCAGCTGTGGCTATGAAAGTAGCTTACCACCACCAGGTGTGAATGAATGATGGGTTCTACATGTAAAGCGACTTTGGGTACTTAGAAAAGCGCTATATAAATCCCAGTTATTATTATTATTATTATTATATGTGAGCAGGAAGATTTTGAAATCAATTCTCTGATGTACAGGGAGCCAATGTAAGGATTTAAGAATTGGTGTAATGTGCTCACATTTTTTGGTCTTTGTTAGAACTCTAGCAGCAGCGTTCTGAACAAGCTGTAGCTGCCTGACAGTTTTTTTGGGAAGACCTGCAAGGAGACCATTACAATAGTCTAGCCTACTGGTAATAAAGGCATGTACAAGTTTTTCTAAGTCTTGAGCTGACATGAGCCCTCTAAGTCTTGTTACATTTTTGAGGTGATAGTAGGCCGATTTTGTTACTGATTTGATGTGACTGTCGAAATGTAAATCAGAATCTAAAATAACCCCAAGATTTCTGGCTTTATTTGAGGTTTTCAGGGACAGTGATTGAAGGTGTTGGATGACTTTAAACCTTTCTTTTTTAGCACCAAAAACAATTATCTCAGTTTTATCTTCATTTAGTTGTAGGAAATGTTGGCACATCCTGTGTTTGACTTGCTCAATGCACTGGCACAGGAGATCTATGGGGCGATAGTCATTTGGTGATAGCGCTACATAGATTTGGGTGTCATCGGCATAGCAATGATCCATCCATCCATTTTCTACGGCTTATTCACTTTTGGGGTCGCGGGGGGCGCTGGAGCCTATCTCAGCTACAATCGGGCGGAAGGCGGGGTACACCCTGGACAAGTCGCCACGTCATCGCAGGGTCAACACAGATAGACAGACAACATTCACAATCACATTCACACACTAGGGCCAATTTAGTGTTGCCAATCAACCTATCCCCAGGTGCATGTCTTTGGAGGTGGGAGGAAGCCGGAGTACCCGGAGGGAACCCACGCAGTCACGGGGAGAACATGCAAACTCCACACAGAAAGATCCCGAGCCCGGGATTGAACCGAAGACTACTCAGGACCTTCGTATTGTGAGGCAGATGCACTAACCCCTCTTCCACCGTGCTGCCCCATAGCAATGATGGTCAACGTTATTATTTTGCATGATTTGTCCTAGTGGGAGCATATAGATGTTAAATAAAGTCGGCCCCAAGATCGAACCTTGGGGGACTCCACACGTTACGTTGGTTGGTTCTGATACAAAGTCACCAATGGAAACAAAATAGTTCCTATCTTGTAGATATGACTTGAACCAGCTTAAAACGGTGCCTGAGATCCCCACCCAGTTTTCCAACCTGTCCAAAAGTATTGAGTGGTCGACAGTGTCAAATGCAGCACTGAGGTCCAATAGCATTAATTCTGAAGTTTTGCCAGAGTCTGTGTTTAGACGGATGTCATTTATAACTATAAGAACATTCAATGCACCTCCATTTTTCTGCATACTAGTGAAACTTTCGGACAACATCTGAAAGTTAAACAGTACAACTATTTATTACCAGGCAAACTAAAAGGACGCCTAAGAACGATCTTAAATATTTGCACCTGTCTGAAATGCAATGTATAAACTCTTATTTGGACAGTTGCACATATGTATACTGTCTATTTTGGAAACTCTACCTTCACCCACGACCAAGAAATGCAGCTTTTCTACATATTTTTTAAAGAAACCTGGATAGCTACTTTGCTACTTTTAAGTGTAAACAAATCACTGTAGCTGCTTAATGTGCTTCTAGTGAAACATGTATCTCTCTTCTTTCAGCCCCTGCAGAAGAATGGACAAATCTCCAGTCTGACAAGTTTGAATGGACACTCAGAGGACAACACACTGGCAGAAGGTATGTGATGTTTATTTACCTTGTGGTTGCGTGTGTGTGTGTGTGTGTGTGTCTATAATTCTTTTTTCAGAAGGTAGGTAAGTTTTGTGTGTATCTTCCTGAGAACCAGCATCCATTGCAGTGGACATCTTTTTTTTCAGATATATGTAACTCTAAAAATAAAAAAAATTGACCAAAAATAGATAACAGAGAATGCGTGTTCTCAGGAAGATATATAACACTATAGCGCCAACCATGGCTGCCCCTTCCTCTAGATCAGGGGCCCCCAAACGATAGTCCTCGGACCAAATCCGGCCCACCAGTGTACACAATCTGGCCCGCGGGACGTCCTAAATTGTTTTTTTTAATCTCTCCTGTCCAGCCGCTGAGGCAAATAGTATTGTTGATGTAGATGCACATATCTGCTGTACAGATGTACTTTACAAAAGAAAAGTGTGGGCTACTTCTCTTTTGCCTTATTTGTATTTGACTCAATAAATGTGTGGATATGTAATGTTTGGTGCAGTGGAACCGGTGCAGGAGGGGTTAGAAAGCAGAAGACAAAAAAAGATGACCCAAAGGGAAATTGCGGGGACAAGACAAAATATATATATATATATATATATATATATATATATATATATATATATATATATATATATATATATATATATATATATATAAAACCCTAACCCTAACCCTAACCCTAACCCTAACCCCTAACCCTAACCCTAACCCTAACCCTAACCCTAACCCTAACCCTAACCCCTAACCCTAACCCTAACCCTAACCCCTAACCCTAACCCTAACCCTAACCCTAACCCTAACCCTACCCTAACCCTAACCCTAACCCTAGGGTTATATATATATATATATATATATATATATATATATGTATATATATATATATATATATATATATGTATATATATGTATGTATGTATATTACGGCTGTCAAAGTTAACGTGATAATGACGCATGAACTATAAATTTCAATAACGGCAGACATTTTTTAATTTTTAATTTTTAATTTTAATTTTTTTAATTTCTATTTGACCCTCGTGCCGTGCCATAGCAGGGGGAACTTGGCTGCAATTCACTTGCTACTGATGAGCCACAAGCGAGCAGAAATAGACAAAGGAAAGTCAACTTTTTATAAATATCAGGTTGAAAGCCATGGCAAGTTGTTCTCCTGACAAGAAAATACTATTTTTCGCCGTGAGAATAGGCGACATCCAGGTGTTGTACCGAAATCTGTTACCCATCGGAATTTGGAGTTGTTCCCATGACGTTTGTTTGATGGTTAAACGGCAAGCCCAAAGAGGAGGAGAAGGAGAACGCTTGCGTAAATGGCGTAAACTATCCTTAATGCTGAAACGTTAGTTGTCAGAATTTCAGCATTAATAATAACAATGGACTCATACTATAATAAATGATAAATGGGTTGTACTTGTATAGCGCTTTTCTACCTTCAAGGTACTCAAAGCGCTTTGACACTACTTCCACATTTACCCATTCACACACACATTCACACACTGATGGAGGGAGCTGCCATGCAAGGCGCTAACCAGCACCCATCAGGAGCAAGGGTGAAGTGTCTTGCTCAGGACACAACGGACATGACGAGGTTGGTACTAGGTGGGGATTGAACCAGGGACCCTCGGGTTGCGCACGGCCACTCTTCCACTGCGCCATGCCGTCTATGATGAAAGTAAGTCATTGATTTCCAGAATATGTGTAATTTATTAATGCTGAAATTCTGACAACTGACGTTTCAATCCATGATAGCTTTTAATCCGGAAAATGTATGTGTGTGAGAGAGAATCAACAGCTGATACAATGGACTCATACTATAATGAAAGTAAGTCATTGATTTCCAGAATATGTGTAATTTATTAATGCTGAAATTCTGACAACTGACGTTTCAGCATTAAGGATAGTTTACGCCATTTACGCAAGCGTTCTTCTTCTCCTCCTCTTTGGGCTTGCCGTTTAACCATCAAACAAACGCCATGGGAACATCGCCCCCTGGAGTTACAAATTCTGATGGGTAACAGATTTCGGTACAACACCGGCAGCAAACACCTGCTGCGCGCATCGTTCGGTGGGTGGCGCTTCACTTCGGTGTTCAGATTACGGTTAAGGTGCAGTGATAACATAACATTCGGATTGTTACTGTGACTGATTTAGTAAGTAAGATTAAATAAAAGCTCAACAGAAACGAAAGATATATATATATATATGAGAGAGAGAGAGAGCGAGCGACGCAAGTAAAATGTCAATTATGACAGGGCACTTCATATGAAATTTCACCACATTATTATCCACTCCACTTCCTTCCCTGTCACTGATAATTTCCCACTACATTGTCCCTGGACCCTATGGTGCGCAGTGTTAATATTCTGGCCTTATTAGTCTTACTGGTCTGATCCTATTGGGGTCGAACCCAGTTGTGGCAAGAAGGTTTAATAAATAAGTTTTAAATGATATTTTGTTATTTTGCATTAAAAATATTTAATTAATTTTAGTCCAAAACATGCATCTAATTCAATTCAAGTTTGAGTCAAATACTATAAAAATTATTTAAGAATGGAAAAAAAACGAAAATATGTTGTAATCGGGATGCAGGAGCCTCTAAATAAAAACAATTCTTAGGGCTCCAATTTAGCTTGGGGTGGTCCTGGAACCAACCTTTCAGACCCTATTGGTCTTGGAAATGTAGGAATGTGCTCTTTGCCTTAATTAGTCTGTCTGAAAACGTGGACAATAACATAGCAAGTCTGGAGGTGCTGTCAGGACACCATGATGTCTCCAATTTATTATGATTGCGCACCTTCATCCTCAACCTGCAGCGCTCCATCGCCACAGCTGCATCTGCTTATTTTTTTTGCCATCTCTATTGTGTCAACCTCGATCTGGGATAGCCGCAGGGGCGTGTACACCCTCCCTAAATATTTATCAGGCCGTGACCCGGGGCCCCTGCACAAAAGCAGCATGCGTGCTTCATAATATGTTATGGCCAGAGGGGATAGGGTAACCCAAAACGACTTAAAACGCTGAGAAGTCTCACATACCGCTCTCTCAAATAAGCACTTTAATAAGCTATTTAATTAAGCAACTCTGTCCATTTATGGTGTAACCCTACACTTCTCTTTGGCGCGCGGATTCAGATTGGATGAGGTGATGTAGCTTGTCGACGGAAGAGAGTAAGCGACTTGTTGAAAGGGCCTCCTCGTTACTGTGCGTTAATTATTTCCGAGGAAAAATAAGTCACTGAAGAGGGGGGGGGGGGAACACTGATGGATGATGTAACACTAAGAGTTAATATTGGGTGTTTTAGCCGTTTATCATCCATATTTCTTGTTTTTTTGCTGTCAGGAAGACTTCCACATATTGTTTATATATAGATTATAAAATAAGTGTTTGTAGCAATTGTAACATAAAATAAAAGTATAAGAATTCTATTATAATAAGAAATAAAATCCTGTAGGAAATAATAGTTATAACATTTTTCAGTTACAAAGTCAAGCTGTTGCCCTTAAAGGACCTATATTAACCAGTGGTGTGCTGTCAGGGCCAGCAAGGCCTTCTCTGTTGGCCTAACATAACCAGAAATCATGATCATAATTAAAGATAAAAGTAATTTTTAATTTACTTTCTCTAAATATCTAAAATTATTCATATTCTCTTTATGTCATATCATGCTCCTTTCAGTGCTGTTGTTTTTAGGTTAGAGTTTGTATCCAATCAAAATTTAGATAGCTTATGCTGTAAGAAATCTGCCCGGGGCCTTCAGAATCAACAATGCAGGCGTCTGTGCATTGTAAGTGAACGGACACATACAGTTGATAGACAATTGCGATAGTCAATCAGATCACGAGTTGTTGTCAGTAAGGCCTTCTTTCTCAGTCTAAGTCTAAGTTACGCTGTGATTGGATACTCACTTGGGAGTCCCAAGTGAGTATCCAATCACAAGTTGCGAAAACAGGAAGTGAGTATCTGGTTTTCTGTAGCCATAGAAAGCCACAGAAAACTCACCGGTACTCACAAAGAAGAAGAGCAAAATGATGATGAGGTGGCAGGTATATATTTGCAAAGCCATTTTCAAGAAGGATACTTAAGAGAAACTACATCTTGTGAGACGAGGTTGGCCGACACCGGAAGCTATCCCGGCGGTGAAGTGGTTCGCCCGCGACTTTCACACGAATCAACCGACTACGACCAACTACCGACTACGAGCGGTACCACTGGCTTATACGGCGTCGAATGGGTGCTACAAATTGTGAGTTCAAATATTTTATTTCTTAATTTTTTCATGTTTCATTTGTTTTATACAATTATTTTAATTTTGACAGTACCACGTAATGTTTTAATTGCTGAAGCGGGTTTATTGAAAAATAGGCCGTTTTGTACACTGTTGAGGGGATTCAATACGAAGTAGTGTGCAAGTGGGTTTCTGTATAGTACCCCAAGCCGTGTCCATGTGGTGACATAAATTACAGTATTTTGAGAGGTGAAGTCCGACTAAGTAAGACATCCCTGGAGGCCTAGGTGAGAAACGCACGGCCTGCCACTAATATTAACTGTTGTCACGGCGGGGTTTTCGCAGCTTACTGCGGGGTTCATTCTCCCGAAATGCAGACGGACCACTCCGGACATGGCGTGCAGGTAAAAACATGATTTAATTCTCAAAAAATCAAAGGAGTACAAAAAACGGAAAACAAGCCCAAGGCACTACGTGCTGATCGCACTTGGAGCTATCGCTATCACTTAGTATGGACTTGAGACAAGTAATACTCACGAAGACAAGGCTACCACTTAGCATTGGCTAGGAGACAAGCAAAACTTTCGTAGACAGGTTGCATGAAGCAAACAATGACGCCAGGCCGACTGACAGGCAAAGGCAGGCTTAAATAATGCCTCTGATTAGTGCTCGGGAAGCAGGTGAGCGGGCGAACACTAATCAGAGACAGGTGAACACAATGAACAACCATGGCAACCAAAACAAACTCAGAGGTGCAGAAACAGGAACTAAAGGAGTCCAAAACTAACAGAAAATATAAAACATGATCCGGACCACGGATCATGACAACTGTACAGGCAATGCTTATCAGCAATCAGTCTTTTCAGGAATTTGCAATGTCGCAATTCCGTCAATTCACTCAAATTCAACCAATCCCCACAGATGCAGTGCGACATCGCACTTGTCTACTACCAGCAACATCTCCACATATTTTGGCCAATCTTATTTGTTTCTGATTATTGCTCAAATACACGCATCAACTGTCTAATCATAATGTTTGTTTGTTTGTTTCTTGTGTAGACGAAGCGGGAACAGCAACATGTAAGAATATATCAACTCTTTATTGTTCAAATGGCACAATTGTCATCCTTCCGTCTATTTTAGACTTACTTACTGTTCCTGTCTACAGCGCTAAATCTTTTGGGTACATATGTGGTATATAAACATTTAGCAACCTACTTCCTAGTTTACATGTATTTTTATATTTATTTAACATTTATTTTATCATGTTAAGGCAATTAATAACTTATTTTTATTTGCAATGCCTAGCAAAGAGACAGCATTTTCATGACAAAGCTGTTAAAATGGGATGCAAATTTCATTCCAAAATACAGCCTGAAATTGTTACCAGCTTTTGTGCAAAATATGACATTACTTCAAGTAAAATGTCTATAGACGTTCCTGGATGACATTCTGACAATAAGATTGCATTTGTTTACAAATATCGGGGTCTTTTCTTAAGATAATTTTATTTATGCGAGCGAGTAATTGGCTGTAATTATCAATCCAAATTCCAAAATGTGATTAATCTAATTAAAAAAATATATTTATTTGACACCCCCAGTTATAATGAATTAAAACAGTCCAGTAATTTGACTATGAGCTCGAAGTATGTGCTTTTACTGCCTTAGTGTCTACTTCTTAGGTCTGTGTTAAATGAGTGAAACATCAATACCTTTTTTTCCCCCCCTATGCTTTTTGAGGTTACACGTAAATTGATTGATTCTTTTTCTACAATACTTTTGTCTTTATTGACAACATATTGCTTAAGCCGATACGTGCTTGTTTATTTCCCAAACCAGATGGAAATCCACTTCCTGTTGAATGTTTTTTTCTTATTTTGTTTTAATTGGCAAATTTCCATTTATACAACCTCAAGTTTTACAGCATGTGAAGTTAGGCTTTAATTGAAAAAAAGTGTTGTCTTGGCTGCTTTAAAAGTAGGTAAGATTGGTAAATGAACCATAACAACTACACCTATTTTGTAAGTTAAGCATTACAGTAGCATTGATGCTAACTGCTTGATTTGTTTTTGGTACGATGGATGAAATTACACGTTGCAACCGTCGGGGGAGCTTTGGAGATTATTTTTTTTCGAGATTATTGCGGAACCTGGGTTTTTGTACACCCCACTTTTTGTATAATTCAGTTTCACCATAATGTATTGGCCAAATGTTATAACATTTTTTGCATACTGTCTTGGTTATGACATGGACTGACCTAATTTAACCTAACTTGCCGGTGTATCATTCCCCGTAAATCAAGTGCCCAAACAAATAATCCTAAGAGTAGATAACTCAGTGTCTGGGCTTTTTTAACACACAAAATAAGCCATCATGGAGCCAAAGAAAGTTGCGAGTGACAGCACTTTGATAAAGAAGATGAAAAATAGAGATGTCCACCTCAACCTCCTCATGCTCTCTCAGGGAGAGCATATCCCAAATTCCAAGCTGCTGTTTTGAGGCATGTTAAAAAAAAAAAAAGCACTTTGTGACTTCAATAATAAATATGCCATGTTGGCATTTTTTTCCATAACTTGAGTTGACTTATTTTGGAAAACCTTGTTACATTGTTTAATGCATCCAGCGGGGCATCACAACAAAATTAGGCATAATAATGTGTTAATTCCACGACTGTATATATCGATATAGGTTGATATCGGAATCGGTAATTAAGAGTTGGACAATATTGGAATATCGGATATCGGCAAAAAAGCCATTATCGGACATCTCTAATGAAAAACACTATTAAATTCAAGAAATAACTTGTAGATAAGTGCCTTCCACACCCAACTGATTGATAGCATAATTGTTAATCAAAATAATGGTATCACATAAAGTAATACTGTATTTTTCGGAGTATAGGTCGCTCCGGAGTATAAGTCGCACCTGCCGAAAATGCATAATAAAGAAGGAAAAAACATATATGAGTCGCACTGGAGTATAAGTCGCATTTTTGGGGGAAATGTATTTGATAAAACCCAACACCAAGAATAGACATTTGAAAGGCAATTTAGAATGAATAAAGAATAGTGAACAACAGGCTGAATAAGTGTATGTTATATGACGCATAAATAACCAACTGAGAACGTGCCTGGTATGTTAACATAACATATTATGGCAAGAGTCATTCAAATAACTATAACATATAGAACATGCTATACGTTTACCAAACAATCTGTCACTCCTAATCGCTAAATCCCATGAAATCTTATACGTCTAGTCTCTTACGTGAATGAGCTAGTTGATTTGATTTGATTTGATAAATAATATTATTTGATATTTTATGGTAATGTGTTACCGTATTTTCCGCACTATAAGGCGCACCTAAAAACCACAAATTTTCTCAAAAGCTGACAGTGCGCCTTATAACCCGGTGCGCTTTATATATGGATAAATATTAAGATTCATTTTCATAAAGTTTAGGTCTCGCAACTACGGTAAACAGCCGCCATCTTTTTTCCCCGTAGAAGAAGCGCGCGGTGCATGCTGGGATATGTGACGTTTCATTTCCATTTGTGTGTTTATGTAAAGACCCCAAAATGGCTCCTATTAAGTGTGTTGTCTGTCTAATTATAAATAATGCAGACGAGGCGTGTTAACTGAGTTCTCAACGTTTACTCACAGCGTGCTAACTGCCAGCATACAACGCTTCTCAGGGCTACCGCGCATGCTCGTAACTATCGTTGCATGCTGGGTAGTGTAGTTGTTATATTTGCTAGCTCATAACAGCACATTGAGAGACACGCTTACGCGCTTAATTCAATACTCGCCGTCATTCCGGGTGGATTGACAAAAGACCTCCAGCCGCTAGATATTGGTGTCAACAGGGCATTCGAAGCTAGACTGCTAACTGCGTGGGAACAATGGATGACAGAAGGCGAACACACCTTCACTAAGACGAGGAGGCAGCGCCAGACGACGCCAACATCTGCCAGTGGATCGTAAATTTGCTCAACTTTTCACTTCGGACACCGAAGACGAAGGATTTACGAATGAAGAATAACTTCAGAAAGTGAGCGCTATGTTTATTTTGTGTGTTGTGACATTAACGTTCGAGCAACATTATGTTGCTATTGCTCTGCACTATTTTGAATTTTACTATGTTTGTGATTGCACATTTGCGTACATTTTGTTGTTAGAACGCTGGTTTTTAATATATTATTAAAGTTTGACTGACCTATCTGACTGTTTTTTTGACATTCCCTTTAGCGCAGCGTAGGCGCGGCTTATAGTCCGGGGTGGCTTATTGGTGGACAAAGTTATGAAATATGCCATTCATTGAAGGTGCGGCTAATAATCCGGTGCGCCTTATAGTGCGGAAAATACGGTAATAATTTCACACATAAGTCGCCCCTGAGTATAAGTCGAACAAACAACGAACAATGAAAAAACTATGAAAAAAACTACGACTTATAGTCCGAAAAATACGGTACATACGTACATTTTGATGTAGTTGTTTGGTCTATCGAAAGTATTTAAAGTCCAACTGAAGTGATTAGAAAATATTTTTCAGGTTTGATAAGCACCTTTAAAAAAGTAAAGCAGACAAGTCTTAATTATAGTAATATTTCACCAGGTATCTTCTGTTTCTCTCTCATTTCCTGGCATATGTTAGTAATCATACATTTGTGCTATGAAATTGACAAATTGAGCAGGATCATGATGAATGAGCAGCTGCAGTCCATGCATGAAAACTTTCCTGCCGTTATTAATGTAACATGCCATCACTTAAAGGGAGACAAATGAAGGCGTAAACATGTGAAGTTGTTAAAAAAAAAAAAGAAAAGCAGACTGCAGATAGAAGTAGCTCAGGGAGTGCTAGGAAAGGGAGGTATTGACAGAATGGAAAAGATAGCAGGAGAGTGAAAAGGTATGAAAGTATTCCTTCTCTACCTCTCATGTGGAACCTGATAAAAGCCAGCGGTGCACTGTGGGAGTCAGGAAGCGCAATCGGACTGATAGCGGCCAAAGACAACAAAAGGACAGGCTGCACATCAAAAGGACAAAAACACACACATGCCAGTGCACAAACACACACCCATGATGTCTTCATGTCAGATGTGCGGCAGTGTTGACAAGAGGTGGGGGAAATAATCCATTTTTAGATGCATCGCAATTCGGACATAGACAGAATCGATTAGTAAACGCAGATGATCGATTTATTAATTGTAAATAAAGTAATACAGATAGTTCTAAAATTTGGCTGACTGCAGCAAGCCACCTCACCGAGAGATCCGACCAGCTCCTTTCACACATTTTCATTACTTTAATAAATGTGGGAATTAATTTAACTGTTTCTTATTCCGAATGAATTGTTTGTTAAAGTTGCAAGTAGGGATGTCGATAATGGCTTTTTGCCGATATCTGATATTCCGATATTGTCCAACTCTTTAATTACCGATACCGATATCAACCGATATATACAGTCTGTCACGAAAGGGGGGGGGGTCGCAGCTTGCTGCGCGGTTGTTCTTTCAAGATGCAAAGACGGCTCCGGACGAAGGCGTAAAGGTAGGATTGGATTTATTAACATAAATCACTTAACTACCAAAAACACAAACACAACAAAAAAAAAGGCAAGCGTGCCTAAAACACATGAAACTACTAGTTAGCAGAAGCTATGGCATATAACATGAACACTTACTTGGTCAGAACGTGACGTAAACAATGAAGCCAGGCTGACTGACTGGCAAAGGCAACTTAAATAATGCCTCTGATTAGTGCTTGGGAAGCAGGTGAGCGGGCGAGCACTAATCAGAGACAGGTGAACACAATAAGTCGCCATGGTGACAAAAGCAAACAAGGAGGCCTAAACGGGAACTAAAGAAGTCCAAAAACTAACAGAACATAACTAAACAAAACATGATCCAGACCACGGATCATGACAGAGCCCCCCCCTTAAAGACAGATTCCAGATGTCCATAAAAAAAATTAACAAGAGTCATGGGAGGGCGGGAGGGGGCCATGGCGGTGGGTCGCCAGACCACGTGTCCCCGTATCCACCGGGGCAGAGTTAGGTGGCGGCGGCGAGTGGAACGCCGCTGCAGCAGGCGAGGCGGGCGCCCAGGGAATGGCCACATTCGTGGCCGACTGGGAGGTGGGCGCACTTGGCGTGGCGGGCGACCAGGTAGCGGCCATATCCGTGGCCGACGAGGAGGGAGGCGCGTCGTCATCGTGGCAGGTGTGGAAGCTCGGCGTGGTGAGTCAGGCGGCGAAGCTCGGCGTGGCGCGTCAGGCGGCGAAGCTCGGCGTGGCGCGTCAGGCGGCGGGTCTTGGTCTTGGCATGGGTCTTGGTCTCGGTCTTGGTCCTGGCGTGGGTCTTGGTCTAGGTCTAGGCGTGGGTCTTGGTCTTGGTCTAGACGTGGGTCTTGGCATGGCGGGTCTTGGTCTTGGCATGGCGGGTCTTGGCATGGCGGGTCTTGGTCTTGGCATGGCGGGTCTTGGTCTTGGTCTTGGTCTTGGCTTGCCGGGTCTTGGTCTTGGCTTGGCGGGCCTTGGTCTTGGCTTGGCGGGCCTTGGTCTTGGCTTGGCGGGCCTTGGTCTTGGCATGACGGGCCTTGGTCTTGGCATGACGGGCCTTGGTCTTGGCATGACGGGCCTTGGTCTTGGCATGACGGGTCTTGGTCTTGGCATGACGGGTCTTGGTCTTGGTTTGGGTCTTGGCGTCGTGGAGCTGCGACTGGCGGCACTTGGCGTCGTGGAGCTGCGACTGGCGGCACTTGGCGTCGTGGAGCTGCGACTGGCGGCACTTGGCGTCGTGGAGCTGCGACTGGCGGCACTTGGCGTCGTGGAGCTGCGACTGGCGGCACTTGGCGTCGTGGAGCTGCGACTGGCGGCACTTGGCGTCGTGGAGCTGCGACTGGCGGCACTTGGCGTCGTGGAGCTGCGACTGGCGGCATTTGCCGTCGTGGAGCTGCGACTGGAGGCACTTGGCGTCGTGGAGCTGCGACTGGCGGCACTTGGCGTCGTGGAGCTGCGACTGGCGGCACTTGGCGTCGTGGAGCTGCGACTGGCGGCACTTGGCGTCGTGGAGCTGCGACTGGCGGCACTTGGCGTCGTGGAGCTGCGACTGGCGGCACTTGGCGTCGTGGAGCTGGTACCGGAGCTTGGCGTGGTGGGTCTTGGCGTGGTGGGTCTTGGCGTGGTGGAGCTGGTGCTAGCCTTGGTGCGGCGACAGGTGCTAGCCGTGGAGCAGCTACAGGTGCTAGCTTTGGTGCAGGTGGAGGTGGCCTAGCTGGGGGTTGCGGCTTGGAATGGAGCAGCTGAGCCACCCCACTAGTACAGCTTCGGGCCCTAGCCCCCCCCTCAAGGAGCGGATACCAGACGCGCTCCTTGCGGTCTGGAACCGTCTTTAGGGGTGGGTGGAGGGAGGACAGGAGGGGGGTAGACGCCTCCCCTTTAAATTGTCCAAAATGTCTTTTTGTATTCCCCACCTGAGTTTGAGTGGGTGGACAAAAAGAAAATGTCTGTGACGTGGGTGGGGCTTGAGTCTTGGAGGGCGAAACAGAATTCAGAAAAAAAAATTCCTGGCCTATGACGTCATCAGCAGGCGGCGGCGTGATGTCAACAGCGGAGGTCTCCAGCTGACTGACAGCCCAATCGATGAACTGCTTGGCGAAATGATGAATTGGATTACCAAGCTTTGGCGGCAAGGAATACTGGTCTGATTGTGGCGTCCTGCTGTCCGGAGGAGGAGTTTGGGGGAATGACGCGTCTTGACGGCGAAACGAAGCCTTTCTGGCTGGCTTCCGTCTTCGCCAGCGCGTCTCCATCTCCTCGTGGTCCGCTGCGAAAGAACTGTAAGCTGGCTTCATTCTGTCACGAAAGGGGGGGGGTCGCAGCTTGCTGCGCGGTTGTTCTTTCAAGATGCAAAGACGGCTCCGGACGAAGGCGTAAAGGTAGGATTGGATTTATTAACATAAATCACTTAACTACCAAAAACACAAACAACACAACAAAAAAAAAGGCAAGCGTGCCTAAAACACATGAAACTACTAGTTAGCAGAAGCTATGGCATATAACATGAACACTTACTTGGTCAGAACGTGACGTAAACAATGAAGCCAGGCTGACTGACTGGCAAAGGCAACTTAAATAATGCCTCTGATTAGTGCTTGGGAAGCAGGTGAGCGGGCGAGCACTAATCAGAGACAGGTGAACACAATAAGTCGCCATGGTGACAAAAGCAAACAAGGAGGCCTAAACGGGAACTAAAGAAGTCCAAAAACTAACAGAACATAACTAAACAAAACATGATCCAGACCACGGATCATGACACAGTCGTGGAATTAACACATTATTATGCCTAATTTGGACAACCAGGTATGGTGAAGATAAGGTACTTTTTAAAAAAATTAACAAAATAAAATAAGATAAATAAATTAAAAACATTTTTTTGAATAAAAAAGAAAGTAAAACAATATAAAAACAGTTACATAGAAACTAGTAATTAATGAAAATGAGTAAAATTAACTGTTAATGGTTAGTACTATTAGTGGACCAGCAGCACGCACAATCATGTGAGCTTACGGACTGTATCCCTTGCAGACTGTATTGATATATATTGATATATAATGTAGGAACCAGAATATTAATAACAGAAAGAAACAACCCTTTTGTGTGAATGAGTGTGAATGAGTGTAAATGGGGGAGGGAGGTTTTTTGGGTTGGTGCACTAATCTTAAGTGTATCTTGTGTTTTTTATGTTGATTTAATAAAAAAAACACAAAAATAACCCCGATACCGATAAAAAAAAAACCCGATACCGATAATTTCTGATATTACATTTTAACGCATTTATTGGCCGATACATGCCGATATTATCGGACACCTCTAGTTGCAAGTGAACGCTTATATAGTGAAACAAAAATAAATGTAAATCTGCATCAATATACATAAATTAAAGATTCATCAATAATTGATTTTTAATCGATTCTTAGCTCATGAATCGTAATGGTATCGTGAGGTGCCCAAAGAGTCCCACCTCTTGTGTTGATGCTCCCTGAACACATAGAACACAATATTTTGGTTATATGATGCAAAAGTGAGTACACATCTCACCCCTCACACACATCTTCCACCAAACTCAACTTCCGGTTTGTGCGTTTTGGGAAAGACTAATTTTTGAGGTATTCCTTGCTACTTTTGCTGTAAATCCACAGTATATTGCTGTTTTATCGTAAAACTGAGACTTAATGCTGAGAGCCCTTAAAAGTCACAGCCACTCAGCGGGCCATCTTGTGCTCTTTCACCTTCCTTTCTCCTGCTTGAGAATCTCCCACAGGTGATCACTGTGGTCCAGGTGTGGATGAAGCATACCTGGCCACTTGATCACACTTGTCATCTTGGAGGTGTGTTTGGGCAACTTATCATGTTAGAATACGGCCCAGTTTCTGCTTCACCGTGAAGAAGAAATTCAAGTTTTTTCCCACAGAACCGCTGCACGCAGACCATCAGACTGCCACAATAATGTTTGCTTGTGGAGAGGTAGCTTGCAAACTACTTGTTTGACAATAATGGCTGTTTCTTTGTCATTTTCAGTGAGTAGTAAATTCAAACTGCGATACAAGTTGTACACGGACTATTCAAACATAACTCTAGTACAGTGATACTTCAACTTAAGAGTACCTCAACTCAGGAGTGTTTTAGATTAAAAAGAGCTGTCTCACGGCTAATTGCTTTGCTTTAATTTGCAAGCAAAAATTTGAGTTCCAAGCATCCCCTCCATAAATTAGTAGCAAATGTCCCAATGAAACAAGTAAGATCCGACCAAAAAAATCTGGTCTTACTCGCTAGCATTAGCTTATAACTAGAGATCAACATAACTTTATTGTTCCAAGCATGAGAAGGAAGAAAGTGAGTGTGAAGGACAGCGATGAGAAGAAATGGATGATATTCATTGAATTCAAGAAATAAATAATCAAAAACATGACCGAGCGTTTTGCCAGTTTGGCAAAGCAGTTGGAGCGTATCACTGCTAGTCTGCACCATACTGAAGCAGAATGAGTGTAATGCCAGCCAAAAATGTTTAAATATTATCTAAATGGTGGACATTTTTACATGAAAATATAGAAAAGCTGTTTGACAAAGAAGCAGCTGGAAGGAGATACTATAGAAGTACACTTTCCAAGGTTATAATTATTACTTCATAAAACGCGGGGGGTGCTGGAGCCTATCCCAGGTGTACATAGGCAGAAGGCGGGGTACACCCTGGACAAGTCGCCACCTCACTGCCGGGTCAACACAGATAGACAACATTCACACTCACATTCATTCAGTAGGGCCAATTTTAGTGTTGCCAGGTGTGAGGAAGCCGGAGTACCCGCAGGGAACCCACGCAGTCACGGGGAGAACATGCAAACTCCACACAGAAAGATCCCGAGCCCAGGATTGAACCCAGGACCTTCGTATTGTGAGGCACACGTACTAACCCCTGTTCCACCGTGCTGCCCACTACTGTAGTTATTTGTACTAAATTCTATTGTATTGTTTTTATACAATATTTCTTATCCAACTGTTAGTTTTTCTTTTTAAAAGGCATGTTAAAATGGTGCTGTTCTTTGGGGGGCAAGCATAACTTAAGATGATTTACCGTATTTTCCGCACTATAAGGCGCACCTAAAAACCACACATTTTCTCAAAAGCTGACAGTGCGCCTTATAACCCGGTGCGCTTTATTACGATTCATTTTCATAAAGTTTCGATCTCGCAACTTCGGTAAACAGCCGCCATCTTTTTTCCCGGTAGAACAGGAAGCGCTTCTTCTTCTACGCAAGCAACCGCCAAGGAAAGCACCCGCCCCCATAGAACAGGAAGCGCTTCTTCTTCTACTGTAAGCAACCACCCGCCCCCGGAAGAAGAAGAAAAAACGCGCGGATATCACCGTACGTTTCATTTCCTGTTTACATCTGTAAAGACCACAAAATGGCTCCTACTAAGCGAAAAGGATCCGGTTCATAAAAAGACGCAATCTCTCCATCCGCACACGGATTACTACCGTATTTCACAGCAACTGATATTCCTGTGAACCGCACTGTGGAACGGGAGCACGTACGGTGAATATTTGCACCACAGGGAATGAGAAGTCATCCTTCACTGTGGTTCTAGCTTGCCATGCTAACTTCCACCCATGGTGATATTCAAAAGGAAGACCTTGCCAAAAGAGACCTTTCCAGCCGGCGTCATCATAAAAGCTAACTCGAAGGGATGGATGGATGAAGAAAAGATGAGCGAGTGGTTAAGGGAAGTTTACGCGAAGAGGCCGGGTGGCTTTTTTCACACAGCTCCGAAGGCGAACACACCTTCACTAAGACGGGCAGACAGCGCCGGACGACATACGCCAACATTTGCCAGTGGATCGTAACTGCCTGGGCAGATATTTCGGTCACAACTGTGGTCCGAGCTTTCCGGAAGGCAGGATTCACAGAACTGCTGGACAACAGTGACACTGACTCCGGTGACTTCGACGAGACGGAACCGGCCATTTTGGATCCCGTATTCGCCCAACTTTTCAATTCGGACACCGAAGACGAAGAATTCGAAGGATTTACGAATGAAGAATAACTTCAGAAGGTGAGCGCTATGTTTATTTTGTGTGTTGTGACATTAACGTTCGAGCAACATTATGTTGCTATTGCTCTACACCATTTTGAATTTTACTATGTTTGTGATTGCACATTTGCGTACATTTTGGGACAGAGTTGTTAGAACGCTGGTTTTCAATATATTATTAAAGTTTGACTGAACTATCTGACTGTTTTTTTGACATTCCCTTTAGCGCAGCGTAGGCGCGGCTTATAATCCGGGGCGGCTTATTGGTGGACAAAGTTATGAAATATGTAATTCATTGAAGGTGCGGCTAATAATCCGGTGCGCCTTATAGTGCGGAAAATACGGTAGCTTCAATGGGAAATTTGATTTGAGATGCAAGTGTTTTGAGTTAAGAGCTACGTCCCAGAACCAGTTCAGCTTATAAGTTGATGTACTTTTGTACTGTATATCCATATTTAATGCCTCGTTGAGTGATTTCTGACTATTACACCTGTGTGAAGTTGGCCTACATGAATCTTATTCAAGTAGCAACTCCAGGACTAACCACTTTGACTGCAAACCCGTAGCTCTTTTCCACAGGGCTGAAAGGTTTACAGGTTTACCAATATATAGACAGCGAGGAATGGCGTAATTTAAAAAAAAAGAACACATTTTTGATGCAAGGCGGGGATACGTTTTGGCGAGGAGTGGAGGCCTCCTGATGAATTCATGGGCGCAGTCCAAAGAATGATGTAAATGATGTAATTCATTGGCCCAAGTCTTTGTGTCCCTCCCTGATAGCTTGCAGGCTGCACAAGAGTTTGCTGACTTTGGGATTTTTGGGAAGTTAATTTAATTTGGGGAATGTTGTGTAACAGTAAGGTTATTTGTAGTTGTTGAATATGTGTTTCTTTGTTGGGTTTACCCAGCAGGCACAAAACATTGATACAACATTGATTATACATACATGTCCTTTAAAACGGAGTTTGAAACAAAGTAGCAACATAGTTGTATCTGTAAAGTGAGACAATGTTGATGTCCAACGTTGGATCCACGTTGTTGGTTGGGAAATGACCAAAATTCAATGGTCAAATCAACGTCAGAACCCAACATTGATTAAACCTCGTCAAAAAGTCTGTTGTCTCACCGTTATGTTTGAGTTGCTCAACGTCAGGGTCATAACTCAACAAGTTCTCAACATTGTATTAATGTCTTGTGCTTGCTTGGTAGGTTGTTTTTATTCAACTCTTGAAAAAGTGTACCTTCAAATGTGTTCCAAGATGGACTTTCAGGCTTGGAGGTGGTCTGTTTATCATACTCAAGACCTCTCCCTTCAAATTATGCCGTGCGTGACGTCTTCATGCTGGAAACGTCATCCTAACGCAAACCAGTCAGGTTCTGCCCGTATTGCTTACACATTCCAACTGACGGTGCTCATGTTCGCTCCACTGCTTGGACGATTATCCGCCATAACATCTCGCTTCGAGATACCCAGAGTGATTTCACTTCCCTCTGAGCAAGAAAGATCCCTCAGGAAAGAAAGTGTTGTTCATTTTTTAAAGTGGGGGTGCTTGAAAGCCGCCCGCAGCCTGCGCCAGTCAGTCCCTGATGATCCATCATTGTCCAGCCAATTGTGTTCATCTTAGCGGCATAATTTATTTAGTCGCTCATTATGAAGAGGCTACTTTAAGGCTGCCTTTCAGAGGAAGACCAGACAGTCAAGTGTCTATTTGAAAGCTGTCATTTATCAATGCTTGGACAGGAGCGCTTTTTGTCTTCTGACCATTTTCCCAGTCAGCGTCCACTGAAGCTCCATGAGAAAATTACTGCTCAGATATCCACGCCAATACCCAACTGTGCCACGGTGGTTCAAACATCCAAACTTTAAGCATATCTTCCCACAGAATAATGGTGGAATTCCAAACTTTCTTAAGATTTTCCAAGAGTGTTAAAGATACTCGCAGCAGCCCCAAGCTAAATTGGGACCATTTGCAGAGTTGTATTTTTATTACAAAAAATGTTCATACTTTATTTATACTTTTTTTAAATCAAACATTCATTTAATAGTTTTTTTATTTTTATTTTAATACCAAAACAAATGTTTTTTTGTGTGCAAAATAACACTTTTATCATCATACAGTATATGCTGCTGCTGTCCCATATACTGTATATACTGTAATATTGTACATGGTCATTGGTATATATTGTATATATGTTATAGACATAATATAATATATCTTTATATATATTATTCTGTACACAAATTATGTATATATTCGTATATATGTTAGCTTTTTTATCGCTATATTAGTCTATTTATACCTGCATTGTCCTTTCCATCCTTACACTTTCCATCATTGTAACTGAGCTACTGTGTTGAACAATTTCCCTTGTGGATCATTAAAGTTTGTCTAAGTCTAAGTCTAAAACATAAATATTTTCCCTCCTACCTCAATATTGACTGGAATTTGAACCCAGTACCTTCTGCTACAAGACAGGCATGAATGCTGTGCACCACAAGAGCCATTAGGACTGAGAATACAAATGTGCTATTGTATTCCTATCACTGACTGAGCAGGAAGTGGCTACGGTATTGTTTGCGGTAAAAATTCATATTAAAGTTAAAAGTTAAAGTACCAATAATTTCGCCACACTAGGTGTGGCGAAATTATTCTCTGCATTTGACCCATCACCCTTGATTACCCCCTGGGAGGTGAGGGGAGCAGTGAGCAGCAGCGGTGACCGCGCCCGGGAATCATTTTTGGTGATCTAACCCCCAATTCCAACCCTTGATGCTGAGTGCCACGCAGGGGGGTAATGGGTCCCATTTTTATAGTCTTTGATATGGCCGGGGGAAGTTGCCCTGACATTAATTTACATTTTACATGCAAAATTTCTTTACGCAAAACAAGGGTCCCCATGGATCAGAGCACGTGTTCTGCGTTTAGGGAGGGACAGCTGATTAAAACAAGTGGTAAAGCAATTGAGAGAGTTGAGAGCACTAAATTTCTTGGCGTATACATAGATGGATTTATAAATTTCAAAAGCCATATTGAATATTTAATGAATAAATGATCTAAATATGTCGGTCTACTCTCAAAACTGAGGCACTTTCTTCCTCTTAACACTCTCCTAATTCTGTATCGGACTCTATTTGAACCACATATAAACTATTGCAATGTCGTATGGTGTAACACGTATCCCAGTTATCTTCAAAAACTGGAGATTCTTCAGAAGAAAGTCATACGTGTTATATCATGGGCAAACTTTAATGCTCCCTCAAGTCCTCTTTTTTATGGGTACAATCTTCTGAAGCTTACGGAGTGCAACAGATTCCCCAGTGCTTGTATTATGTATAGCGTAGTATATGGATTAAATTCTAGACTCTGCCAGCTCATTCCAATGACCACTACCGGTACTTCTCATAGACACAACACTAGAAGTAAACCTTTGTTAAGAGGGAAAAGTTGTCATCTAAAGTGTACAAGCTTTAGTATAGCCTGTAGAGGCCCGATGATCTGGAATGAGATTGATAGCTCTATAAAACAATCAAATTCTTTAAACAATTTTAAAAAGCGTTTTAAGCTAAATTTATTGCGACGTTATGCTTAGTACTTTTAACACACCCCTTATGGTTGAGGAATTCACATTAGTCGCATAATTTTGGTCTTGACCTCAGAATGTATGATGAGATTATCGCATATCTTCAAGATGCATCCCTTTAATAAAATTTGAATAATAGAATATTGACACTGATTTGGTGGATTTATTTATAAATGAAATTGTAAATGGGTATTTGGTGGGTAGATTTTGAAATGTATTGCATTGTATTGTATTTTGTATATTATATGATGATGCATATTTCAATTGTGGGTCCCTGTCCATAAGCTGTGTGCTTCTAGGGATTACCTTTTTGCAGAACGGACTCTGATATTAACAAAAGAAACAATAATGAAATAAAAAACTATGTCTGTCTGTAAATAAATAAATAAATATATAAAATAGCCCTGAGGATTCTTTATGGCAGGGATGCCCACAGTAGGCCCCTTGTATAATTTCATTCGGCCCAACAAAGGGTGGCGACCACATGTAATACATAGTCATACTGACGTCTTTCAAGGTGCACAATCATTGATGGCATGTCCGCATGCCTACACTGTAAAAAAGTCAGTAGACTTTCCTGTGAAAACCTGGCAGCTCAGTTGCCAGAAATTGGTACCATGTTTCCATTTACAGTAATGCACTTAAAAACAGGGAACATAGATTTTACTGTAAAAAAATTAAAATAGCAGCTAAATCACCAGAATTTGTAGTAATGCTCTGTAAAAAAAAAAAATGGCCATAGATTTTACGAAAAAAATTGGCAGCTCAGTCACCAGAATTTTAATGTAAAAACAACATCGGTGCAGTTTTTCAATTTACAATAACTTGGTGTAAAAACAACCGTACGTTTTATGGTAAAATGTTGATGACTGAGCTGCCCATTTTTTATTTTTTTTTATCGTAAAATCTATAGTTCTTTTTTCATAGGCTAATTTCGGAAAAGGATCATCTTGGTTGCCATGTCCCACGTCCCATAACGAAAATCTAAATTTAGCATCCTCTATATGTCTAATCTGTCTGGGTAAAGTTTGAAAGCGATCGGCTGAAACATTTAGGAGAAACTTGTCACAAAACAACACCAGGAAAAGGCAAAAAGCTGCTAAAAAATTAGGTTACAAATGTACATAAAAGATGCAGCGTTCCATGTTAACTGAACTAGGCACACAATTTATATTTATAAATGGCGGTATGAGGTTAAATTCCTCACTGGTGATGCTGTTGTATGGTTAAAAACCTTTGGTACATTTTCACTTTGGCCCCTTGGAGGCGAAATGTTTGAGCACTCCTGCTTTATAGGCTTTCCCAGAATATACCTATTTATTTAACTACAGATTCCTCTATAGTGGTCCGATTCTTATACAAAAAAATAAACGTCTGGGTCAAAAAACATGAGCATTAACATATGTGGCTGTAGGCAACCTCCTGATGTCGTTGATCAACTCCGCTAGAGCTGAGTGAGTTGTCAGCTTACAGCAACTTTATCCACCTTTGGTTCTCTTGCTGCTGTTCTGTTATTGACAAATGTTTAAATCAAGGATCTCTAACCCGTCACTCGCCTTTAATATTCAAGTCATGAAATGTAAATTTAGTATTGTTGGCGCTTTTTGAATGGTTATTTATTCGATTTTATGGACGGAATAATGGAGCTCCCATTGACTGCGCTGTAAGCAGACTTTTATTTACGTTTATTTAATATTTGGAATGCCTTTTAAAAAATCCATCCCTAGTAATGTCTTTTATAATGATTGTGAACAAGAGGCAAATTTACAAAAAAAAGTGCAGTTCCCCTTTAAAGGTCTTTTGATCCTTTATATGATTGAGTAGATACATACTGCACCAACCATATTGTCATGAAGAATTTGAGACAAGAGTTTTGTTAAACAAATGTAAACAAGTGTGTCAGCGGGTAAGATATGCAATATTGAGCATCACTTCACAGCATTCACAATTTCACTTCATATTATGAAATACACCAGAAAGAAATGCATCCTGAAATATGAGATGCAATCTTTTTTTGTCCTGATTAAGGCTGCCGAAAATAACAAGTTAATCATGTCAATAATCACGAAAAATTCCTCGCATTAATAATGTGCACGCACAAATTAATCACGCAATTTATTTTGACCGCCAATGCTCCTTTTAATTGCAGATGGCTGCTATCATTTGAAAGCACTAGTTTTAATACAAAATATAAGTTGTTCATGTTGTAAAAAAAACAAGGTTATTCAATTTGTTTGTGTTGTAATGAGCTTTAAAAATAAAATGAGAACCTTTTGGCAATTTTCATTTTGTAGAAGTTTCTCTCAAAAAAAAAGGTTGAATAAAGTTTATGGATTAAGTTGTGACATACTGTATCAGCTCATTAATTAATGCATTGTCCCTTGCAGTTTTGGTAAATAATAATAATGTAATTAGGCAGAAATACACAGATAAAAAAGACTAATTAGCCCAGTTTAACCTCAGGAAGATTCTAAGAAAAGAGGGTTAATGTTGATTAGAATGGGATGCATCATCACATGCTCAAAATGTCTTCAGTTTTACATCATTTGAGGCTGAACAACAAAGGAACGTTCTCTGATAGTAGAACATAAGACAGAAGAAGCCTCCTTCATGAGAAGAGATGCTGCCATTGTAACATCAGGCTACCAACACAAGGAGAAGGAAAGGGGGGACGGGGCGTTGGGGGGGGGGGGGGGGGGGGGGTGCACATTCTTGCGCCATTCTCTCAATCCTCCTTGTGCCTGGGGGAGGTTAGGGGTTGAGGCTGAGGAGATTAGGTTCCCTGATGCCGGGAAAGATGAGAGAGGAGCGCCCGCAGATACGAGTGTGCCGTGGGGCGTCTCAGGGGCGGTGGGAGCCCTATGAGGAGTTTGACCTCATTATGGTCCTCGCAGGCTGTGTAGGTACACCTTGGTCAACTGTTGGAACAAGTCGTATGTCCACTAACTGTCCAAAGAAAGTAGGAAAAAAAAAACACCCTAAATATTAGGGGTGCTGAAGAAAATCAATACACATCCGAACTGCGATTTCTTTATATCAGGATTCTAAATCAATTCCTAATTTTCAAAAATCGATTAAAAAAAAAAAAAAAGTATACATTTTTAAAAATATGTTTTTTTTAGACCATCTCCACGATTACTTGCTGTATAAATCAGCAGCCTTTGGAGCTTTTGTAACCTGTTTTGTTAAAAGGGTTGTATTATCATCCATCCATCCATTTTCTACCGCTTGTCCCTTTTGGGGTCGCGGGGGGTGCAGGAGCCTATCTCACCTGCATTCCATCCATCCATCCATCCATCCATCTTCTTCCGCTTATCCGAGGTCGGGTCGCGGGGGCAGCAGCCTAAGCAGGGAAGCCCAGACTTCCCTCTCCCCAGCCACTTCGTCCAGCTCCTCCCGGGGGATCCCGAGGCGTTCCCAGGCCAGCCGGGAGACATAGTCTTCCCAACGTGTCCTGGGTCTTCCTCGTGGCCTCCTACCGGTCGGACATGCCCTAAACACCTCCTTAGGGAGGCGCTCGGGTGGCATCCTGACCAGATGCCCGAACCACCTCATCTGGCTCCTCTCGATGCGGAGGAGCAGCGGCTTTACTTTGAGCTCCTCCCGGATGACAGAGCTTCTCACCCTATCTCTAAGGGAGAGCCCCGCCACCCGGCGGAGGAAACTCATTTCGGCCGCTTGTACCCGTGATCTTGTCCTTTCGGTCATAACCCAAAGCTCTTGACCATAGGTGAGGATGGGAACGTAGATCGACCGGTAAATTGAGAGCTTTGCCTTCCGGCTCAGCTCCTTCTTCACCACAACGGATCGATACAGCGTCCGCATTACTGAAGACGCCGCACCGATCCGCCTGTCGATCTCACGATCCACTCTTCCCTCACTCGTGAACAAGACTCCGAGGTACTTGAACTCCTCCACTTGGGGCAAGATCTCCTCCCCAACCCGGAGATGGCACTCCACCCTTTTCCGGGCGAGAACCATGGACTCGGACTTGGAGGTGCTGATTCTCATCCCAGTCGCTTCACACTCAGCTGCGAACCGATCCAGTGAGAGCTGAAGATCCTGGCCAGATGAAGCCATCAGGACCAAATCATCTGCAAAAAGCAGAGACCTAATCCTGCAGCCACCAAACCGGATTCCCTCAACGCCTTGACTGCGCCTAGAAATTCTGTCCATAAAAGTTATGAACAGAATCGGTGACAAAGGGCAGCCTTGGCGGAGTCCAACCCTCACCGGAAACGTGTCCGACTTACTGCCGGCAATGCGAACCAAGCTCTGACACTGATCATACAGGGAGCGGACCGCCACAATCAGACAGTCCGAAACCCCATACTCTCTGAGCACTCCCCACAGGACTTCCCGAGGGACACGGTCGAATGCCTTCTCCAAGTCCACAAAGCACATGTAGACTGGTTGGGCAAACTCCCATGCACCCTCAAGGACCCTGCCGAGAGTATAGAGCTGGTCCACAGTTCCACGACCAGGACGAAAACCACACTGTTCACCTGCATTCCGGCGGAACCAAATAATATATTGCAAAAATTGGGTTTCAACAAGAATCGATTCTGAATCAAAACATCACCCCAGCAATCAGAATCGAATCCTGAATTGTTGTAAAATTCGAATCCCTGAAGTATGCAGGTCAGAATTCATTAGTTTTACTCTCAAGATTTGTCTCTTGTTGAAGTGAATTTTTTATTTTTTTTGACATTGAACTTAAACCAACATGACATCACATTTTTTGATTGATTGAAACTTTTATTAGTAGATTGCACAGTGAAGTACATATTCCGTACAATTGACCACTAAATGGTAACACCCGAATAAGTTTTCCAACTTGTTTAAGTCGGGGTCCACTTAAATTGATTCATGATACAGATATATACTATTTTCATAATACAGTCATCACACAAGATAATCATCAGAGTATATAAATTGAATTATTTACATTATTTACAATTCGGGGTGTGGGATATGGAGGGGGCGGGGGGGGGGGTTAAGTTTGGTTGGTATCAACACTTCAGTCATCAACAGAGAAATTGACATTGGATCAGTGTACGTCTGACTTGGTGCATATGTACAGAAAGTATTGGACACGGAGAGAGAGATCAGAAATTATAAGAAAAAGTGACTACATTTGATTGTTTACATTTGATTATTTACAATCCGAGGAGGTATGATGAGGAAGGGAGGGTGTTAGTTTAGGGTTGAAGTTGCCTGGAGATGTTCTTTTGTGCGGTTTAAAGGAGGATAGAGATGTCCTTTCTTTTATACCTGTTGGGAGTGCATTCCATATTGATGTGGCATAGAAAGAGAATGAGTTAAGACCTTTGTTAGATCGGAATCTGGGTTTAACGTGGTTAGTGGAGCTCCCCCTGGTGTTGTGGTTATGGCGGTCATTTACGTTAAGGAAGTAGTTTGACATGTACTTCGGTATCAGGGAGGTGTAGCGGATTTTATAGACAAGGCTCAGTGCAAGTTGTTTTACTCTGTCCTCCACCCAGAGCCAGCCCACTTTGGAGAAGTGGGTAAGAGTGAGGTGGGATCTAGGGTGGAGGTCTAGAAGTAATCTGACTAGCTAGGGTACCAGAAGGTGCATGCCTAATCGGAAAAGGGTTGAACGAGAGTTCCCGCCAGAATCTTCATGGTGCTTTTGTTGACCAGAGAGGAGATTCTATAGAGAAATCTTGTTCGTTGGTTGACCTTTTTGATTACCTTGGTTGCCATTTTATCACAGGAAAGATTAGCCTCTAGAATGGAACCTAGGTAGGTGACCTCATCCTTCCTGGTGATAACAATGCCACTTTTATAGTGAAGTCACTGACTTTCTTAAGGTTGATGTGGGACCCAAACAAGTTGATTCTGTTTTACCCAAGTGTATGGATAGCTTGTTGTCAGCGAGCCAGGTGCAAATTCTACAGAGCTCCGCACTGAGGATTTTCTTCACCTGTGACTTGTCTTTGCCGGATACCAGCAGGGCCGAGTCATCCGCAAACAAAAACAATTCACAGTCGCATGCTGATGACATGTCGTTTATGTATATTAGGAACAGTAAAGGCCCTAATATACTGCCTTGGGGGACTCCACAGCTTACCGAGAGGGGGGGGGACACGGTGCCGTTCAACTCAACCACCTGTTTCCTCCCCTCCAAGTAAGATTGCATCCAGCTCGATGAGATTTTATCAAATCCGATTGCTCTGAGCTTATCCAACAGTATAGTGTGGTTAACGGTGTCAAAGGCCTTCTGAAGGTCCAGCATGACCATGCCGCAGTATTTGCCCGCGTCCACCTCATGTTTGATGTGGTCGGTCAGATAGAGAAGGCATGTGTCAGTGGAGTGGATGCCGTATTGTATTATATGACAGAAATAAATGATTTAGCGTTTTCTTTGCCATTTTTTAAACTGTGTTTTATTGTTTTTATTATACACTACTAATAGTGGTTAATTACTTTTTGCACTTTTTACGTGACAATGAATTACAGGAAAAAAGTAGGATCTGTTTACACTTTTTTGGGGAGAATCGTTATTGTTTTTAGATGGTTAACTTCTTTTTACACTTGTATGACAGTTACAAATTTTACCTAAAAACATAGCGATAACAATCTTAATATGACTTAAAACACTTTCTTGTCTCTAAACTACGGCCCAAGTGCAACGTAATGAGTTAAAGGGAATGTGCTTGCCGAGCGATTGCATTTACCTTTAGACACTGCCTTTGATGCTGCCATTTTGTCACCATCTGGTGGACAATGCTAGTATTTTAGGTCAGTAACCTTTGATTAAACTCTGAATAGTGTAATGTGCAGAATTTACCTATATGACCCAATGCAAACAACCTTCCATAGTCATGTTGCAAAAAAAAATAAAAATAAAATAAAAAAATCCAACCAACACAAAATGTCAATAAACATGGTCAGACATAACACAACCTGCTCACTGAACTTTGTAGATATTATCAAAAATGCCCATGCACCATAAAAAATCCATTACAAAGCACGATGGGAAAAATGCTAAACACTCTCCACTTGTATCCATTCTTGGCGCATTTTAGCTGCTTAATATTTCTGATTGATTACAAAACTTTGAGGTCGTCAGAAGTTAACAAGGTAGGAGAACTTTCACATACTCTTAATATCCAATTATATTAATTATTAATTATATATTCATTATATTATTACAATATGTACACATATATAAATATAGGTTTTATTTATATATATATATATATATATATATATATATATATATATATATATATATATATATATATATATATACATACACATGTATATATATACATGTATATGTATACATGTGTCCGTATATATATATATATATATATATATATATATATATATATATATATATATATATATATATATATATATATATATATGTATATATATATATATATATATGTATATATATATATATATACAGTATATATATATATATATATATATATATATATATATATATATATATATATATATATATATATATATATATATATATATATATATATATATATATATAACATATGTCCATCCATCCATCCATTTTCTACCGCTTATTCCCTTTTGGGGTTGCGGGGGGCGCTGGAGCCTATCTCAGCTACAATCAGGCGGAAGGCGGGGTACACCCTGGACAAGTCGCCCCCTCATCACAGGGCCAACACAGATAGACAGACAACATTCATACTCACATTCACACACTAGGGCCAATTTAGTGTTGCCAATCAACCTATCCCCAGGTGCATGTTTTTGGAAGTGGGAAATTTTTTAGCCCAATGCAAAAAGTTTGGATACCACTGGTCTCGATAATATGTATTGGATATACTTTGGTGTAAACTTTGCTCCACAGTCACTTTTATAACCCGTTTTTTTTTTTTTTATGTCTGCAAGTTGTTCGAATGTGGGGTCTTTCCCAGGTTGCAAATTAAACCACACCTCCACCCTCTCCAAAAGTATCATAACATCTCCTTTGAAAATTTTAACTGGTAAATTTATTGCTTGAAGTTGTCACCACTATTTGTTTTTTCAGACACGGTCACAAACAAACTTCATAAACATTATGTAGTTTCACCCTGTCACAACATTAGGTACACCTGCACACTCTCTGATTGTGCATTAAAAAATCTGCTTTTAGCAGCAATAAAGTCATTGCCCGTTGCCAAGATTAGCTGAAAATAATACCTGATCTTACCTTTTTTGGCGTTTCCTCACAGCTTCACAGCC
Source organism: Nerophis lumbriciformis (assembly GCF_033978685.3). NCBI lineage: Eukaryota > Metazoa > Chordata > Actinopteri > Syngnathiformes > Syngnathidae > Nerophis > Nerophis lumbriciformis. The sequence goes on from NC_084581.2 coordinate 21,217,662, forward strand.
TGAAGCTGAGCTCTGGCTAAGCGATTTACTAAAGGTCCAAATAAGCATCCGCCTCGCTCTGATGTCACAATGTAGCCAGGCTGCAAAACCCCGCTAACAGAGACATCTAAAACTGGGTGCAAGTTCTTGTAAAAATGCATAAAAGTTATGATTTGACACTTTGGCATTGTTTAACACAAGTATCCAACATTGTTACAACATTTTTAAGTCAGAAAAGACAAAATTCATTATAAGTCCCTTTAAAGGTTTTATGATGTTGACAATTTGACACTGGAACAGATTAAAATTCCAAAATGCTATGGGGAAATTGGTTCCAGAAACACAATTTTAAAAAGTACACTTTGAGTTAGAAATCTCTGAAAGTTTGCTGGGAAATGTCGTGTTTAATTTCACTTGGGTTATTTTTTTAAGACGTTTCAACACATACAGTGTCTAATTTAAACCCAAATATAAAACACCAAACCCCTACGCCAGAGCTGGGCAAATACTTTGACTCGGGGGCCACATCGAGAGAAAAAATGGTGTCTGGGGGGCCAATGTGTATGTGTGTATAAATGATATATACACATTTAGCTGTAAAAACCTGCGGTACAGTATGTGTGTTTGGGTCCCTTTTTTTCAGGAACACTAATACCAAAAGTCACAATGTCCTTAAAAAAGTTATGACAGACCGCCTCAGAAAAAAACGGAATGGAATTTTACCGTTTTTTACTGAATGGGACACCCAAAATGTACAACAAAATAAAGAAAGTGGGATTTACAATATTAACTATGAACAATAAAACACTGAATATTAACAACATATGAACGTCACTCCTCTTTTACTCTTCGATAGACATATTATATATATATATATATATATATATATATATATATATATATATATATATATATATATATATATATATATATATATATATATAGGAAATACATGACTTTCAGTGAATTGTAGCTATAAATATATATTTCTTTTACTATATATATATATATAAATAAAAGAAATACTTGAATTTCAGTGTTCATTTATTTACACATATACACACACACATAACACTCATCTACTCATTGTTGAGTTAAGGGTTGAATTGTCCATCCTTGTTCTATTCTCTGTCACTATTTTTCTAACCATGCTGAACACCCTCTCTGATGATGCATTGCTGTGTGGCACGCACAAAAGTGCTTTCATCAAATGCACTAGATGGCAGTATTGTCCTGTTTAAGAGTGTCACAACATTGCTGTTTACGGCAGACGAACTGCTTTACGGTAGACGAAAACGTGACTGCTGTTCTTGTGTGTTGTTACCGCGCTGGGAGGACGTTAATGAAACTGCCTAACAATAAACCCACATAAGAAACCAAGAACTCGACCTCGATCATTCTACAGTTATAATGATTGGGCAGGCACGTTGTTTATATTGTGGGAAAGCGGACTCAGGTCCGCATGGAGCTGGAGGGGGCGTGGCCTCCAGCTCCGCCTGAATTTCGGGAGATTTTTGGGAGAAAATTTGTCCCGGGAGGTTTTCGGGAGAGGCGCTGAATTTCGGGAGTCTCCCGGAAAATCCGTGAGGGTTGGCAAGTATGCATATGGTACAATACAATCAGCAAGATAGGATGGAACTAGACCGTGTAGTATTTTATACGTAAGTAGTAAAACCTTAAAGTCACATCTTAAGTGCACAGGAAGCCGGTGCAGGTGAGCCAGTATAGGTATATATATGTATATAAAGGTATATACAGTATAGGCCTAATATGATCAAACTTTCTTGTTCTTGTCAAAAGTCTAGCAGCCGCATTTTGTACCAACTGTAATCTTTTCATGCTAGACATAGGGAGACCCGAAATAATACGTTACAGTAATCGAGACGAGACGTAACGAACGCATGAATAATGATCTCAGCGTCGCTAGTGGATAAAATAGAACGAATTATAACGATATTACGGAGATGAAAGAAGGCCGTTTTAGTAACACTCTTAATGTGTGACTCAAACGAGAGAGATGGGTTGAAGATAATACCCAGATTTTTAAAGAGTCGCCTTGTGTAATTGTTTGGTTGTCAAATGTTAAGGTGGTATTATTAAATAAATGTCGGTGTCTAGCAGGACCGATAATCAGCATTTCCGTTTTCTTGGCGTTGAGTTGCAAGAAGTTAGCGGACATCCATTGTTTAATTTCATTCAGACACGCCTCCAGCTGACTACAAACAAAAATGTGTAGAATAAATATTACATTTCTACATTTCTGTCAACGAAGATTTGCGTCAGCCTGCGACACATAGGCATTTTGATAGTAGGCTAATATAGACACTTACATTATGTGTTGCCTTCATTATAACACTTATATAAGGCTATTGTTTTTTTTGCGGCTCCAGACAGAGTTTTATTTTTGTATTTTTGGTCCCCCGGTCTAGGAGGACAACCTTGAGTGCTTTCTATCCACCTACCGTATTTTCCGCACCATAAACCGCCCTGGGTTATAAGCCGCGCCTTCAATGAACGGCATATTTCAAAACTTTGTCCACCTATAAGCCGCCCCGTGTTATAAGCCGCATCTAACTGCGCTAAAGGGAATGTCAAAAAAACAGTCAGATAGGTCAGTCAAACTTTAATAATATATTAAAAACCAGCGTTCTAACAACTCTGTTCACTCCCAAAATGTACGGTAATGTGCAAATGTGCAATCAATAAGCATCAATAACTTAATGTTGCTCGAACGTTAATGTCACAACACACAAAATAAACATAACGCTCACTTTCTGAAGTTATTCTTCATTCATAAATCCCTCGAATTCTTCTCCTTCGGTGTCCGAATTAAAAAGTTGGGCGAACACGGGATCCAAAATGGCCGGCTCCGTCTCGTCGCAGTTCTGTGAATCCTGCCTTCTGGAAAGCTCGGACCACAGTTGTGACCGAAATATCCGCCCAGGCATTTACGATCCACTGGCAGATGTTGGCGTATGTCGTCCGGCGCTGTCTCCCTGTCTTAGTGAAGGTGTGTTCGCCTTCGGTCATCCATTGTTCCCACGCCGTTCGCAGTCGTGCTTTAAATGCCCTGTTGACACCAATATCGAGCGGTTGGAGTTCTTTGGTTAAATATTGCCTTAAGTTTAAATTCTGCGTTATACGCGTGTCGCTTAGTAGGAGCCATTTTGTGGTCTTTACAGATGTAAACACACAAATGAAATGAAACGCAATATCCGGGGGCTTCTTCTTCTATGGGGGCGGGTGGTTGCTTACAGTAGAAGAAGAAGCGCTTCCTCTTCTACGGGGGCGGGTGCTTACCTTGGCGGTTGCTTACCATAGAAGAAGAAGCGCTTCCTCTTCTACGGGGAAAAAAGATGGCGGCTGTTTACCGTAGTTGCGAGACCGAAACTTTATGAAAATAAATATTTATATTAATCCATATATAAGGCGCACCGGGTTATAAGCCGCACTGTCAGCTTTTGTGAAAATTTGTGGTTTTTAGGTGCGGCTTATAGTGCGGAAAATACGGTATTTTAAAGTTAGCTGAAGTGGAGGATGCCAAAGAACAACTGCACATATTGCGAAGAAAACATGTCAGGAATGCGGCGAAAAGTGAGGCCATAGACAACAGATGGTAAGGCGGACTAAATACCGTACACTCCTACCTCTGAACATAAAGTAGCCCCGCATTTAAATTGTCACACAAACTGGAGGAAATATTGCACGTTTCCTGCAAGATAACGGTGACCCGAAGTTTTCTGCGTGCATGCGTGCTTGATGTCACAACTCCAACACAGATTTGATCTCCCTGAAGGACGTCACACAATGTTCACAGACCGTGACTCGGTGTGTAAACATTGAGTCTTCTAGAGCGTTCGCCAGGAAAACGTGCAAAGGAAGAGGAAACTGTGATGTCAAGACCCGATTGTGCTTCCTGTCTGACATTGTTGGACACACACACACTGAAGAGGAGATGGGCTCTCGAGGATAGAGTCTACTAGAGAAAGGAGAGAAGGATTAAAAGGAGCTGTGCTGGAGCGTGTGAAGGAAATAGCAATGAACTATTGAACGGAAACATCTCTCTGATGTTTGAGCCATTTCACACACTTGTCGTTTTCCTTTTCCGCCATTTAATTCGCCCTCTTCCGAGAAACTTCTTGGAATTCTCAGTAAGAATGGGAGGACATTTCTTGTGTTCTCTGTGATGATGTCATGCCCCCGTTACAAAAAGGGCCTACTCCCCCCCCCCCACCCCCTCCGCCCCCGCCCAGCTATTCAAGACCCCTCCTCGAAATTCCTGCACTCTAGCATGTATTTTCATTTCAAATAAGGTGCCGTCTTCTCACTTCACCAGGGCATCAAGACAAAGGCTGAAAGTTCAGTTTTGTCTTCTCTTAAACGGCATACGTGTAATACATTTAAGGCTGCAGCGGCCCGTTATATAATTTAAATGTCTTATTCACTCCCCTGTGTGAATACAAGGAGTCTCTCCTCACGTATTTGGTATCTCTGGAAATACTTTTGTAAAAAACAACTTGGAAAGCAGCTTTAAGTTAAGTTGTGTTAATATTTGTACTACAGCTGTCAAAGTTAACACGATAACATCATGAGTTTATGCTCACAACCTAAAGCATAAGAATTAGTCTAGGAGTAGCGCGTATCCTGAAAAAAAATGCAAGCTTAAAGTTAAAAGTTAAAGTACCAATGATTGTCACACACACACTAGGTGTGGCGAAATTATTCTCTGCATTTGACCCTTGATCACCCCCTGGGAGGTGAGGGGAGCAGTGGGCAGCAGAGGTGGCCGCGCCCGGGAATCATTTTGGTGATTTAACCCCCAATTCCAACCCTTGATGCTGAGTGCCAAGCAGGGAGGTAATGGGTCCCATTTTTATAGTCTTTGGTATGACTCGGCCGGGGTTTGTACTCGCAACCTACCGATCTCAGGGCGGACACTCTAACCACTAGGCCACTGACTAGGCACTCGTATCGCGAGGTACCACCTTATTTACATTTTGTAAAGCTCAGCTAGAATCAAAATGAATGGTGCTTTAACAAGGCTGTAGTATTCCCAATATTTAGGGATGATAAGAAATCAATTACACTTTTTTAAGTACTATGTAAAATAGTCATTATCTTATGAAATCTTGTGATTGCCGTATTTTTCGGAATATAAGCCGCACTTAAAATCCTTTCATTGTCTCAAAGCTCGACAGTGCGCCTAATTTACGGAATAATTTTGGTTGTGCTTACGGATCTCGAAGCTATTTTATTTGGTACATGGTGAAATGATAAGTGCAACCAGTAGATGGCAGTCACACATAAGAGATACGTGTAGATTGCAATATGATGGCAGTCACACATAATATATATGTGTAGACTGCAATATGACTCAGTTAAACAACACCAACATTTTATATGTCCCATTGAAAATATAGAACATTACACACGGCGCTCAAAAGTCTATCATAATGTTTTAGTACGACTTTGGTAAGCTATGAAGCCGCACCACTTGAGGATTTGTACTGTGCTTCAACATTCGAGACATATTATCTGGCGTTTTGTTTTGCAATATTATGCAAAAGCAACTTTTCTTACCTTCTGGTACCTGCTGATCTGTATTTGGGATCTGCATAAGTCCTGAAAATTTGCGTGCGTCAGCCTTTGTAGTCTGTGGCAACGCCGTCAATAAGCTTCTTCTTTTTCTCTATCTTCTTGTTATGGGACATTCATCCTCCGCTGTTGCCATTTCTAATACAATGTAGTGTAAAGTTCTTACTTATATCTGTCAGTAAACTCGCCATGAAAGCGCTAAAACATACCGGTGTAGTAAGTTTACATTATTCACCCAAGGAACTTTAGTTATCAGAGAGTTCCGGTAAGACGGTTTTTCACGGGACACATTTCCGGCGGATGAGGAGATGCTGCTCCATTATTGATTGAAGTAAAGTCTGAATGTCATTAAAACAGTTAGCTCCATCTTTTGACACTTCTTCCACTCCCGTCCTTGCACGCTACACCGCTACAACAAAGATGACGGGGAGAAGACGCTGTCGAAGCGACTGTCAGAAAGCTGCTTGAAGATGATCTGTAAAACATAATCTATGCAACATTTTGACCAAAAGAACCACCATTACATGTTATGTAGACCACAAGGAAGTGTTTTACATTTAGAAAAAAATATCATAATATGACTCCTTTAATGCGCCCTATAATCCGGTGCGCATTTGGATGAAAATAGCCCTGACTAGACCCGCTCATCGGCAGTGCGCCTTATAATCTGATGCGCCCTATGGTCCGGAAAAAACTGTACTTTTTGTACAACATCTTATTAAATTCTCTCTTCTAAATTATCTATTGCGTTTTGATAATTTAGTTAGGGTTAGGTTGTACATACTGTCTCATGTTAACTGGAAAATAGACTTTTCTGCCCATTCTTGTGTTACTTTTTCTATTGAATCCTACGTACCGTATTTTCCGCACTATAAGGCGCACCGGATTATTAGCCGCACCTTCAATGAATGGCATATTTCATAACTTTGTCCACCAATAAGCCGCGCCTACGCTGCGCTAAAGGGAATGTCAAAAAAACAGTCAGATAGGTCAGTCAAACTTTAATAATATATTAAAAACCAGCGTTCTAACAACTCTGTTCACTCCCAAAATGTACGCAAATGTGCAATCACAAACATAGTAAAATTCAAAATAGTGCAGAGCAATAGCAACATAATGTTGCTCGAACGTTAATGTCACAACACACAAAATAAACATAGCGCTCACTTTCTGAAGTTATTCTTCATTCGTAAATCCTTCGTCTTCGGTGTCCGAAGTGAAAAGTTGGGCAAATTTACGATCCACTGGCAGATGTTGGCGTCGTCTGGCGCTGCCTCCTCGTCTTAGTGAAGGTGTGTTCGCCTTCTGTCATCCATTGTTCCCACGCAGTTAGCAGTCTAGCTTCGAATGCCCTGTTGACACCAATATCTAGCGGCTGGAGGTCTTTTGTCAATCCACCCGGAATGACGGCGAGTATTGAATTAAGCGCGTAAGCGTGTCTCTCAATGTGCTGTTATGAGCTAGCAAATATAACAACTACACTACCCAGCATGCAACGATAGTTACGAGCATGCGCGGTAGCCCTGAGAAGCGTTGTATGCTGGCAGTTAGAATGTGGTTATGAGCACGCTGTGAGTAAACGTTGAGAACTCAGTTAACACGCCTCGTCTGCATTATTTATAATTAGACAGACAACACACTTAATAGGAGCCATTTTGGGGTCTTTACATAAACACACAAATGGAAATGAAACGTCACATATCCCAGCATGCACCGCGCGCTTCTTCTACGGGGAAAAAAGATGGCGGCTGTTTACCGTAGTTGCGAGACCTAAACTTTATGAAAATGAATCTTAATATTTATCCATATATAAAGCGCACCGGGTTATAAGGCGCACTGTCAGCTTTTGAGAAAAGTTGTGGTTTTTAGGTGCGCCTTATAGTGCGGAAAATACGGTAATCATTGCGGCCAACTGGATTCTTGGCCCCCACATCAAAATAGCCTGAAGCAGTTTGTGTGTGTGAATTAAAGAGGGGCAGCATGTATAGAAGTGGAAGAATGCGGCTATGTGAGTCATGTGAAGGAAGTCAGGGCGTAAAAGGAAGATGGGGGGGGGGGGGGGGGGGGGGGTTTGATGAACTCCCACCAAACTTTGCATTCCCTCCTGCCTGACTCACTGCCACTTAGCACAATGTACAGTCATGGAGAGCGGCACATTTACCTAATGTGTCACTGCATTGACAGAAATTCTTAATGGTGTGTCACAATACATGAGTCGCTCCACTGTGACACATTAGAAATTTCAATCTTCACCCAAATAAAAACAACAAGACTTTCTCTTAGTAGTAGAATAGAACCTGCCGTATTGACTGTGTCACCGTCCATGACGCGATTTCAGCTCAGTGCACTCACAGGAAGGGCTACAGTAGGATAGACAGCAAGATTTTTTTGTCAAGAAGTTCCGGAAGGTAGACGTGTATCCAGATGACTGCAGACAGAACTCGATTACGGTTGTTATCACCCGTTTGGGAGCACGGCGCTCGCAATTCGCACATTCCTCTCGTGACAATGCCGAAGATTACAGATCAGACGACCGCGGTATTTACCTGGGGATTTATCTGCATTCCTTCTTGTCTACGCCCCCCGCCTCACCTCCAGCACCTGGGACAAAAGATTGATTAAATGTGTCTCTATTAAGCCATTGAGAAGGCTCTATTAGCATTTACACCTCCATCCACACCCTTTTGGCCTTTGGATTGGTTGGGGTTGTCATTTCTCTCTAAGGAGACGACTGTCTTTAAAGAGAGACATAAAAAACGACTGTTTTTCAGGAGTGAAAGTAGCTTTTGTGTGTGTGCCACTCAAGATATGAGTTTGATAATGCGTCGCCAGTAAAGTGTAAATTTATTGTGACCAGCATTACTCCCCTGACACAAATTGCCAAACATATACTATCAAAAAATACCATTTGGGGGCGATACAGGCGTAGCGTGCAAACAAGATTGTATTTTGTTTTGAAAAATCCTATGTGGATGTGCCTGAAAGTATGGACTCTATTGCATGATTAAAGCCTGTTCCTCCTTTAGACCAGTGGTTCTCAACCTTTTTTCAGTGATGTACCCCCTGTGAATTTTTTCTTTAATTCAAGTACCCCCTAATCAGAGCAAAGCATTTTTGGTTGAAAAAAAGAGATAAAGAAGTAAAATACCCTATGTCATCAGTTTCTGATTTATTAAATTGTATAACAGTGCAAAATATTGCTCATTTGTAGTGGTCTTTCTTGAACTATTTGGGAAAAAAAAGATAGGTTTTTATTTATATTTATAAAGGATTTTTGAATTGTTGCTATTTTTAGAATATTTAAAAAAAATCTCACGTACCCCTTGGCATACCTTCAAGTACCCCCAGGGGTACGCGTACCCCCATTTGAGAACCACTGCTTTAGACGACTCACTATGTCTTGGGCATTGTTAGCAATTTCGCAGCCCGACAGTTAAATTCATGTTTGGTGGCAGTTTACTCCCACAGAAAGGGCCTGATTTACTCAAGGATTGTGTGGACTAAAACATGTGCAAACCTGATAGCACACGCAAAGTTGATCTATTAAGGATTGCATCTCTTAAATGAACAAAATAGAGAGTGCATTGCATTTAGCGTGCCTGTCTTCATGAATGTATGCTGATCATCAGAACACCCACAATATTGGGAGAAGGAGAAGCAAATATAATCGTTTCACACTCACAATGGGATTCATCAAGACAGAAATTGTTGTTTGTAGTCAATATTTAGTCTCAAAAGTCCATGCAAACTGGCACAGTTACGCACAAATGGCTGTGAGAAAGGCTGCAAAGAAAGACGGTGGAGAGCGAATCCTCCATCCGTGTGTGCGTCAACATATTTAGACTGTCAGAAATTTTAAAAAATGTTCGATTGTATAGCTACTGGATGACTTATGGGGCTGATTAAAACAAATTCAACTGATTAGTTTTGGCGTCTTTCTTTCGTTTTTTTTCAAATTAGAAATATATTATTATAATACAGTATATCTCCTATATGAAAAACTCATTCCAATATGCATTTTCTTACCATATTCCCACACTTGCGCCTTCCAGAGCACACCTTGTGTTGTGTTGTCTAGAACAGACCTGGGCAAATTAAGGCCCGAGGGCTGCATGCTTTTTAATTCCCAAATATTTTTTTTAGATCTTTAAGATGGAAAGTGTAGCTGCCATTATGATGTGCAGTGATGTTTTCAGATGACCGTAAATCTTGAACTATACAAAGTATTTCAATGGTTGGAATCTGCACTTTTGCATGATATACTAGTTACTATGGTAATCTAATTAGTTACAATGGTAATCTAATTAGTTACTATGGTAATAAGTCACAGCAGCTCAGACGAGCAGTGTGGGTGGGGAGCGTTTCCACAGAGTGTTTCCAGAGCGGCCAGCCTGAAATGTGGGTGTCAGGGACAGACGCCGAAGGAGATTTTTACAACAAAGTTCTAAAGCTTAGTGATACATCAGATATATCGGACTGTAGGTGAGGTTTTTTTTACCCTTCGTGTTCATATTTTGCTGTGTTTGTTGCATTTTTGGTGCGTTTCGCTTGATTGTAAAATATGTGGATGGAGAGGGGGTGTGACGTTCATATGTTGTCAATATTCAGTTTTTTATTGTTCATAGTTAATATTGTAAATCCCACATTCTTTATTTTCATGTACATTCTGGGTGTCTCATTCAGTAAAAAAAATAAAACAAAAATAGATATACTGGCCCAAGACACATTTTTTTTCTCTAAATTTGGTCCCCTCGAGTCAAAATAATTGCCCAGGCCTGGTCTAGATCGCACCTCTTTATTGCCCAAAAAAGGTGGTTTGTGGTCTGCTGCATATTCCAAAACATAACGAAACAGTCCAAGTTGGACCGTTGGAGGATATATTATCACAAATATAGAGTACTAGAGTGTCTCATTGGCCACTTTTGCACTTGTTATCAATTGTACATGCAGTCTTAGTAGAACACATGCCACATGGCTGCTAATTGTACACTCATTTTTATTTTTCCACTTTTTATGGTACAACTTAGGGGTGTTTCACCGAAACCAAACACATTTTAATACAACTCTTTAAAGACTAGCAAGCTTTTGTGTATAATTTGGGTAAAAACTTAGAGACTTAGACTTAGACTTAGACTTCCTTTTTATTGTCATTCAAATTTGAACTTTACAGCACAGATAAGAACGAAATTTCGTTGCATAAGCTCATGGTAGTGCAGGATAAAAAAGCAATAAGGTGCATATATAAATAAATAAATATATATAAATAATATATAAATAATATATATAAAATAAATAAATATATATAAATATATATAGATAAATAAATAGATTACTGTACAGATAAATACATTGCACTTTTTCACATGCGTCCACGTTTATGGATGTATGTTATATTGTCTTTTTTATTCCAGCGAGTTAATCCATTTTGGGGGGAGTTGAGGGGATAATTTAATTATGATGTGTTCAAGAGTCTTACGGCCTGAGGGAAGAAGCTGTTACAGAACCTGGAGGTTCTGCTTCGGAGGCTGCGGAACCTCTTTCTAGAGTGACATGGCCGTTATCAAGCAAAACATATTTGCAGGGGGACAAGCAACACTTAGCTCAATTGTCCATAAGTCTTTAAGCTTTGTTTGACGTTTCAACATGTACTACATGTATGCTAGATGTAATTTACATCAGCAACAGGTGTGAAAGTCAGAGTAGGATAAGTTACAATGTTACAATGCTTTTTTGCTAGTTTGTGCGAGATGTACCCCACCATGTACAGCCTGCATTCAGTAAAAATATACCAAATGTCCTCATTCTAGTTAAATTGGCATGATGAATACGGTGTAGGGGAGGGGGTGCGGCAGGTTGCGTGTTATGCTCAACCACTTTTAGCGACTTTTTAGCCCATCTGTGCCAGTCTGTCTTTCGAGGTCACGCATGGGTATTAAGGTCAGAAAAGGAGACTGAGGGTTGGGAGGGGTCGGTGGCTTCCACGCAGTGTGATCGCATACAATAGTAGAAGTTGGGTCACTTCCCCGAGCGCGTGATGAGATGCGGCCATTCTATGGCGGATGTGGAAAGGAGAGAGGGCTGGGTGTGCTCTGCTTAGGTGGAGGAGGATGAGGAGGAGGAGGGGAGGGCCCCCATTCAGAACAGCTGAAGAAAGGAGGTTGGGGCTGGGCTGGAGGCAGGGGTGGTCCCAAACATGACATGTGTGTCAGTCTGTTGAAATGTGTGCGAGGCGAGCCGCTAGGCACACATAACCTCAGAGCAGCGCATCAAGAAGAACCCAACACAGGACTTCCATCCATAGCTAAAAAGGGAAGGGAAATCATTTTTCAAAAACTCATTAGAGTTTATTATAAACAAAGAAATTATCACATAAAGTGGTGCCTTTTTTTTAAACTTTTTTTTTTTCTTAATTTTTGTTAGGAAGAAAGAATTTTTTTGGACTTTCACAAATGCTGGGGACAATTACTCTAACAGGTAAACACAATTATTTATGTCGCAAAATCGAGCTTTTTGTCCTTTGAATAGTTTGTTGTGTGTGCTTATGTGCTGCTGATTGTGCTGGTTTCTTTATACATCAGTGAGTATTGCTGCGGGCATTGTTGTCCTGAGGGTGTGGTTGGATAGTAGTGTGTGTGTGTGTGTGTGTGTGTGTGTGCATGTGTGTGTGAAGTCACTCTTGCATGGAACATTGATTTTACATTTACAAAAAGTAAAATAACTGATGAGTGTTAGTTACTGTCCTGTCTGTGCATTTTGTGCATTCCCTTGACAGCATCCTCCTCATGCAAGTATAATATTGCCAAATATCATAAATAAAGATGTGCAAGGTACCAATTTGCCAAGCCTCTCGGCTCATGTCACACCCCGTCGTCTCGTCATGTGAAGTATTTCATTAGATTAGAGTGGAATCATAATTCCCAGTGGGGTTGTGCCCACTTAAGCCGTAGTGGAAGGGAGCTGTGGAATTAAGTAAACACCGTGACTTGCTTTATGTTGATGACGGTGAAGATGCAGCTGCTTGATATATGCCCACCTTGGGTGCCACAAGTGGTCGTTTGTTTTTAAAACATTTGATTTATTAAAGATGGAGACTACACTGCTTTAAGCCCTCAGACTGCAGCCTTAGATTCAAATCCATGTTCCCTGTTAATCATTAGTTGATGCACATTTTATGTTGTAATAGCTTGATATATTAGAGCAACTTTGGGTCTGGAGTTGGGAGGTTTCTGGTAACCCTGACCTTAGATAAAGAGAGGGGGTGCAGTCTTTTGTCAGGTTTTTTTTGGAAGGGGGTTGGCCTCTTTTTTTCTGGATTGACTTCTTTTGTTTACAGAGCTGCTGCTGCTCCAGACTAGCTATACTAAGAAGGATTTGCATACATTTAGTAAACGTTTGTAAACAAAGTGTCATCTTACCATCCAAAATCTCATTTAAACTAACATTTCTTAAGATATTAAGAATAATGTCATTGCTGGCTAACACAAATCATAAAAACAAAACTCTAAATGTGTAGATACACGCTTTTATTTGGGCCCCTAACAAAAGTTTTTAGGTGCAGGAGAGTCATCCCCACGAGAATAAAATCCTGTCTATCCACTTTTCCGCCCACACTCACCCCCTGCAGCCTCACCCCAGCAACATTCTTTGTGGTACAGTCGTTATTTAAAACCACTACTCTCAGCTCCCCCTCCCCGAAATCAAATCAGTCCAGGGACGTTCACAGTTGGGACAAAACAAAAACCAAGACATCAAAAAGACGAGAGAGATGCCAGTAGTGTGTTAAATCCACATGGTTCCTGCTTTATGATCCGTGCAGATACACATGGCCTCATCCGGCAGTCCGCCCCAAACTTTACACCTTAATACTAAAGGAGGTTGTGGTTAGTCGGTATTGTGAGCAAGAAAACAAGTCTGTAAACGACACCTGTGTGGGAGAGACCCCATGTCCACGCGACACTGGCTGTCATAGGCCGCCCGGGCGTGACTTTATTTAGTAAATATGCTGACTCTTGTTTGATTTAGTCTTGATAACAGCAATGGTTTGTGACCACCACTTCCCCCGTCGCTTTATATCCAGAGGCCAGCAAGGGTTAGAGGGCTATTGTGTTGTGCCTTGGAGGGGGGGCCCTCCCCATCTATTCCAATGTGGTGGAATTTGAATTTGGGTCAAGGGGATTGTACACACATTCAAGAATGGGGGTGGGAAAACCTGGCTGGTTTTAGATATTTCAAATACATTTAAACTAAAGGAGAAGTAGCCATTCTTAAGGTCCCCGTTGGCCCTAAAAGTAAGAAGGAATATCATTGCTCACATTCCCTAGTAGCTTAAAGCCTTTTTAAAGTATTTTGGGAGTGTCTTTTCTGTAAAATCAATGTGAGAATTGTCTGAATTGAAAGTTGTTTTGACATCGTTTACTCCAAACCTTCAAAACAATGTTTCTATTTTAACACTCAAATATCTGAAGTATGTAGTGAGTCTGTAATTTAAGATGTGAACACGTTGTGGCTGCGTTTTTTGTGGGATACAAAGATTTACAAACAGGAGTTGGGGAAAGGCTTTGTTTTTCTCATTTTCTGGAATGCACTTTTTGTGTATTTTAAACTAGTGGGTCATCACAGTTTAGCTTTCAATACCATTAGTAGTACTCATGCCACACTTGAAATAATTGGAGCTTTGCTTGTGAATGTTCAAAGAAAAAGAACACAATCGTTCCCACAGTGATGCTTTACAGAGGGTGTGAATGCATGTAATCGGGTAACATGATATCTACAAATTACACTTGTGAGTCCCAGAGTATCAGGTGTTGTTTTACAGACTGTTGTGGGCGCTAGCAAAAGAAAAAAACAAACCATAGACTGTACCAAATTACAACCATAATAAGTGCACCATTTACCGCTCTGCAGTGTTCTTTCTTTTTCTATTTAAATTTGTTTAGACAAGTCCCTGTTTTCTTCATTTTAGTTGGCCAGCCTGATGGTGTGTCCGTGGCTCAGAAGGAGGACGCTCCCGAGACTATGGAGACCATTACAGACGAGCAGGCTCCTCAAGTGAATGGCGAAAAAGTGGAGAAGGAGTCTCCCAACGCCAATGACATCACTCCCATCGAGGAGAAGGCGGCAGAGGAAAAACCCAACGAGACCAGCGAGGTGGGCTTCAAGAAGATGTTCCGCTTCGTGGGGTTCAAGTTCACCCTGAAGAAGGACAAGAGCGAGGAAAAAGACTCTGTGAAGCTGCTGAATGTGAGAGATAAGGATAGCGATGAGGTCAATGGGATCGATGAACCTGCGAAGGTGGAGGCTGCTGAAGCGGATGAAAAAGAGGGCAACATTGAGGTACCCACCACTGAGGCTGAAGTGACTAAAGATACCGACAATGCAGAAACACCAGATGGTCCTGCAGAGACTGCAGAAATGACAGATGAAGCAGTCAAAGAGGAAGAAGCTTTGAAAGAAGGTGATGCCAGTCCTGCCCAGGAGGCCACCGTTTCCCCTTTCAGGAAGCTCTTCAGCACAGGCCTCTTCTCTAATCTGCGAAAGAAGTCGAGCATTAAGAAAACAAAAGAGGAAGAAGACAAGGAGGTTGCTGGAGAAGAAGATGCTGTTAAAAGTGAGGAAACCACTGCTGACGATAAGGAAGAGAAGGGAGAGAAGGAGCAAGAAACCAACAAGGAAACACCAACAACTCCAGAGGAGGAAATCCCCAAGGAAGAGGCCACCTCAACAACTGAAGAGGCTAAACCAGAGCCTGAAGTCACAGCTGAAAGCCCTTCCGTATGTTCTGACGAGACAAAGCCAGAAGAGGAAAAAGCTTCAACAGAGGTAACCTCTGACTCTGAGCTCCAGACTTCACAGGAGAAAGTAAAGCCCCACGGAAGCCCACTGAAAAAGCTTTTTGCTGGCGCTGGCTTGAAAAAACTCTCCACTAAGAAACAGAAGAGCAAGAAAGATACTGAGGCCAAGGTGACTGAGTCTGGAGATCAGGGAACTGAGAAACTTCAGTCCTCCTCTGAGTCTACAGAGTCTGCAGCTAAAGCCGACAGTGGACCATCAACACCAGAGGAATCAGGAGAATATGCTATTGAAACAGAGGCTGCCCAGGCTGAGTCCACCAAAGAATCAGAAGGTGAAGTAGCTTCAGATGGAGAGAAGAAAAAGGAGGGCATCATCGCCTGGTCATCCTTCAAAAAACTAGTGACACCCAAGAAGCGTGTTAAAAGACCTTCTGAGAGTGATGATGAGGCCACAAGTGACAAAGCAGCTAAATCTGCAACATTGTCTTCTTCTGAAAGTGCTCCACTGGCCGATAAGAGCGTGGAGGAAGAAGTCAAAGAGGATAAACTCTCAGAGGAAGAGTTGAAGTTGGAAAACACAGAGAAACTGGTCAGCAACACAGAGGAGCCCAAAAGGAAAATGGACACCTCTGTTTCCTGGGAAGCACTGATGTGTATGGGTGGACCCAAAAAGAGGACCAGGAAGACATCTGATTCTGATGATGAGGAAACCAAGATTGATGAGGAGGGTGCTGCACCAGCTCCAGTAGATGAGGACAAGGAGGACAAAACTGAGACAGCTGGGGAGAACCCTGAAAATGTTGAAAGTGAAGATGAAGCTGCTTCCTCTCCAGAACCACTTAGCAGCCCCCCCGAGAGAGAGTCTACCTGGGACACTTTGAAACGCATGGTTATGCCAAAGAGTAAGGTTAAAGTTGAGGAGAGGGTAGAGCAGAGTACAGAGCAGGTCGAGCCTGAAAGTGATGCACCAAATGAGGAGTCATCCTTTTCTTTGAGGAAGCTTTTCCCTGGTCTCAGGAAGAAGAAGGTAGAAAAACAAGCTTCCACTGAGTGCGAGGATGACACCCCAGCTGTTGTTCCTCTCTCAGAGTTTGATACACAACCAGAAGAAGTCCAGGAGCAACCAGCAGAGGAAGCCACAACTGTATGTCAAGTCTCCTCCAAGGAGAGAGCCCCTTCGTGGATCCCAGCTTCAGTAGAACATGCTGATCAGCTGAGTGACATCACAGAGGAAGCTGCCACGCCCAAGTCGGTTGACACTGATATTGCAGACGACGACACTGAGGACCAACCCACACTGCCCTCCAAAGCCACAGGGCGGCGATTATCCACAGCTGAAGTCGCAAAGATTCCTCCCTCAGAAACTGCCCATGATCCTCAAGGACCCACGTCAGAAAATGCAGAGGAAGTCATTTCAGGTATTGAGGCTGAAATCAGTGAAATTGCACCTGAGAGAACTGTGATCAGTGAAGATGTACCAATAGAAGTTGCTTCAGAAAAAACAGAATTTGAACCAACGATTGAGCATGCTGACGCCAAGACCAACACCCTCCTGGAGCCACACGGCCATGACGAGGCTGTGGCCATCTGCACTGGCCTGGGAACTAAGGAGATTGCCAAGGTGGCACTCGAGAAACCGGCATTGCCTATCATGGAATGTGTTACTGTGGTCAGCGATGCTCTTGGCACAGATATCTCACTTGAAGAAGCTTCTCTCAAAACAGAGGAGGCTGTTGTTACACAAGATGCGCTATTGAATGCCCAAGTCCAACAAGTGAACAACGCAGAGATTGAGCCTGTTGAGAGTCCTCAAAGTGAATTCCCCAACAATCAAACAGCTAGTGAAAGCTGTGAACCTGAGCCTCTAAACGTTGGTATCATCACCTCTCTTGTGAAGCCACAAGTCATCGAGACCACCATCTCTACTGACGACGCTCTTATCAGTACCGTTACACCTGTGGTTGGAATTCCTGTCTGCACCCAGAACGGAGAAGTCACTGAGCTGAGTGTGGAAACCAACAATGAGACTATAGACATGGTGCAACAAATTAAAAGTGAAGTCGTAGCCGCAAGTGAGGAAGTTTGTGTCATCAAAGAGTCCATTGTCCTTATCAGCCCGCCAAGTGCGAACCAAGAGGAAACCGTGCCCCTGACAGAGGACACCAGTAAAATTGAGGCCCAAAGTATGGTCATTGCCCAGACCGTCATTCAGGATGCTATGGATAAAGTTGCAGAACAACCAAGCACCCCAAAAGCCTCCACTCCAACTCCAGTCCAGGCAGTCGCTACTATGGAAAAGGAGATCGAAATCCAGATGGAGACCCTCATCACTGACATGCCGGTCCCTATCACCTGTGAAAAAAAAGCACGGAAGCCAATTTTCGTTGCCACGGAATGTGAAGCAATTCCAATAGAAGTTGCAGAGACCCTTGATACCTCCGTGGATAAGAAACCAGAGGTTGGTTTGAAGAAAGCCGAAGAAGTAAGTGCAGAAACCGTCATGGAAGAAGTCGCAGAGAAACGACAAAGCAATGACAAACTAAAACTGGTGAAAGAGGAAGAGGAACCAGAGGAGAAAGAAAGGCACCTCCCCAAGCAGGTGGTCCTGCACTCTGCGCAGGTGGTGGAGGAAGTGTCCATCAATGAGGAGGCGGTGGAGGAGTTCAACACCAAAGGCCCCGTGGACGCGCAGGGAGACAACCAAAGGGTGACGGAGGAGGCGGAGACTACGACGACGGCAAAGTGCGCAGAGGTGATGGCGCAGGTGATAGAGGTGATTGAGGAGGCTGTAAAGGAGATCGAGCCCGTGTCCACAGAGATCACGCCAGTGTCGTGAGCAGGTGAGGACTTTTTAATTCCAGATTCCTTCATCACACAATCTTGTCTTTTTTTTAGACATCAATGGGCTCTACTTTTATTGGGTGGGGGGGGGGGTCCAAATGAAAAAGCTTTTTGTTCAGGTGCTGAGTTACCAAGGAGCCTTTGATATCAAAGTAGGAATGCAGTTGTGGACCCCCTCATTCTTTGTTGACCGGGATCTTAAAGGGAAGTGGTGTGCAAGTGGGCTGCGGGGGGAGATGAACTTGCGCTGAAAGACTGATTATGTTCCACCCCAGATGTCTTTTCAAGTAAAGTGAATTACAGCTGGGAAATACCGAGGACAAGCCAAGTTTTATACGAGCGACATTTTTTATAGTGTGCTGTTATCTCCTTTATCAGTGCTTTGGGTGGAGGGCCAAAGTGGGCGTGGCTTATTTGCTATTGGTTAACATGATCTGAAACTGACATCACTTGAGACTATACAGTACTAATCAAATGTTTAGAGACACGTTCCTGCTAAAAAGTATGTAAAAGCGTCCCTAAAGACATTGTCGCATACTTTTTAGGAAGAGCTTGTCTCCAAACATTTGACAGAAGACAATTAACAGATGTTATCTAAATCGCTATGAACATTTTGGTGATGCATGTTGTCCTCTGCGCCCAGATGATGTGAACCGTTGCCTGGGAGACGAGAGGAGAGTGAGGAGGAAGAGAGGATGCTCGGTGCTAGCAGACACTGAGACGCTGAGACTGGGCTCCACTCCTTCCTGCCGTGAGAGAGAGACTGTGTAATCCTCTCATCCATCCATGCATTTCATCCATCCATCCCCACATCCACCCAGCAACCAGCAGTCTCAGTGACCCCTTCTATTGCTGGCATGATGCAAGCATCACCCACCTGGACTAGTGTTTACCTGCGCATGTGTGTGTGTGTGTGTGTGTGAGTGTGTGTGCAGGTGCGAGAGTATCTCAGCAGGTAAACAGATGGAGGATTATTCTCTTGTATATTGTATTTATATCGCCAATATTCTTTCAATAGCCTTTTATTTTTTCATTTCGAGCCCAATTTTTTGGGGGTTTTCTTTCAAATAGAAAATTCAGACAACGAGAACAACATGAGATTACCAAAGCAAATTTTGTGCAAGAGCGCCTTTGAAGGGTCTTGTAGCAGCCATCATACAAACTGTTCCCCGGACTGCAAAACATCCAAATTACAGCGTTTTTGGGGGGGTCCTCTCTTTCCTTTTTAATGTATATAAGAAACACATAAGCTGTCTAATTTACTGTGAAACGACTAATTATTTCTTGTAATAACATAAAATGCTATCATATCATTGAGGCTTCATTCTGTAAAATAGCGCCCTCCGATGGCTTTAGATGGTAGTGCGTTAACAGGTCTTTATGCTATTTTTTTCATCAAAACACACATTTTTACCAAGATAATAATCAATGGCTGCATCACTACTTGATTTTTGTACCAAATAAATCAAAGTGTATTAACTTAGTGGATCTCAGCAACGTTCAGCTTTTTGTAACACTTTAACCGTGGAGCTTGTTAACATTTGTACAGATGATGTATGTCCTTGTCCTGTTAGAACTCATCTCCTTCCGACAGGCGTTCAACTCTAATATTCATCTAAGCATGGTTTTAACTGTCTTTTATATGTCCAAGCTGTTAATAGTAACGATGCAGAAACATGTCTATATTTCATTCAATAAAGTTAGAGAAGGGAGGAGGAAACAATGAAGTGTCTGCTTTCCTTTTCATTCCTGATGGACATGATATTAGGAACACCAAATTGTAGACAACCACCAATATATCTCACTGGGCACTATACAAGGTAAGTTTCTACACTACATGTATTTTCTTTAAAATGCAGAAACCCTTGACGTTTGTTTTTGTTAATCCTAATAAAAAAAGTGATAAAAGTAAAAATATGTTTTAAAAAAAATGTAATCATAAAAATGCAAAGATCAAATAAAAAAATACTTTAAAAAAATGTTTTAAATGAAATTAAAATGTGCTTACCCATTTTTATGAAAGAAAATCTACCAAAATGATTGGATAAATATAAAAGGTGCGGGTAAAAAGTGAAAAAATAAACCTAATTTGAATCCTATTAATTACGAAAATGATTTTTGGGGGATCCATACACATTCATTTGGATAAAATAAAAATAAAAGGTTTAATAAAACCAAAAAACAATCGAAGTAAAAACAGCATTACTAATTTGGAAAAAGTATTAAACACTTCCAATTGGAAAACATGTGCAACTGTACATACATACATACATATATATATATATATACATATACAGGTAAAAGCCAGTAAATTAGAATATTTTGAAAAACTTGATTTATTTCAGTAATTGCATTCAAAAGGTGTAACTTGTACATTATATTTATTCATTGCACACAGACTGATGCATTCAAATGTTTATTTCATTTAATTTTGATGATTTCAAGTGGCAACAAATGAAAATCCAAAATTCCGTGTGTCACAAAATTAGAATATTACTTAAGGCTAATACAAAAAAGGGATTTTTAGAAATGTTGGCCAACTGAAAAGTATGAAAATGACAAATATGAGCATGTACAATACTCAATACTTGGTTGGAGCTCCTTTTGCCTCAATTACTGCGTTAATGCGGCGTGGCATGGAGTCGATGAGTTTCTGGCACTGCTCAGGTGTTATGAGAGCCCAGGTTGCTCTGATAGTGGCCTTCAACTCTTCTGCGTTTTTGGGTCTGGCATTCTGCATCTTCCTTTTCACAATACCCCACAGATTTTCTATGGGGCTAAGGTCAGGGGAGTTGGCGGGCCAATTTAGAACAGAAATACCATGGTCCGTAAACCAGGCACGGGTAGATTTTGCGCTGTGTGCAGGCGCCAAGTCCTGTTGGAACTTGAAATCTCCATCTCCATAGAGCAGGTCAGCAGCAGGAAGCATGAAGTGCTCTAAAACTTGCTGGTAGACGGCTGCGTTGACCCTGGATCTCAGGAAACAGAGTGGACCGACACCAGCAGATGACATGGCACCCCAAACCATCACTGATGGTGGAAACTTTACACTAGACTTCAGGCAACGTGGATCCTGTGCCTGTCCTGTCTTCCTCCAGACTCTGGGACCTCGATTTCCAAAGGAAATGCAAAATTTGCATGGTTGGGTGATGGTTTGGGGTGCCATGTCATCTGCTGGTGTCGGTCCACTCTGTTTCCTGAGATCCAGGGTCAACGCAGCCGTCTACCAGCAAGTTTTAGAGCACTTCATGCTTCCTGCTGCTGACCTGCTCTATGGAGATGGAGATTTCAAGTTCCAACAGGACTTGGCGCCTGCACACAGCGCAAAATCTACCCGTGCCTGGTTTACGGACCATGGTATTTCTGTTCTAAATTGGCCCGCCAACTCCCCTGACCTTAGCCCCATAGAAAATCTGTGGGGTATTGTGAAAAGGAAGATGCAGAATGCCAGACCCAAAAACGCAGAAGAGTTGAAGGCCACTATCAGAGCAACCTGGGCTCTCATAACACCTGAGCAGTGCCAGAAACTCATCGACTCCATGCCACGCCGCATTAACGCAGTAATTGAGGCAAAAGGAGCTCCAACCAAGTATTGAGTATTGTACATGCTCATATTTTTCATTTTCATACTTTTCAGTTGGCCAACATTTCTAAAATCCCTTTTTTGTATTAGCCTTAAGTAATATTCTATTTTTGTGACACACGGAATTTTGGATTTTCATTTGTTGCCACTTCAAATCATCAAAATTAAATGAAATAAACATTTGAATGCATCAGTCTGTGTGCAATGAATAAATATAATGTACAAGTTACACCTTTTGAATGCAATTACTGAAATAAATCAAGTTTTTCAAAATATTCTAATTTACTGGCTTTTACCTGTATATACACATATATATATATATATACATAACACACATATACATATATATAAACATACATATATATATATACACACATACATACATATATATATATATATATATATATAATACTAATAATGGATTAGATTTTATATCGCACTTTTCTATTATTAGATACCCAAAGCGCTCACAGAGAAGTGGGAACCCATCATTCATTCACACCTGGTGGTGGTAAGCTACATTTGTAGCCACAGCTGCCCTGGGGTAGACTGATACTATATTATATATATATATATATATATATATATATATATATATATATATATATATATATATATACATACATACATTAGAGATGCGCGGATAGGCAATTTATCTCATCCGCAACCGCGTCAGAAAGTCGTCAACCATCCGCCATCCACCCGATGTAACGTTAGATCAGAACTGCATCCGCCCGCCATCCGCCCGTTGTTATATATCTAATGTTAATTAAAAAAAAAAAAAAAGGGTGAAAACTACGCGAATTGCACCTTGTCCAGACAAGATTTTTCGATCGGACACGGAGGAATTAGCGATGTAAAAGACCACGTTGGGACAAAAAAACACAAGTCTAATGCCGTTGCTAGCGATACAAGTGGAAAACTTTCAACGTTTTTCGTCGCCCAAACAGATTCTTTGGATGTGATGAATGCCGAAGTTTTATTTACGGAGGCAATAATTGAGCATGGACTTCCAATCGCACTGGCTGATCACATGGGACAGTTAATAATGTAATGCAACCTTTAAAAATCATTACGCGGTGATCGCGATCCCAAAAATAAACTTTTCTTGCATGATAATGTCCAGAAAAATTTGCTTTATATTACTATAGAGTCCTTTTAACGAATGAGTTTGATGGTTTATCACAAACCTTAAATGAAATTACATGGCCACCGTCCTGCTCTCTATATCAACCAGGGTGAGCCCCACCCCTTTCGTGAGCGCACTGAGTGACCCCTGTTACGCGCCCCCGGCAACAGGGGTGGCAAGCAGGTAAGCTGCGCGGGCGGAGCGCGCGGAGTGACCCATGTTACGAGCCCCCGGCCACGGGGGTGGCGGGCAGGTAAGCTGCTTACCTGCTGCGCGTGACGCCGGCCGCGGCGAAAGCGGACGAGGCGGGGTGTCGGTGCGGTGGGCGCGGTAGTGACCCTGGACGTGCGTCGGGCCCTTCTCGCGGATCGCCTCAGCTACGGCTCCCGGTGGGGCCCTCTCGGGGGAAGGGGCCTCGGTCCCGGACCCCGGCGAGGCGTCGGGGGCCTTCTCCGCTCCGTAAAAGTGTCCATCTCTTTTCTTTTTTTTTCTTCTGTTGTGGCATATGCAGCAGGTGCCTGCTCGTTTTTCGTATGTGGGTAACAACATTTAACTATGTATATATATTTCCCAATTGGTTTAACTGCCCCCCGCAAAAAAAAAAAAAAAAAAAAAAAAAATCTAATTAATCCGCCCGACCCGACCCTCGAGCGGATAAAATCTTATTTTTTTTAATTTCATCCGCCCGATCCGCGGATAATCCGCGGACTCCGCGGTTGTGTCCGCAAACCGCGCATCTCTAACATACATACATACATATATATATGTGTGTGTGTGTGTGTGTGTGTGTGTGTGTAAATGTGTGTTCAATATAGTTATGTCACTAATGTCCGCTTTGGATAAGCCAGGCTAAATTAAGTGTTCTAATTGTCAGAATAAGGTTTCTAATAATAAGAACCATACTTATCACAAAACACATTTTGTTCGTTCTTCACTTTATTAAAAAAAATAGTTGATAGAGAAAATAAAAAGACTCACATTCCTGAGAGCACATTGATCACAGTAGATGTCACTGAGGGGGCGGGACATCATGTTTGAACTCAAGTATTATGGGATGGACTAGTCCTAATGTCTCCATAAACAAGGGCAGGGACAAACAGGACGGTGTCAAACTTCTCAACTTCCTGAGATAGCCACATGTCTCAGCGCGCACGCGCACACGCACGCACTGAGCTGAAGACGTACACGCTCTTGAGTGCTGGACCTTAGCTGACAGTAAAACAGCTCCATCTAGCGGTCGAACTGCAACAACACAACCACAGCTTTTCAACATGTCTGTGCTCTTTTTTAAACACAAATCCAAACTTCAACTGCATCAGAGTCGAAAAGGAGAAGCCATATTTAGCTCGTGTGAAAAAAAATGCCTGAAAAGGACATCATATTTAATATACTGAAAAGCACGTTTCTCCACATTTTGGGGCAAAATCAAATATTTTGACAACAAATATATTAAAAAAATGTATTTGTGGATAAAAATATTTTTTTTAATTTGGAGATGCATGCTTTTCTTTGGAAAACAACTATGAGGAATTGTGTCTTTAATATATTCAATGATTATTCCTAGCAGGGCTGTTGTCAAAATAGTTATAAAGTTAAGGCTACTTTTGTTAATTTCTTGCTCATCCATAATGCAATTTCTACACTTAAAAGCTACATTTATAATAATAACAATAATAATAATAATAATAATAATAATAGGTTCTTTGTCAATGTATCAAAAAGTAGTCCAAAAAATATTTAGGGGCGTTTGGAGTGGATTCAAGTTTACTACAAAAAACAAGTATAAAAAAAAAAAATAAAAAAAATAAAAAAAAAGAATACCGGTAATAATGAAAATGACACAAAAGTAAATCTCCAACTTGTGTTTTAGTTTTCCAAAAAAAAGGGACCAAACTTTGATATTGTAAAAAGTAAGTGTGCTTGTTTCCAGTGGCGGACCAAAACAAACACCATGAAGGTCAACAAATAAAAAAGGTGCAGGTTGTATTGACCAAACGACAAAGAAAGAAACACAATGGAGCTGAAGTCAAAAGGAAGACAGCAAGATTGTCTCGGGCGTTTGTCTTTTTCAATGTCTTTGTGTTTCAGTTGGACAACAACAACAACAACATCTCAGAGTGGAGCCTCTCACTTCCTGTTTCAGGGTAGAAGTCCAGGAAGGTGAGACAGATGAGACAAGATGGCGTTTTGGATTCAAGTTGGCTGACAAACAAACCATCGCTGACGTCACGCTAAGAAAAGTGGCTACTCCACCAGGACGTCCTCCACCTTGATGGCGTCGAGCGGCGTGCCCGAGTTGGACAAATCTGATCCGTCGTCTTTGGAAACCTCCTCGTGCTGCGCCAGCATTCCCGCTGTGGTGTTGCCCTGGAGCCCTGCCAAGCCCCCCTGGGTGAAGCACAGGTGTTTGATGACCTCGTTGGGGCTGGAGAAGGTGGTGGCGCAGATGTTACACTTGTAGGGCTTGGAAGACGCCAAGAACATGGCCTCCATCTGGCTGCTGTCGTCGCCCGCCGCACACAGTTCCATGCTCTGCCGGTCCACCAGCGTGTAGGCGTCGGCGCCCTGGTTGAGGCACACGTGGCGCGCGGCCTGGTTGGCGCGGCAAAAGCTCTTCCCGCAAGCGCTGCACTTGAAGGGCTTGCCCGTGTGGATGTACATGTGCTCGCGCCAGTGGCTCTTCTGGATGAACTTGCGGCCGCACGTGCAGCACTCGTATTTCCGCCGCTTCAGCTCGCGGTCCAGGTCGGCGCTCTCCAGGTTGTCGATGTCCGCAATGTCTGACGGGGGCGGTGTGTCCGCCTGGGAGTTTAAGCCGCCCACCCCCCATCCGGAGGTGGACACCTCAGCGCGAGGGGAGTCGGAGTTGTTGCCCGAGGCCGGCATTTGCTCGCCGTCGCTGATGACCTCCACCGAGGTGCTGGTCTTGCCGGCCTCCAGCATGGTCTGCTCTGCACTCATTAGAGGGGAGGGGGCGCTGTTGAGCTCCCCTGAGCTGTGTGCCAGCACCTGAGTGTGCTGCAGCAGGTGCTCCCTCAGCAGGCTCCTCTGGTTGAAGCGACTCCTGCACAGGTGGCAGGAGTAGTGCTTCCTGAAGGATGCGCTCCTCTTCATGATGCTGGGCTTCACGTGCAGGATGGCGGTGGCGGAGGCCACGTCGGCGCCGAGCGAGTCCAAACCCGACGCCTCCTCGGCGGAAAATTGAGCTCCGCTGGCGGAGGCCTCTGCTCTTGGAGGGGACGGCTTGGACGGAGCCGCGGCGGCAGTGGCGAGCTGCTCCATGTCCACCGGCGAAGAGAGCGGCGTCCCCGCCGACAGCGCCGCCTGCTGGTCGGCGATCTGGATGCCGTAGAGGGAGGTGGAGAGGTTGAGGCTCTGCTCCGGGTGGGAATACGCCGACTGGCTGGCCTCCTGCAGGAGAGGGTAGGCGTGCAGGAAGCGCACGCCTTGCTCCAGGCGAGCGGGGTCAATGAGCTGAGGCGCCAGCTTGCCAGTGTACATCAGGTTGAGCAGGTAGCTGAAGATGTCAGGCTGGATGTCGGCCGCCTTCAGACGCACACAATCACTGGGAAAACACAATGATTACATTTACTTTTACAATCAATTACGGACAATTAGTGCCCAAACGTTTTGGCTCCAAGGGCCAAAATGAAAATGTGCCAAATGTCCGCGTGCCAAAGAGCCATTTTTTTACCATACAACAGCACCACAAGTGAGGATATTAGCCTCACACCGCCATATAAGGTAGTAGAGATTGTCACCTTCAATAGATGGCAACTAGTTTTAGACGTAGACAAACTTTATTGATCCACAAGGGAAATTGTTCCACACAGTAGCTCAGTTACAAAGGATGGAAAGGGTAAGGATGGAAAGGATAATGCACACAAGGGCACAAAAAGAGGGCGAAAACAAAAAGGTATTAAGTAGACTAAAAATGTACAATACTAGCAATATAAAATATAACATGTATGTAATATTTACATATTATATATCCAGTATATTATATATACTGATATATTATGTTATATTATTATATAAAATATAGGCTGTAAAAAAAAAGATCTATAGATTTTATGGTAAAAAAAACTACCAACTCAGTCACCAGAGTTTTACCGTAAAATCTACTCTGTCTTTACACCAAATTATTGTACCGTATTTTTCTGACTATGTGTCGCAGTTTTTTTCATAGTTTGGCCAGGCTCCAGAGCGACTTATGTATGTTTTTTTCCTTCTTTATTATGCATTTTCGGCAGGTGCGACTTATACTTCGGTGCGAATTATACTCCGAAAAATACAGTAAATTTAAAAACTATACTATTGTTTTCTGCAAAACTTCTGGTGACTGAGTTGCCAATTTTTTTCCCCCTGTAAAATCTATGTTTCCCGTTTTAACAGCACATTACTGTAAACTGAAAAGCAGTACCAGTGTTATTTTTACAAAAAAATTTGGCGACTGAGCTGCCAGTGTTTAAAAAGAAAAATTATTTTCAATTTTTTTTTACAGTGCATTGCCGTAAATTGAAAAACAGTACCACAGTTATTTTTACCGCCAAATTCTGTGCTGCCACTTTTTTTAACCCTAAAATCTACGTTCTGTGTTTTTACAGAGAACTGTAAATGGAAAAATGGTAGCACTGATGGTTTTATGGTATATTTCCGGTGACTGAGCTGCCAGGTTTTTACAGTAAAATCTATAGCAGGCCTGGGCAATTATTTTGCCTCGGGGGGGCCGATATATCTATTTTTAGAAACACTAATACAAAACCTTACAATAATGTCTGATTGAAAGCTAAAAACGATTTGGCAGATCACCTTAAAAAACGGAACTTGAATTTTACATTGTTTTACTGAATGAGACACCCAGAATGTACATGAAAATAAAGAATGTGGGATTTACAATATTAACTATGAACGATAAAACACTGAATATTGACAACATGAACGTCACACCCCCTTTTGATCGACATATTTTACAATCAAGCAAAACGCAACAAACACAACGAAATATGAACGCGAAGGGTAAAAAAAAAAACACCTACAATCTGATGTATCTGATACATCACTAAGCTTTAGAACTTTGTTGTAAAAATCTCCTTCCGCGTCTGTCCCTGACACCCACATTTCAGGCTGGCCGCGCTGGAAACACTCTGTGGAAGAGCTCCCCACCCACACTGCTTGGTGCCTCGTCTGAGCTGCTGTGACTTAGATTACCATAGTAACTAATTACATTACCATAGTAATTAATTAGATTACCATAGTAACTAGTATATCATATCATCATATATCAAACCGATCGCTGCTAGTCCTCTTTTGCTAACACGCTAGCAGCTAACAGGCTACGTATAGACTGACCATACGTCCTCTTTTCACTGGCCATGTCATCTTTTGCGGAGCTGTCAGGGCGGAGTTTCATAAATGCCTCAAATGTCCGGCATTTTGAGTATTGTTTACACAACGTGCAGTACGCTACTTAATATGTCCGTGTGGAAACTCGTTCGGTACACTTCCGCACAGAAACGAAACCCCCGTACCAAAACGGTTCGATACAAATACACATACCGTTACACCCCTAATATTTTGATTATTGTTTTTCAGCTGTTTGTAAATGTAGCAATTTATAAACAAAAGTTAAAAAAAAAACTTTTGTTTATAAAACAAAAGTTTATAAACTTTTGTTTTATAAAAACAGCAGCATTGTTGACTATTTTAAAAACAGCATTAATTGTTGACTATTTTAATTTAGTCAACAATTAAAATAGTTGACTAAATTAATCGCCAACTATTTTTATAATCGATTTTAATTGACTCCTCTCTGAGCTGCCACCTTAACGTGGTAGAGGAGTTTGCGTGTCCCAATGATCCTAGGAGCTATGTTGTCCGGGGGCTTTATGCCCCCTGGTAGGGTCTCCCAAGACAAACTGGTCCTAGGTGAGGGATCAGACAAAGAGCAGCTCGAAGACCTTTATGAAGAAAACAAACAAGGAACCCAGATTTCCCTTGCCCGGACACGGGTCACCGGGGCCCCCCTCTGGAGCCAGGCCCGGAGGTGGGGCACGATGGCGAGCGCCTGGTGGCCGGGCCTGTCCCCATGGGGCCCGGCCGGGCACAGCCCGAAGAGGCAACGTGGGTCCCCCCTCCAATGGGCTCACCACCCATAGCAGGGGTCATAGAGGTCGGGTGCGATGTGAGCTGGGCGGCAGCCGAGGGCAGGGCACTTGGCGGTCCGATCCTCGGCTACAGAAGCTAGCTCTTGGGACGTGGAACGTCACCTCGCTGGGGGGGAAGGAGCCTGAGCTAGTGCGCGAGGTGGAGAAGTTCCGGCTAGATATAGTCGGACTCACTTCGACGCACAGCAAGGGCTCTGGAACCAGTTCTCTCGAGAGGGGCTGGACTCTCTTCCACTCTGGTGTTGCCGGCAGTGAGAGGCGACGGGCTGGGGTGGCAATTCTTGTTTCCCCCCGGCTCAGAGCCTGTACGTTGGAGTTCAACCCGGTGGACGAGAGGGTAGCTTCCCTGCGCCTTCGGGTGGGGGAACGGGTCCTGACTGTGGTTTGCGCTTACGCGCCAAACCGCAGCTCAGAGTACCCACCCTTTTTGGATTCACTCGAGGGAGTACTTGAGAGTGCTCCCCCGGGTGATTCCCTCGTTCTACTGGGGGACTTCAATGCTCATGTTGGCAGCGACAGTGAAACCTGGAGAGGCGTGATTGGGAAGAATGGCTGCCCGGATCTGAACCCGAGCGGTGTTTTGTTATTGGACTTTTGTGCCCGTCACAGATTGTCCATAACGAACACCATGTTCAAACATAAGGGTGTCCATATGTGCACTTGGCACCAGGACACCCTAGGCCGCAGTTCCATGATCGACTTTGTAGTTGTGTCATCGGATTTGCGGCCTCATGTTTTGGACACTCGGGTGAAGAGAGGGGCGGAGCTTTCTACCGATCACCACCTGGTGGTGAGTTGGCTGCGATGGTGGGGGAGGATGCCGGACAGACCTGGCAGGCCCAAACGCATTGTGAGGGTTTGCTGGGAACGTCTGGCAGAGTCTCCTGTCAGAGAGAGTTTCAACTCCCACCTCCGGAAGAACATGTCACGAGGGAGGTGCTGGACATTGAGTCTGAATGGACCATGTTCCGCGCCTCTATTGTCGAGGCGGCTGATTGGAGCTGTGGCCGCAAGGTAGTTGGTGCTTGTCGTGGCGGTAATCCTAGAACCCGTTGGTGGACACCGGCGGTGAGGGATGCCGTCAAGCTGAAGAAGGAGTCCTATCGGGTTCTTTTGGCTCATAGGACTCCTGAGGCAGCGGACAAGTACCGACAGGCCAAGCGGTGTGCGGCTTCAGCGGTCGCAGAGGCAAAAACTCGGACATGGGAGGAGTTCGGTGAGGCCATGGAAAACGACTTCCGGACGGCTTCGAAGCAATTCTGGTCCACCATCCGCCGCCTCAGGAAGGGGAAGCAGTGCACTATCAACACCGTGTATGGTGAGGATGGTGTTCTGCTGACCTCGACTGCGGATGTTGTGGATCGGTGGAGGGAATACTTCGAAGACCTCCTCAATCCCACCAACACGTCTTCCTATGAGGAAGCAGTGCCTGGGGAGTCTGTGGTGGGCTCTCCTATTTCTGGGGCTGAGGTTGCTGAGGTAGTTAAAAAGCTCCTCGGTGGCAAGGCCCCGGGGGTAGATGAGATCCGCCCGGAGTTCCTTAAGGCTCTGGATGCTGTGGGGCTGTCTTGGTTGACAAGACTCTGCAGCATCGCGTGGACATCGGGGGCGGTACCTCTGGATTGGCAGACCGGGGTGGTGGTCCCTCTCTTTAAGAAGGGGAACCGGAGGGTGTGTTCTAACTATCGTGGGATCACACTCCTCAGCCTTCCCGGTAAGGTCTATTCAGGTGTACTGGAGAGAAGGCTACGTCGGATAGTCGAACCTCGGATTCAGGAGGAACAGTGTGGTTTTCGTCCTGGTCGTGGAACTGTGGACCAGCTCTATACTCTTGGCAGGGTCCTTGAGGGTGCATGGGAGTTTGCCCAACCAGTCTACATGTGTTTTGTGGACTTGGAGAAGGCATTCGACCGTGTCCCTCGGGAAGACCTGTGGGGAGTGCTCAGAGAGTACGGGGTATCGGACTGTCTGATTGTGGCAGTCCGCTCCCTGTATGATCAGTGCCAGAGCTTGGTCCGCATTGCCGGTAGTAAGTCGGACATGTTTCCAGTGAGGGTTGGACTCCGCCAAGGCTGCCCTTTGTCACCGATTCTGTTCATAACTTTTATGGACAGAATTTCTAGGCGCAGTCAAGGCGTTGAGGGGATCTGGTTTGGTGGCTGCAGGATTAGGTCTCTGCTTTTTGCAGATGATGTGGTCCTGATGGCTTCATCTGGCCAGGATCTTCAGCTCTCACTGGATCGGTTCGCAGCTGAGTGTGAAGCGACTGGGATGAGAATCAACACCTCTAAGTCCGAGTCCATGGTTCTCGCCCGGAAAAGGGTGGAGTGCCATCTCCGGGTTGGGGAGGAGATCTTGCCCCAAGTGGAGGAGTTCAAGTACCTCGGAGTCTTGTTCACGAGTGAGGGAAGAGTGGATCGTGAGATCGACAGGCGGTTCGGTGCGGCGTCTTCAGTAATGCGGACGCTGTATCGATCCGTTGTGGTGAAGAAGGAGCTGAGCCGGAAGGCAAAGCTCTCAATTTACCGGTCGATCTACGTTCCCATCCTCACCTATGGTCATGAGCTTTGGGTTATGACCAAAAGGACAAGATCACGGGTACAAGCGGCCGAAATGAGTTTCCTCCGCCGGGTGGCGGGGCTCTCCCTTAGAGATAGGGTGAGAAGCTGTGCCATCCGGGGGGAGCTCAAAGTAAAGCCGCTGCTCCTCCACATCGAGAGGAGCCAGATGAGGTGGTTCGGGCATCTGGTCAGGATGCCACCCGAACGCCTCCCTAGGGAGGTGTTTAGGGCACGTCCGACCGGTAGGAGGCCGCGGGGAAGACACAGGACACGTTGGGAAGACTATGTCTCCCGGCTGGCCTGGGAACACCTCGGGGTCCCACAGGAAGAGCTGGACGAAGTGGCTGGGGAGAGGGAAGTCTGGGCTTCCCTGCTTAGGCCCTAGTATACTTTGGGCATCCCCTGCTCTGAAGGTGGACCAAATCTGGTGGTGAGTGAGCAAATGCCGTCAAGCTACAGTGGCTGTTTAGTAGAGTGTGTTGAGCTCTGCGCACTTTCGATGTCATGTTTAATAAAAGCACTGACATTTGGTGTATTTGCCAGAATAATAATAGCGCAGTAAAGGTGCATGTTTTGAAATACGTTCACTCTTGGGTGTGCAGCGGTTGAAAAGTAGAATAATCACATGAGAGTGTGTAGCATAGTTAGCTAAGAATGGAGGTATTATAATGATGGTCTGCATAGGGACGTAAAGAAAGATAGGACTTTGCTTTGATGATTGATTAATGGTGTCTAGAAGTAATAATAAAAATAATAATATGGGCTGCTTACATTGCAAGTGCCCATTCAAAGTAATAGTAATATTTATATTAATAATAATACACTACTTGGTTGCAAGCAGCAGAGGCGCTGCTGATTTAGCATCAACTAGTCTGCTCAGCGTTGTTGCTTGCTAAAACCCCCGCTTGTCCCCATTGTGGGTCTGTGCCTGCTGTACCTGTCCTGGTGAATGAAGAGCATTCTGAAGTAGTTGGAGAAGGCAGCCAGCACGGCCTTGTGGGCTTTAAAGAAGACGTCTCCTATAGCCACCGTGCAGTCGCACAGGAAGCCGAACTCCCTCTGAGCGTTGAGCTGCTGCAGCAGGATAAGACCGTGGTTGGCCAACTCCATTCTTCAACCTACACACACACACACACGCACACACACACACACACATCAGTTTCCTGTCTGTGACAAGACCGGAGGTTGTTACTACCGCAGAGAACCGGGGCTCACAAGCGTTGAAGACTAAAAGCCCTTCACTAATTAGAATTACTTGACAAAGACCATGTGCTTGTCGTCAACTGATGTTCTTACTGTTTATGACCGACAACATGAAAAAAAAAATTAAATCATCTCCCTGACTTGTTTGCTCTACTTTAGAGAGAAGAGGCGTTGAAATGCTCGTTTTTTTTAAATTGTAGGCTTTAAACACTTCCCCAGGCTTAGTTACAGCTCCACATCTTAAAATAAAGGCCGAAGCGCTGCCAACTGTCAGTCAGTCACCTCCAGCAGTTTGAGGATGTTGTTTACCTTTGCAAATAAGCTAACCAATCACGACGCTGCTATTGACTGTAATGTAGCTCACATAGCTATGCTAGTGTTGCTAACATGTGTGTCCTTCTTCCCACTCCTTAATGTTACATTCTTGTATGTGATATATGGCATCTATAATGTTGGGACAAGTGTAGAGTTAGAGTGTAAAAAGCGGATAAAAGTACACAATACTACTTCTTGGAGAGTAAAAATGCAACAATATGATAATTTCCTATCATGGTTATTGTGACAAAAATGATCATTATCGTGGTATTGTTGAGTGTGCTTAAAAATAACTTTTACAC
This sequence comes from Nerophis lumbriciformis, assembly GCF_033978685.3. Classification (NCBI taxonomy): domain Eukaryota; kingdom Metazoa; phylum Chordata; class Actinopteri; order Syngnathiformes; family Syngnathidae; genus Nerophis; species Nerophis lumbriciformis. The sequence goes on from NC_084581.2 coordinate 21,251,128, forward strand.
ACACCGAAATCTTTTAACTAAGTCTATTGAAAAACAATAAACTTTCTTGGCAGAAGAAATATTAAATATTGTTCTTGCTTCTTAAGATCCATATGAGTGTTTGAATAGGTTTATCTTCTTCCAAGTGTTTTTAATGATATAGAAAATGTTTTACTTCCGGTTTATAAAGTTAAAGTTAAAGTACCAATGATTGTCACACACACACTAGGTGTGGCGAAATTATTCTCTGCATTTGACCCATCACCCTTGATCACCCCCTGGGAGGTGAGGGGAGCAGTGGGCAGCAGCGGTGGCCGCGCCCGGGAATCATTTTGGTGATTTAACCCCCAATTCCAACCCTTGATGCTGAGTGCCAAGCAGGGAGGTAATGGGTCCCATTTTTATAGTCTTTGGTATGACTCGGCCGGGGTTTGAACTCACAACCTACCGATCTCAGGACGGACACTCTAACCACTAGGCCACTGAGTAGGTGACATCACACGAGTTCACTTCCTGTTGTCATTTAATAGATCGATTTGTTTAAACCAGTTTAGATTGGGGTATGTCATGCAAAACCAACTATTCTTACATATTGGTACCTCTTTTGTGTATTTGGGATCTGCATAAGTCCCAAAAATTTGAAACCAAACCATGGAGGCATTGCCGAGATGATTATAAAACAATCTTGCCTTCCTTCCTTCAGACAATTGAGGGACAGCTGAGCTCATACTCCAACAGGCTCCTTCAGCTTCGTTCCCACAGTGTTCCATTCAAGAACTCCTTCACCCCACACTCCATCCAGCTGTATAATCACTCGCCATACAGCAATAGATGATGTCTGTCTACTACCTGACACCTGACATGTTAGCTACCTCTCTTTGTTTATAATGTCTATTTTCTGCTGGATCTACTCTCTAGTTTATGCTGCAGCTGTTACATATACTGTAATATTGTACATAGTAATTGTTATATATTGTATATATGATATAAACATATAATATATCAGTATATGTCATATACTGTATATATAATATGTAAATATTACATACATGTTATATTTTATATTGCTACTACGGTACATTTTTAGTCTATTTTATACCTGCATTGTCCTTTCCATCCTTACACTTTCCATCCTTTGTAACGGAGTTACTGAGTGGAACAATTTCCCTTGTGGATCATTAAAGTTTGTCTAAGTCTAAGTCTTCATACTTCTGACAATCGAGCCGTTTGGAATTTGTCCAATTTGTGCCGTATTTGCCAAGTGTGACGGAAGCAGATATCTCCATATATGGTAGAGGTTTAACCGAAGAGCTTTGCACGAGTCCGCTGTTGTAGTCAAGAAGCTCCTTTTTTTCTCTATCCTCTTGTTGTAGGGCAGACTGGCTCGTATATGCACATGCATCTTCCGCTGTTGCCATTTCTAATACAAAGTAACGTATAGTTCTAACTTGTCAGTGGACTCCATATCAACACCATCATCAAGCCGCTTTTTAACCGCCTCTTCAGAATGTGCCGTTTCGTAGGCGGTCTATTTACGTGCCTCCACTTCGACTGCGTCTTGACCCTGCTAGCCATATTGTAGTTTTTAGCGCTTCCATATGGAGTCTACTGACAGATATAAGTGAGAACTATACGCTACTTTGTATTAGCAATGGCAACAGCAGAGGATGCATGTGCATGTACGAGCCAGTCTGCCCTACAACAAGAGGATAGAGGGAAAAAAAGAAGGAACTTATTGACTACAACGTAGGACTACAATGGCGGACTCATACAAAGGTCTTTGGGTACCATATATGGGATATCCAATGACAAAAATGTCACAAATTAGGCAAATTCTTAACGGCTCATTTGGAGGAAGTATGAAGGAGGGCAGGATTGTTTATAAATATCTAGGCCGGGGGTCGGCAACCCAACATGTTGAAAGAGCCATATTGGACCAAAAATACAAAAAACATATCTGTGTGGAGCCGCAAAAAGTTAAAAGCCTTATGTAGGTTTAAAGAAAGCAACACATTAAGTAAGCGTCTCAAAGGGTTAGATAACTCCTGGAAATTACTGTCTTAAAACTGCCAAAGGTATAGATCTGTGTGGGGCCCAAGTTAAAGGAAAGGACAAGCTGTCTTCTTCAAATGGATTTATTACAATCTTGGCAAGCTGGGTAATGTTTGCTGTGGTCTGGAACAACATGGCACACAATCCGAAATTCAGCCAATATTACATACAGATAATGTGTAATGAGACATGCAAATATAAATTAAATACACAGAGGGCATAAGTAAAGGAAATTAAATGAACTCAAATATACCTACAAATGAGGCACATTGGTGAAATATGTACACACAGCTAGCCCAAATAGCATGTTAGCATGGACTATTAGTCAATAACATCAACAAAGCTCACCTTTGTGCATTCACGCACAGCATAAAACATTTGGTGGACAAAATGAGACAAAGAAGGATTGGCATTAAACACGTCTTTCTGTTGCAGCGTCGGAGAAAGTTGTACATGCAAACCAACTACGGTGAGTTCAAGGACCGCCAAAATTAGTAGGACACAACGGCGCTGGCCAAATACTGTCAGTGAAACAAACACAAACATATCAAACAGTGGGCTTTCTAACAATTAGGAAGGTTTGTGTCTTGCTTGTCCTCCTACGGAAACATTATTACAACAACAAAATATATTTTTCCCCCCATCTTTTTCCATTTTTGAAAAAGCTCCAGGGAGCCACTGGGGCGGTGCTAATGAGCCGCATGTGGCTCGAGAGCCAAGGGTTGCTGACCCCCAATCGAGGCAATGCCTCCATGGTTTGATTTCAAAATTTCGGGCCTTATGCAGATCCCAAATACACAAAAACAGGTACCAATGGGTAAGAAAAGTCGGGTTTTGCATAATAAGTGTCCTTTAAATATAAACAAATGTATCCCAACATGACCCCCTTTAATGGGGAAAGACGTTAATGTGTCTTGTATTCATGTTAGCGAGGGCAAACTAGCCCTACCTTGCTTCTCCAGTAAACGAGCAAGCATCCTGTGAGTTTATCAAAAGGTTATCAATCATGATTTTACAATAATTTTAATTAAAAACTGTAAAACTAATTGTTAGGAGGTTTACCGAAGTTTATCATAATATCGTTAATTTCCTATTGGAGACGCAAATTGTAGGACAAACAGTTCATTAGCATTCAAGCAACAGACACAAAATGGTACAAATTGCTAAAATAAACTCTAAATTTCATCATGAAGGCTCAATTTTGGCCAAGTCACCTTTAATATATTATCATGGGGCACGTATTCGGTGAGAAATGTCGATTTTTACATCAAGCAGGCTTTCACACGCTTGACTTTCTTCCTCTCAAGTCTTACGCACCGGACATGTCAGAGCTTGACGCGTCCCGCTGACCTATTGGAACGGGCGCCGTCGACCCGAGAGGTCCCTGGAGGACCGGGAAGGCTTGGGGCCGTCACATGATCGGGGTGATGGGTGTCGGCACACATTCCTCCTTTCCACCCATGGGGAAGACCTTCTCCCGGAAGAAGGCAGAGCATGACGGACGCTTGTCGGTTCATTTACTTGGTGTAACCGTCAGTGTGGAGCTGAGCACCCCCGCTACAGGATAAGTACTGCACTGCCACGGGTGTGGGTGCAGTTACAGGAAAGGCTGTGTTTACTACAGGGGCATTTACACAACACTTTAAAATGGAGGACATGCACTAGGGGTGTTAAAAAAAGATTTTCGAATGAATCGCGATTTATATTTGTAACGATTCTTAATCGATTAAAAAAAAAAATCGATTGTTTCTAAAAATCCTGTCCTGTCCAGTCACTCAGGCAAATCATATTGTTGATGTACATTTCCATATGAGTTGGGAAATTGTATTAGATGTAAATATAAACAGAATACAATGATTTGCAAATCCTTTTCAACCCATATTCAATTGAATGCACTACAAAGACAAGATATTTGATGTTCAAACTCATAAACTTTATTTTTTTTTGCAAATAATATTTAACTTAGAATTTCATGGCTGCAACACGCGCCAAAGTATTTGGGAAAGGGCATGTTCACCACTGTGTTACATGGCATTTCCTTTTAACAACACTCAGTAAACGTTTGGGAACTGAGGAGACACATTTTTTAAGCTTCTCAGGTGGAATTCTTTCCCATTCTTGCTTGATGTACAGCTTAAGTTGTTCAACAGTCCGGGGGTCTCCGTTGTGGTATTTTAGGCTTCATAATGCGCCACACATTTTCAATGGGAGACAGGTCTGGACTACAGGCAGGCCAGTCTAGTACCCACACTCTTTTACTATGAAGCCACGTTGATGTAACACATGGCTTGGCATTGTCTTGTTGAAATAAGCAGGGGCGTCCATGGTAACGTTGCTTGGATGGCAACATATGTTGCTCCAAAACCTGTATGTACCTTTCAGCATTAATGGCGCCTTCACAGATGTGTAAGTTACCCATGTCTTGGCCACTAATACACCCCCATACCATCACAGATGTTGGCTTTTCAACTTTGCACCTATAACAATCCGGATGGTTCTTTTCCTTTTTGGTCCGGAGGACACAACGTCCACAGTTTCCGAAAACAATTTGAAATGTGGACTGGTCAGACCACAGAACACTTTTCCACTTTGTATCAGTCCATCTTAGATGAGCTCAGGCCCAGCGAAGCCGACGGCGTTTCTGGGTGTTGTTGATAAACGGTTTGCGCCTAGCATAGGAGAGTTTTAACTTGCACTTACAGATGTAGCAACCAACTGTTGTTACTGACAGTGGGTTTCTGAAGTGTTCCTGAGCCCATGTGGTGATATCCTTTACACACTGATGTCGCTTGTTGATGCAGTACAGCCTGAGGGATCGAAGGTCACGGGCTTAGCTGCTTACGTGCAGTGATTTCTCCAGATTCTCTGAACCCTTTGATGATATTACGGACCGTAGATGGTGAAATCCCTATATTCCTTGCAATAGCTGGTTGAGAAAGGTTTTTCTTAAACTGTTCAACAATTTGCTCACGCATTTGTTGACAAAGTGGTGACCCTCGCCCCATCCTTGTTTGTGAATGACTGAGCATTTCATGGAATCTACATTTATACCCAATCATGGCACCCACCTGTTCCCAATTTGCCTGTTCACCTGTGGGATGTTCCAAATAAGTGTTTGATGAGCATTCCTCAACTTTATCAGTATTTATTGCAAAAAAATGTTTATCAGTTTGAACATCAAATATGTTGTCTTTGTAGCATATTCAACTGAATATTGTTTGAAAATGATTTGCAAATCATTGTATTCTGTTTATATTTACATCTAACACAATTTCCCAACTCATATGGAAACGGGGTTTGTAGATGCCCATATCTGCTGTAAATATTTACTTTAGAAAAGAGAAATATTAGATACTTCTATTGTTACCTTATTTATATTTGAATGTATTAAATGTTCGGGTAGAATTTTATTAAACAAAACCAGTTTTCTTTTAAATGGGTTATACTTGTATAGCGCTTTTCTACCTTCAAGGTACTCAAAGGGCCTTGACACTATTTCCACATTCACCCATTCACACACACATATTCACACACTGATGGCGGGAGCTGCCATGCAAGGCCCTAACCACGACCCATCAGGAGCAAGGGTGAGGTGTCTTGCTCAAGGACACAGCGGACGTGACGAGGTTGGTAGAAGGTGGGGATCGAACCAGTAACCCTCAGGTTGCTGGCACGGCCACTCTCTCAGCAGCGCCACGCCGTCCCCTAAGTAATATAGAAATGTATCACAGCTGTTCATCTATTTTATGGAGGAATGTAGTTTATTATAGAGATGCAACCAATGTTAGTAAAAAGTATGGATTTTGAATCGAGAATTGATTCTGAATTATGCGGTGCCCAAAGATTCACAGCCCTAACATGCACGTAAAGTATGTTTCTACTAGGGTTGTACGGTATACCGGTATTAGTATAGTACCGTGATACTACTGAATCATATTCGGTACTATACTGCCTCTGAAAAGTACCGGTCCGCCACTTCTAAGTCGCTAATCCTCGCCTCTATGGCGACAAATAAAGTAAGTTTCTTACAAGTATCATCCCTGCAGGGCAAGAAATAGCTAAACATGCTTCACTACACACCGTGGTTTACCGGCATCAAAATGTAAACAAACGCCAATGGTGGATCCACACCTAACATCCACTGTAATGATACCAAGTACAGGAGTGTATATAGTCGATACTACTATGATTATGTCGATATTTTTTTGGCATCACATCTTCTTTCCTTTAAAAAAAATGTATATTATGTTTATAAACTCAGGAAATATGTCCCTGGACACATGAGGACTTTGAATACGACCAATGTATGATTCTGTAACGACTTGGTATCGGATTGATACCCAAATTTGTGGTATCATCCAAAACTAATGTCAAGTATCAAACAAGAGAAGAATAAGTGATTATTACATTTGAACAGAAATGTAGATAGAACATGTTGAAAGAGAAAGTAAGCAGATATTAACATTAAATGAACAAGAAGATTAATAATTAATTTTCTACCACTTGTCCCTCATAATTTTGACAAAATAATATAATGATAAATGACAATATGTTACTGCATACATCAGCAGCTAAATTAGGAGCCTTTGTTTGCTTACTTACAACTAAAAGACAAGTTGTCTTGTATGTTCACTATTTTATTTAAGGACAAACTTGCAATAATAAACATATGTTTAATGTACCGTAAGATTTTTTGTTAAAATAAAGCCAATAATGCAATTTTTTGTGGTCCCCTTTATTTAGAAAAGTACCGAAAAGTTTCGAAATACTTTTGGTACCGGTACCAAAATATTGGTATCGGGACAACACTAGTTTCTACTAAACAACAATGGTGCTGTTTACTACACTGGAGCAGCAATATCCCACGATAAAAACATGTAACCAGGTAGCTTCTGCAAATAGTGTCTCTATCGCCAACTACTGGCGTGGTGTGGCGTGGCATGCATATCGCAGTGTCTTCAGCTTGTTTTTGCCGGGTTTCCAAGTGAACAGAGATTGTTTTGACAATATTGTCTGTACGCAGCATTAACTAATCGCACCTTATAAACCGGCGGCCCATCTTGCCATCTGCCTGGAGCAGATGGTCGCACACCCGGCGCCCGGTCCTCGCTTCTCCCCTACCCCGTTAAAGAAAGAAAGACCCACTTGGCAATAAAAAAATTTTTTTTGCCTGGAGATTGTAAATAGGATGTTGTGGGAATTGATCACACAATGAAAGTCAGCTGTGTGAAACTACAATTAATCCGTATGCAGATTTTAAATGACCATGGTATATTTCCTGGATGCTCTGTGTGTATCCTCTTTTTTTAACTGAACAAAACTCAACATTCCTGTCACTGAATACCCCAATGATCCTAGCAGGAAGCAGATGATTTTAGCTAAGCGTCAAAAATAGTCCCTCATCCATTTGATTTCAATACTTTGTAACAAATATAGCCCAGCTTCAATAGTTCATCAGTTTATAAAAGTGTTGCCTTTAATAGTACATAGTAGAACACTCCATCTGTTTAGTTTGATACAAATAATCCATTTATCTGTCCTGTTAAGTCTTTAAAATGAACTCAACAAGTCTTTATTAGTCCGAGAGAGGATGTTTAAGCATAGACTTGATTAACTTAACTCTTTGGCTTTTATGCTTAAACTCTGGTTTGTCTGCTAATGCATGTGGAATTAAATGTCTAAATGGTCGGGACTTTGTTCTACTTCAGTTGTATCATTTATCCTCCAGAGAGGCAGTGGACATTTGCTTTTGCTCTACTTCTTTTGTCAGAGTTACAATTTCCAGAGGGGAATAGCCCCTGTTATTGCAGGCTTGTGCAAAACTACAAATTTCAATTCAGTTATTTTAAGTGGATTTACAGAAAGCGGAATTAAACGACGGCCAAGTAACAGGAATAATTTGTCACGTTTTTGTCTTAAACAGTCGTGTATGGAATGTAAAGCATGGTTCACGAAATCTGCGTTCAAAGAACTCCGGCTTATTAGTGATTCCCAGAGCCCAAAAAAAGTCTGCGGGCTATAGAGCGTTTTCTATTCGGGCTCTAGTACTCTGGAATGCCCTACCGGTAACAGTAAGAGATGCTACCTCAGTAGAAGCATTTAAGTCCCATCACCTACTCAGTGGCCTAGTGGTTAGAGTGTCCGTCCTGAGATCGGTAGGTTGTGAGTTCAAACCCCGGCCGAGTCATACCAAAGACTATAAAAAATGGGACCCATTACCTCCCTGCTTGGCACTCAGCATCAAGGGTTGGAATTGGGGGTTAAATCACCAAAATGATTCCCGGGCGCAGCCACCGCTGCTGCCCACTGCTCCCCTCACCTCCCAGGGGGTGATCAAGGGTGATGGGTCAAATGCAGAGAATAATCTCGCCACACCTAGTGTGTGTGTGACAATCATTGGTACTTTAACTTTAACTTTAAAACTCATTTGTATACTCTAGCCTTTAAATAGACCCTCCTTTTAGACCAGATAATCTGTCGTCTCTTTTCTGCTCTGCCCCCCTCACCTGCGTGGAGAGGTTATTAGGTGACCACAGATGACGCGCTAGCTGTTCAAAGTCGGGACCCGGGGTGGACCACTCATCTGTGCATCAGATGGAGACGTCTCTGCGCTGCTGACTTGTCTCCACTCAAGATGATCTCCTGCTGGCCCCACCATGAACTAGACTCTCACACTATTAACTAGATCCATTCCAAGGTTTCTCATTGTATCCCATTGGGTTGAGTTTTTCCTTACCCTGATGTGGGATCTGAGCCGAGGGTGTCATTGTGGCTTGTGCAGCCCTTTGAGACACTTGTGATTTAGGGCTGTATAAATAAACTTTGATTGATTGATTGATTCTGGAATGCACTAAGATAGGGGGGCCCAAACTCTTCCCAGCCAGGACCACATACAGAAAGATTGAAGGATGTGGTGGCCACTTTGATACATTTTGTACATTAAAGAAACTAAAACCAATACGATGCAGATCAGTCAAATTCAATATGCTAAACTACAAGCAAAACATCCACATTAAAGTTAAAGTTAAAGTACCCATGATTGTCACACACACACACTAGGTGTGGCGAAATTATTCTCTGCATTTGACCCATCACCCTTGATCACCCCCTGGGAGGTGAGGGGAGCAGTGAGCAGCAGCGGGGGCCACGCCCGGGAATCATTTTTGGTGATTAAACCCCCAATTCCAACCCTTGATGCTGAGTGCCAAGCAGGGAGGTAATGGATCCCATTTTTATAGTCTTTGGTATGACTCCAGGCCTATATTTGTGTAATAGGAATCAAAAATGTAATAAAATGTATAGAATAATAATTTGGTAATTAAAAATAGAAATATCAATAGGGCTTTTGCCTTGCTGCTCAGGCCCTAAATAGTGTGATATCTAATCTAACCCCCTGGAAATGTTCAATTTATTTTTCTTCTTTACTAATGATAGTATTGTTCTGACAACTAAAACTTATTTTGAGGGCTTTTTGAAGGCTTAATTTACCATATCTTGCAAGAAATGTTTACATATTTATCATGACAGGATGCACAAAAATCATCAAAGACCATAAACAGGCCATTTTAGTTGTCAGTTCCCATGGGGGGGGGGTTTCTCTCTGTTTTTTGTGTGTAATTTTCTAATCGCGTTTATTTTGTCTGAAGAATGTGTCACGGGCCAATGAAAAATTAGCCCTGGGCCACTGTTTGGACACCACTGCACTAACATGATCAATTGGAACTGCAATTCCACTTCCTTTTTGCAACCTCAATCAAAATTCAATTCAAATTGGATTGGAATTTAGGAGATATTTTCAATTCAATTCGGAATTTTGCACAGACCAGGTGGATTGTTTGAATGAATGAGAAAAAAATTGGGGGAATCTTAAAAATACATTTTAAAAAAAAAAGCACTGAATAGCACGAAATTAGATAGGTTTAAAATAAATGTATGTTTTAGTTATAACTCAAATTTTAAAAGCAGAAATGGAACTAACTGTTTAGGCAGGGCTTTCAATAGTAGCTTGTTTGCAGGCGATGTAGTACCGCCCCTGCTGAGAGGCAGACAGACACGTGGAGCAGCCACTTCCGTAGTATAAATAAGTTATTCCCACTTTAGAAAAACACTAATCTTGTTCCCACCTTTCAAAAGTGAAATACAACTGCATGCATATGTGGGCAGCACTTGGGCGACGTAAACATTTTTTTTTCAGGGGCGAATGAGAATTGAGAAGAGAAACAGCAGATTCGACACAATGTTGACCTAAAGTGGTCTCGCACCAGAAACTGACGTGCCTTGCGCGCACGCGGGCCGGCGAGCGCGCGCACGCACCGAGGGGGATGGGGCTGCTTGCTAGCAAAGACTAACAACTTCCCCCGTGCGACAAACAAGCCAACGTATGAAAATAGCGCTAATTGGGAGTCAAATGTTGCATTTTCGCGACTTCTCGGTCGTACCTTAGCACTCGCCGTCCGTCTGAATCGTCGTCGCCGTGCCGCCGCCACCGTCTGTGTGTCACCGGGCTGGAGGACTCTCGCTCTGCGCCGTCCGTCCGTCCTCTCCGGGCTCCCAGCAGCTTTGTAGCGGCGGCGGAGAGGGTCGTCGGTTGTTTTCCGGTTTAGGGGGTTTTACGTTACAATCACATGACTGTGGCGAAGGAGCCAGCCAGCCGTTGCAGGATCCGTTGGGCAAGGGGGCGGTCGCGTTAACGTTAATTCCCCCCCCCCCCCTTACACACACACACACTCAACGCTCTGCCCTTTTTTTGTTGTTTTTAAGCCGCCGTTAGACCAAAAAAAAAAAAAAAGCCCCGCGGTGTGGAGATGAGCCGGCGACTCTAACCGCTGCTACACGCTAACTGTTAGCTTACTGTTCCGTCTCTCTGCCCTTTAAATGTCATATTTTCACTTGTTGTTTGAAAATGCAACTAAGCTTATTATTTTGTGTATAGCGACTATCTTAAAACTCTACCCTCAGTTATGAATAAAGTCATACATTAAGCATTATGTTAGCACCAGCTTAAGGTCTTCTATAACACAGGAGGGATTTGCTGTTTTTTTGCAATCCTTAAAAACCTCAGTCAAAGATCGTCTACATCAAGTGTGTACAAACTTTATTCCACTGTAAATTAGTGATGGGCGGATCGATACTGAAATATTATCGTCGATACCAGATCTTTCTGCTCGAATATAGATTCTCCAACAAATATCGAATTTAAGTTATTTGCAATAATGTGTATCATTAAAAGGAACATCGTGTAAAAAAAAGTATCTTAACTTGTGAATGAGGCAATGTGTCAATTCCAAATACTTTTGTTTTCCAACATGTATATTATTTTTGTTAACATATTCATGTAACTGAATTGTGACTTGACTTTTTGTTCTAATGGTAGTTCTTATTATTAATTAATGTATTTGAATGCTTTTATTATATTACTTATTTTTAGGGACCGCAATGACCCTATTGTTACTGTAACGTTGTATTATTATTCCGCCGCCTCTTTGAGCTGTAATTTGACCCCCTTAACATGCTTCAAAACTCACCATATTTGACACACACATCAGGACTGGCGAAAATTGCCATCTAATTAAAAAAATAAAACTCAAAATTGCGCTCTAGCGCCCCCTAGGAAGAAAACACAGACAAAACTGCCTATAACTTCCAGTAAGAATGTCGTAGCGACATGAAACAAAAACCTCTATGTAGGTCTCACTTAGACCTACATTTCATACAGTGACACCCTTCAGCAAAAATCAACAGGAAGTTGGCAATTCTCCCTTCAAAACAAAAGTTTTGTAAAAACAGTCACTTTTGCCTCTTTGAGCTACAATTTGACCCTCTTAACATGCTTCAAAACTCACCAAACTGGACACACACATCAGGACTGGCAAAATTTGCGATCTAATAAAAAAAATAAAAATAAAAAAAACTCTAAATTGCGCTATAGCGCCCCCTAGGAAGAAAACACAGACACAACTGCTCCTAGGAAGAAAACTCAGACAAAACTGCCTGTAACTTCCAGTAGGAATGTCATACAGACATGAAACCTCTATGTAGGTCTCACTTAGACCTACATTTCATGTATTGACAACCCCCAGCTAAAATCAACAGGAAGTTTGCAATTCCCCCTTCAAAACAAAAGTTTTGTAAAAACCGGTCACCTTTTTTCAAACATTATCTCCTCTGAGTGCGTTTGTCGTGTCGGCTTCAAACTAGCACAGGAGAGAGATTGAACCCTTCTGATTAAAAGTTGACGAAAGAGTTTTAATTACTGCTTCGGTTTGGATTTTATGCGCCGTCAAAGTCGGTCCCGTCCATCGCTGCTTGCAGCTTTAATTTCCTTTTGTTATGGTTTGAAACTACATTTTCATTTACTTTGTATGATTTTGTCCTGTTTTTTCTGCTATATTGTTATTCATGCCACTCCCTCAATATATTTAAGAGTTTGAAATGAATAATAGTTATAACGATAAATACATTACAATGATAATACCTAATATAATGAATGCTATATAACAAATAACGTACAATACATAATAATAATTGTAATCTTATGCTATGTTATTTGAAATTCACAACTTTTTACATTTTAGCAGACACATTAGGTTCATTTTCACAAAGTATCGGATCAGGGTCGCAGATATCAGCCTGAATTTTACTTACGGATCGGAAAGAAAGTCTGTGTTATCGCACATCACTATGGAAAATGAAGCGGAGGCCACTTGCGATATTTAGATTTTGTGAAAATGTACATGTTCCTGTATATCCATACAAAGCTTTGTGATTAGTACTTAACATGTTTCATGTTAAGGATCTACTAGGAAAATACTACTCTGTGATTCTCTGTATGACAGGAAAACTGCTTTTTTTGATTATCTACTGCAGTGGTTCTCAAACTGTGGTACGCAAGCTCCATCTAGTAGTGCATCAATTAATTCAATCAATCAATCAATGTTTATTTATATAGCCCTAAATCACAAGTGTCTCAAAGGGCTGCACAAGCCACAACGACATCCTCGGTATAGCCCACATAAGGGCAAGGAAAAACTCACCCCAGTGGGACGTCGATGTGAATGACTATGAGAAACCTTGGAGAGGACCGCATATGTGGGTAACCCCCCCCCTCTAGGGAGACCGAATGCAATGGATGTCGAGTGGGTCTAACATAATATTGTGAGAGTCCAGTCCATAGTGGATCCAGCATAACAGTAAGAGTCCAGTCCACAGTGGGGTCAGCAGGAAACCATCCCGAGCGGAGACGGGTCAGCAGCGCAGAGATGTTCCCAACCAATATACAGGCGAGCGGTCCACCCCGGGTCCCGACCCCGGACAGCCAGCACCCCATCCATGGCCACCGGATCTGTGTGTCTTCCCCTCCACAAGGGATAGGGGGCAGCAGAGGAGAAAAGAAAAGAAACGGCAGATCAACTGGTCTAAAAAAAGGGGGGCTATTCAAAGGCTAGAGTATACAAATGAGTTTTAAGATGGGACTTAAATGTTTCTACTGAGGTAGCATCTCTAATTGTTACCGGGAGGGCATTCCATAGTGCTGGAGCCCGAATAGAAAACGCTCTACAGCCCGCAGACTTTTTTTGGGCTCTGGGAATCACTAATAAGCCGGAGTTCTTTGAACGTAGATTTCTTGCCGGGACATATGGTACAATACAATCGGTAAGATAGGCTGGAGCTAGACCGTGTAGTATTTTATACGTAAGTAGTAAAACCTTAAAGTCGCATCTTAAGTGCACAGGAAGCCAGTGCAGGTGAGCCAGTATAGGCGTAATATGATCAAACTTTCTTGTTCTTGTCAAAAGTCTAGCAGCCGCATTTTGTACCAACTGTAATTTTTTAATGCTAGACATAGGGAGACCCGAAAATAATACGTTACAGTAATCGAGACGAGACGTAACGAACGCATGAATAATGATCTCAGCGTCGCTAGTGGACAAAATGGAACGAATTTTAGCGATATTACGGAGATGAAAGAAGGCCGTTTTAGTAACACTCTTAATGTGTGACTCAAAGGAGAGAGTTGGGTCGAAGATAATACCCAGATTCTTTACTGAGTCGCTTTGTGTAATTGTTTGGTTGTCAAATGTTAAGGTGGTATTATCAAATAAATGTCGGTGTTTAGCAGGACCGATAATCAGCATTTCCGTTTTCTTAGTGTTGAGTTGCAAGAAGTTAGCAGACATCCATTGTTTAATTTCATTAAGACACGCCTCCAGCTGACTACAATCCGGCGTGTTGGTCAGCTTTAGGGGCATGTAGAGTTGGGTGTCATCAGCATAGCAATGAAAGCTAACACCGTATTTGCGTATGATGTCGCCTAGCGGCAGCATGTAAATACTAAAGAGTGCAGGGCCAAGAACCGAACCTTGGGGGACTCCGCACGTTACCTTAACATAGTCCGAGGTCACATTGTTATGGGAGACGCATTGCATCCTGTCAGTAAGATAGGAGTTAAACCACGACAAGGCTAAGTCTGACATGCCAATACGTGTTTTGATACGCTCTAATAAAATATTATGATCGACGGTATCGAAAGCAGCGCTAAGATCAAGAAGCAGCAACATAGATGACGCATCAGAATCCATCGTTAGCAGTAGATCATTAGTCATTTTTGCGAGGGCTGTCTCCGTAGAGTGATTTGCCCTGAAACCGGATTGAAAAGGTTCACAGAGATTGTTAGACACCAAGTGTTCATTTAGCTGCTGTGCGACAATTTTTTCGAGGATTTTCGAGATAAACGGAAGGTGGGACACCGGCCGGTAGTTTACCATGAGGTCAGGATCGAGGTTAGGTCTTTTGAGCAAAGGATGAATAACCGCTTTTTTGAATGCTAGTGGAACAGTGCCAGAGGAGAGTGATAAGTTTATAATATTTAGCACTGATGGACCTAATAATACAAAAAGCTCCTTAATAAGTTTCCCAGGAAATGGGTCAAGTAAACATGTTGTTTGTTTTGTCCCATTGACACATCTTAACAATTCCTCTAATGTTATTTCATCAAAGAGAGAGAAACTATTTTGGAGGGTGGTATCCTTCGTAGATACAGTCGTATCTGTGTTAATAGAACCCAGTTGTAGCTGCGATGCATTGTCTTTAATCTCCTTTCTAATGAGTTCAATTTTCTTATTAAAGAAATTCATAAAATCATCTGCTGAGTGGGTGGAGCTACTGGGAGGAGTCCCTTGTTGGGTTAGCGATGCTACTGTACTAAACAAAAATTTCGGATCATTTTTGTTGAGGTGGATGAGATTTGAGTAATATTTAGCTTTAGCTAGGGTAAGCATGTGTTTATAAGTTGTTAAACTATCACTCCATGCTTGATGGAAAACCTCAAGTTTAGTAGCGCGCCATTTGCGTTCCAGCTTTCTACATGATAATTTATGGGCTCTAGTTTCTTCTGTAAACCATGGGGTGCGCCTTTTAGGGGCTCTTTTAAGCTTTAGCGGTGCTATACTATCAATGGTGTCGCGCAGGGCGTCGTTAAAGTTGTTAGTGAGGTTATCAATAGAGCCGACATAGTTTGGGAATGGTGCCATTACCGAAGGCAGTAGGCCAGCAAGAGTCATCGTTGTGGCAGCATTAATGTTGCGGCTGCTATAGTAGTTATTATTATTAGTTTGTTGACAATGAGTCAGAACTTCGAATTTTATAAGGTAATGATCGGACATTACTTTAGTATACGGGAGTATCGTAACTTTGGAGGTGGTGACACCCCTGACCAGCACTAGATCTATCGTATTTCCGTTGCGATGCGTAGGTTCATTTATTATTTGTGTAAGACCACAGCTATCAATTATAGTCTGGAGCGCCATGCACTGAGGGTCCGATGGGGTATTCATATGGATATTAAAGTCCCCCATTATGATTATATTGTCGGCGTGCGTCACTAAATCAGCAACGAACTCTGAAAATTCACTGATGAAGTCCGAATTGGGTCCTGGGGGGCGGTAGATAACAGCCAGGTGGAGAGGCAGCGGTGTGACAAACCTCATAGTAAGCATCTCAAACGAGTTATATTTATTATTTAGGTTCGGGGTAAGATTAAAGTTTTTATTGTGGATGAGTGCAACTCCCCCACCCCTTTTAATGGGACGGGCAATATGCGCTCCCGCATAGCCAGGAGGAGACGCCTCACCCAGCGCAAAGAAATCGTCTGGTTTGAGCCAGGTCTCGGCGAGACCAATAACGTCAAGATTATTGTCTCTAATGACCTCATTAACTAATAACGTTTTGGAAGATAATGATCTTATGTTTAAGAAGCCCATATTATAGGTAGTGGGCTGTTTTGAGGAGTTTTTGTTGAAATTATCCGTAGTAGCAATATTAATAATGTTGTGTTTATTATGTGTAGTGCAATTTAAATAATTACGACCATATCTAGGAATTGATATGACGGGAATTTTCCGATTGTTTGCTTGATGCTGTGATAAACCGAACGCATCATAACTTGCCACCTCAGTAGAGTGCATGTCTACTTCTGACACAGAAAAAACATTTTTTGAGTTGTGTATTGTTCTAAAATAGTTGCTATGTGTGCAGGTATTATCCAGCCTGGCGCTGGCTAGTTCTATTTTAACTAACTTCTCACCCGGACTAGCGCTTCTTTGAGGATTAGCCTTTCGCTTTGTTGTTAGCCCCGCTCGGCATCCCCGCTTCTGCTTCCGCAGAATTACTAGATGAAAGTACAGTGTTTTATTTTCCTATATTCAAACACTGTCACTGTTCAAACTTTGACCAAAATATTACTTGATAAATAAAACCGCTGCCTTGTTTTTAATGAATACTAAGGCCTACTACGCTACTGCCTGACGTGGTACTTGGTTAAAAAAGTTTGGGAACCACTTATCTACTGTGAAATATCTTTCGTGTAACAGTAGAGCTTTACTGTTTTCTGGAAATTGTTGCAAAAAGTCTCGCCCAGGTTTTGAATGGAACATTGTTTTATGTAATCTAAGGGTTGCTTTAGTACTCTTATGCTAGCACAATTATCTGTCACACCGTTAACTACTTTCACAAAAAACCTACTGTGAGTGGGTCATTAAACTCTGAAGAAGTATTGTTATCTTTCTAAAAACTAATCTGCGGCCAATGCAAAACTAATTCGGCAAATTTAAGCAAATGTAACAAATCGTAACGGATCAATTTAATCTTCTCATATGCTCAACAACATAACTGCATTAGTCACTACACAAATCAGCTGCTTGTTGCACACATAATGGTTATTGTTAGATTCCAGGTGTCACACATTGTTGGACTTGGGAGCCTAGAAAGCCTCTGCAATGTGTCGTCATCAGATGCTGCCATTGATTGATGACAGTGTCCTGCGCAGGCTGCAGGAACAGAGTGTAAAAGGAAACATGGGAGGAGAGAGGGCAGGACTGTGACTGTTTTGTTTGTCCTACCAACAAACGACAGGCCCACATCTGATCCTGAGCGGCCGGGCCGGGGGCACAAAAAAATCTTTGACAAACAAATGCACCCACCGGTGGCGCTGTAGTGGATGTTAATGGTAGCAGGACAAAAAGCATGTTTACTCATGCTGACTGGCTCACAGCACTACATTAGGTTAGTGGTCCCCAACCTTTTTTGCACCACAGACCGGTTTAATGTAGACATTATTTTCAGGGACCGGCTTCCCACTTGTGAAAAATACAACTCACTATAACGCTGAATTAGTGGAAGCCCTGGGCTTGTTTCTTTGCAATGAAATGCTGATTGAAATCAGCCTTTGGCTACAATCTGTCACATTTATATTTGATATGTTCATTAATGTGTTGTATCATGTCACAAAGTTATAACAAATGGCAACTTCCTATGAAAAGTTTTATTGTACATCTATAAACAAACTCACTGGTGTGTCTAGTGCACGGGTGTCAAACTCAAGGCCCAGATGTGGCCCTAAACGTAATTTTATATAGCCCGCAAAAGCCTGGAAATAATGTGTCAATAAAATACCTTATTTTCTTTGTTTGCTTTCTTATTTTCTTACTAAAGGTATTAGGTTTATCTTCTAGTTTGACAGGGGGAAAAAATAGTGTCCAATATTGCAACAAATATTATATTATCTAACTTTGTTGGTCAAAATCCAAATAAATACTTAAATATCTGCTTAACTTATGGTTTAGCAGCAAGTTATCCATCAAAGGGACGGAGTGGCGCAGTGGCAGAGTGGCCGTGCGCAACCCAAGGGTCCCTGGTTCAATCCCCACCTAGTACCAACCTTGTCATGTCCGTTGTGTCCTGAGCAAGACACTTCACCCTTGCTCCTGATGGGTGCTGGTTAGCGCCTTGCATGGCAGCTCCCTCCATCAGTGTGTGAATGTGTGTGTGAATGGGTGAATGTGGAAGTAGTGTCAAAGCGCTTTGAGTACCTTGAAGGTAGAAAAGCGCTATACAAGTACAACCCATCCATCCATCCATCTTCTTCCGCTTATCCGAGGTCGGGTCGCGGGGGCAGCAGCCTAAGCAGGGAAGCCCAGACTTCCCTCTCCCCAGCCACTTCGTCCAGCTCCTCCCGGGGGATCCCGAGGCGTTCCCAGGCCAGCCGGGAGACATAGTCTTCCCAACGTGTCCTGGGTCTTCCTCGTGGCCTCCTACCGGTCGGACATGCCCTAAACACCTCCTTAGGGAGGCGCTCGGGTGGCATCCTGACCAGATGCCCGAACCACCTCATCTGGCTCCTCTCGATGCGGAGGAGCAGCGGCTTTACTTTGAGCTCCCCCCGGATGACAGAGCTTCTCACCCTATCTCTAAGGGAGAGCCCCGCCACCCGGCGGAGGAAACTCATTTCGGCCGCTTGTACCCGTGATCTTGTCCTTTCGGTCATAACCCAAAGCTCATGACCATAGGTGAGGATGGGAACGTAGATCGACCGGTAAATTGAGAGCTTTGCCTTCCGGCTCAGCTCCTTCTTCACCACAACGGATCGATACAGCGTCCGCATTACTGAAGACGCCGCACCGATCCGCCTGTCGATCTCACGATCCACTCTTCCCTCACTCGTGAACAAGACTCCGAGGTACTTGAACTCCTCCACTTGGGGCAAGATCTCCTCCCCAACCCGGAGATGGCACTCCACCCTTTTCCGGGCGAGAACCATGGACTCGGACTTGGAGGTGCTGATTCTCATCCCAGTCGCTTCACACTCAGCTGCGAACCGATCCAGTGAGAGCTGAAGATCCTGGCCAGATGAAGCCATCAGGACCAAATCATCTGCAAAAAGCAGAGACCTAATCCTGCAGCCACCAAACCGGATCCCCTCAACGCCTTGACTGCGCCTAGAAATTCTGTCCATAAACGTTATGAACAGAATCGGTGACAAAGGGCAGCCTTGGTACAACCCATTTATCATTTAAATTGTACACAATAAAAATGACCAATAGATTTTACTGTAAAAAATTTTTTTTACAGCATATTGCTGTAAGTTGAAAAAAAACAAAACCAGTTTGTTTTTTTACAGTAAAATTCTGTCGACTGTGCTGTCAGTTGTTGTTTTTTTTTAAATACATGGTTGATGATTTTATGGAACCACATTTTATTATGGTAAAAGACAGGCAGCTGAGTTGCCAAAATAAAATTAAACAGCGGTACTGTACATCTATCTTCAGTAATATGTTGTAAAAATAATAATTATAAAATAACACCATATATTTTATAGTAAAAGTCTGGCAACTAAGCTGCCAGTTTTTTCTGTAAAAAACAGTGGTCAAATCCACTGATTTTTTTTTTACTCTTGACATAATTTTTTAATTAAAATATTTACATTTGTAGGCAAATTCATTAATTATTTACTGTTACAAGGGGCCATGACTGCGGTGTGGCCCTCAATGAAAGCAAGTTTGACACCCCTGGTTTAGTGGGACAGGCCAAAGTAAAGTCGGAGAAAATGCAGTCCTTTATAAATGATTTAATGTTTCTCTCCGGCCTGGTAGCAAATGCTTCACGGACCGGTACCGGTCCCCGGACCGGTGGTTGAGGACCACTGCATTAAGTGACTCCTCTGACTGATAAGTGTGAGGGATCTCCTGAGAGTCAGTCTCTTGATGACTGGACGTGTTCACATGACTGTCTCCATCTAATGATTTCCCCGCTAAATTGATTTTGGTCCCTGGCGTAAAAGCGAGGTATTAAATCAACGTCCATATGTAGCAGGACACCTGTTTAAACAGGTCCTTCAACCGCCGCCCTCCCCCACTCGCCGTCCGCGGCCTGTTTGGAAACCGGAGTGGTGAGTCACGCCTCTCTCGGTGGAGAGAAAAAAAAAAACAGATCCGGCCAGGCTGGAGCCCGGTGGGGGGAAGGGAAGGGAGGCCCCGGCCGGCCGGCGGTGGCTGAACACCGGAGGTGGACGCAGCTGGACTCCCACACTCCAGGCCCCTCTAACATCCTGACAATGGTCCGCCGTGTTCCCATAGTGACGCTGCCACAATCAATTGATATGCTTATATTTTCTAGCGTAGCCCGGGGCCAATCATTTGGTCACGGCGAGAGACGTCCCGGATCTTCAACCGATTATTTATTTACCATGGGTGGGGCTTTTTTGTGTGTGGAAACGACACAGCTATAAACACGTTATATTATAAAACGTTTCATTAGAGGAAATTATTTCCCTCGCCCAAATTGAGCATGACCCCCACCTTCCTTTCCTTCCCGCCAAAAAAAAGCCCCAGGGCTTCAAAACCTGCTGTTCCTTGATAGGACCAGATCGCGTTCCCCGGACAACCGTTGCTATTGACAACCTAGGATGCCCCGGGACGTGGGCCACAAATGTACATAACGTACGGCATATTGCGGCACTCTGTGCTTTTTTTTGTCATTTCATTTTAAATTGGCACACAATGTGCGACAATAGACTTTGGTTTTACATTTTGTTACATATATATATATATATATATATATATATATATATATATATATATATATATATATATATATATATATATATATATATATATATATATATATATATATATATATATATATATATATATATATGTATGTATATAAATGGTTTGTACTGTTTTTGTACTTGTTTTGATTATTATTATTTATTGATTGTATGTAAATGTTGCATATTATAAATAAAGGTTTATAAAATAAAAAAATTGCGACACTAGTGTTCGGCACAGTGTTGGACTTGAATATAAACACTAGATGGCAGCACAGAACGATGAATAAATTAAGTACAACCAGAACCAGGCGTTTGCATTAAAGTAGTAAAACACTTGCAAATAACTCGTGCTTTATCTGTAAAAAAAAAAAAAAAAAGAAGAAAAAACCCTGAATACATTTAAATTAACAAAACAAGGATCTCAGGCTATGTCGATTCAGCAATAAAGTTTTGTTTTTAATGCCGAAGCTGTTAATACTAGTGTGAAACATCAAGAACTAAATCATCCAGATTAGAGATACATTGTATTATTATGTTTATCTTACCTAAAAATAAATATATTTATTAATTTAAAAAAAAAAACTAAATACATTTTTACTATATTTTGCTAAAAACATCAAAATTAATTGTATTTTTATTTGTATTTTTTCTGACTCCTTATTACATCCAGCCATAGAATTATACATTAAAATAAACATATTTGAAATAATAAAGTTTAAATGATCATAATAATTCATTTAAAATGACCATATTTAATTATTAAAATAATTGCTTGTTCATCAACAACTTTAGCATTTTATCCAATACATTTTGAAGCTCTCAGAAGCCAAGTTATGTTATATTCCTTAAGATTTATTTATGCAAGTTTGAAGTATCAATTATCTAAACACAGTTTTGTTTGCATATTTTCAGGATGTATATATATATATATATATATATATATACCGGTATATGAAATACTTAACTTGGTGAATTATAGCTGTAAATATACTCCCCCTCTCTGAACCACGCCCCCGACCACGCCCCCCACCTCCCGAAATCGGAGGTCTCAAGGTTGGCAAGTATGGTTTAAACACAATTTCTCTCCACACAACACACCTATGTGGAATAACCGTTACATTTTAGTTAATAAAAAAAATCCATATATATAGAAGAATGTAACTCTGTAGATATTTGGGCTGTCAGACATTTTATGGACAGTTGTGGCAGTTTGTTTACGTATGAAAACATTTATGAAAAGTATCAATGTTGTTGTTAAAAAAATCTGTTTCAAAGGATCACCAAAGCAGTACATATATCCTTAATCTTGAAGATGTTCATTTCTGTGATGAAAAATGTTCCAACAAATATATGAGGGCAGTTTTAGTGAAATAATATTTTCCGGGCACAGTTCATAGACAATATATCCTGAGGGAGTTTACAAAAGTTGAGCTCAGGAAAATAAGGACAAGATATATTACATACCCAGTTCTTCCCAAAATTAAAGAAATACAATTTAAAATTATTAATGGAATATACCCTTCATATGATTTTTTTTTTAACTTAAATTTAACATGGAGGTTGATGGCTGTTATATCTGTGGAGCTGTAGAGGATGTCAATCATCTGTTTGTGGAATGTGACAGTGTACATGTCCCCATTTTCTATAGAAGAGATCAAATTTGTTATTTTTATAAATGACTGTAACATACAAAATGTTTGTCAACATTATTATGGGGCAGCACGGTGGGAGAGGGTTTAGTGCATCTGCCTCACAATACAAAGGTCCTGAGTAGTCCTGAGTTCAATCCCAGGCTCGGGATCTTTCTGTGTGGAGTTTGCATGTTCTCCCCGTGACTGCGTGGGTTCCCTCCGGATACTCCAACTTCCTCCCACCTCCAAAGACATGCACCTGGGGATAGATTGATTGGCAACATTAAATTGGCCCTAGTGTATGAATGTGAGTGTGAATGTTGGCTGTCTGTCTGTGTTGGCCCTGCTCCAGGCAAATTTCTACATAAATGTCGATTTATGAAAGTAAGAGCTACATTTTCTAATTGGCTTAATGGGTTACAATTAGGGCAACACGGTGGAACAGGGGTTAGTGCATGTGCCTCACAATACGAAGGTCCTGAGTAGTCCTGAGTTCAATCCCGGGCTCGGGATCTTTCTGTGTGGAGTTTGCATGTTCTCCCCGTGACTGCGTGGGTTCCCTCCGGGTACTCCAGCTTCCTCCCACCGCCAAAAACATGCACCTGGGGATAAGTTGATTGGCCCTAGTGTGTGAATGTGAGTGTGAATGTTGTCTGTCTATCTGTGTTGGCCCTGTGATGAGGTGGCAACTTGTCCAGGGTCTACCCCGCCTTCTGCCCGAATGCAGCTGAGATAGGCTCCAGCACCCCCCGCGACCTCAAAAGGGACAAGCGGTAGAAAATGGATGGATGGATGGGTTACAATTATCAATCAAATCTTAGAGAATGATTACGTTTACAAAAGCCCTTGAATTGATATCCTTGTTAAAACATTTAAAGTGATTTAGGTAGCCCTTTTTGTCTTTTTTTTCATCTTTTTTTTAGTATTATAGGTTGATTGGCAACACTAAATTGGCCCTCGTGTGTGAATGTGAGTGTGAATGTTGTCTGTCTCTCTGTGTTGGCCCTGTGATGAGGTGGCGACTTGTCCAGGGTGTACGCCGCCTTCCGCCCGAATGCAGCTGAGATAGACTCCAGCACCCCCCGCGACCTCAAAAGGGACAAGCAGTAGAAAATGGATGGATGGATGGGTTGATGGCTGTTATATCTGTGGAGCTGTAGAGGATGTCAATCATCTGTTTGTGGAATGTGAGAGTGTACATGTGTTTTGGGAGATGTCCCATTCTCTATAGAAGAGATCAAATTTGGTATTTTTTAATAAATGACTGTAACATACACTCACAACACACATACACATAGACTCTGCAGCATCGCGTGGACATCGGGGGCAGTACCTCTGGATTGGCAGACCGGGGTGGTGGTTCCTCTCTTTAAAAAGGGGAACCGGAGGGTGTGTTCTAACTATCGTGGGATCACACTCCTCAGCCTTCCCGGTAAGGTCTATTCAGGTGTACTGGAGAGGAGGCTACGCCGGATAGTCGAACCTCGGATTCAGGAGGAACAGTGTGGTTTTCGTCCTGGTCGTGGAACTGTGGACCAGCTCTATACTCTCGGCAGGGTCCTTGAGGGTGCATGGGAGTTTGCCCAACCAGTCTACATGTGCTTTGTGGACTTGGAGAAGGCATTCGACCGTGTCCCTCGGGAAGTCCTGTGGGGAGTGCTCAGAGAGTATGGGGTTTCGGACTGTCTGATTGTGGCGGTCCGCTCCCTGTATGATCAGTGTCAGAGCTTGGTTCGCATTGCCGGCAGTAAGTCGGACACGTTTCCGGTGAGGGTTGGACTACGCCAAGGCTGCCCTTTGTCACCGATTCTGTTCATAACTTTTATGGACAGAATTTCTAGGCGCAGTCAAGGCGTTGAGGGGATCCGGTTTGGTGGCTGCAGGATTAGGTCTCTGCTTTTTGCAGATGATTTGGTCCTGATGGCTTCATCTGGCCAGGATCTTCAGCTCTCACTGGATCGGTTCGCAGCTGAGTGTGAAGCGACTGGGATGAGAATCAGCACCTCCAAGTCCGAGTCCATGGTTCTCGCCCGGAAAAGGGTGGAGTGCCATCTCCGGGTTGGGGAGGAGATCTTGCCCCAAGTGGAGGAGTTCAAGTACCTTGGAGTCTTGTTCACGAGTGAGGGAAGAGTGGATCGTGAGATCGACAGGCGGATCGGTGCGGCGTCTTCAGTAATGCGGACGCTGTATCGATCCGTTGTGGTGAAGAAGGAGCTGAGCCGGAAGGCAAAGCCCTCAATTTACCGGTCGATCTACGTTCCCATCCTCACCTATGGTCATGAGCTTTGGGTTATGACCGAAAGGACAAGATCACGGGTACAAGCGGCCGAAATGAGTTTCCTCCGCCGGGTGGCGGGGCTCTCCCTTAGAGATAGGGTGAGAAGCTCTGTCATCCGGGGGGAGCTCAAAGTAAAGCCGCTGCTCCTCCACATCGAGAGGAGCCAGATGAGGTGGTTCGGGCATCTGGTCAGGATGCCACCCGAGCGCCTCCTTAAGGAGGTGTTTAGGGCATGTCCGACCGGTAGGAGGCCACGAGGAAGACCCAGGACACGTTGGGAAGACTATGTCTCCCGGCTGGCCTGGGAACGCCTCGGGATCCCCCGGGAGGAGCTGGACGAAGTGGCTGGGGAGAGGGAAGTCTGGGCTTCCCTGCTTAGGCTGCTGCCCCCGCGACCCGACCTCGGATAAGCGGAAGAAGATGGATGGATGGATGGATGGATGTAACATACAAAATGTTTGTCAACATTATTATGCTCCAGGCAATTTTCTACATAAATGTCGATTTATGAAAGTAAGGCCTACATTTTCTACAAACCCTGTTTCCATATGAGTTGGGAAATTGTTATTAGATGTAAATATAAACTACATATCTTTCCTTGATGTTGAAGGTGCCTTGACTTTTGTGTGAATTATAAAGGTATGATTGTTGTTCAATTAAAAAAAAAAAAAAAAAAAAAAAAAAAAAAAAAAAAAAAAAATTACACTTCCGGTCTGTTTATTTGTAACCCAGCAATAAAGTTTTGTTTTGAATGCCGAAGCAGTTACTACTGCTGTGAAACATGGCGGCCGACCAGACCGGCAACGTAGTTCCTCCTTCCCTGTCAGCCAAAGAGGTTGGGTAAGTGACAGCTTCTTTTAGATATTCGTACTCATTCGCAACGTTCTCGTTAAACACACTGCTGTTTAGGAAAATAACAATTCATGGTTGGACGAACGTGGCGGAGCTAGTAGTAGCTATATAGCATTTAGCTGTCAGTGCATGACTGTACATTGCGAGGATTTGACGTGTCGTGTCGTGCACACGTGGGTGTAATAATGAAGGTTATTGTGGACTTATGTGTCTAAGTGGAAGATAGCTAGAATGCCTTCGAGTGTATGTTTATTTTGTGTATGTTTTGCAGGTCATTCGCTTATTTGACAGTGAGAGATCGACTGCCTACAATCCTCACTAAAGTTGTAGATACAATCCATCGTAATAAAAACAAGTTTTTTGAAGAATACGGAGAGGTACGTCTATATTGTCTCTTTCCTCCATCTTTAATGGTCATATATCGGAACCTGCCATTTCCTTTTGACTACTTGACTCCAGGAGGGGATCCAAGCAGAGAAGCAAACCATCTCCCTGCTGTCCAAGCTGAGAAATGAGCTGCAAACAGACAAACCGATCCTTGCCCTGAACGACGGCCTGGCCGATGCGGACTCTTGGAACCAGTACCTACTGAGGCAACAGGGGTTCCAGGGGGACCAGGAGGCGGTCAGCTGGTTCAAGTCTCCATGGCTGTTTGTGGAGTGTTACATGTACCGCAAGATACAGGAGGCCCTCTGGCTCAAGTAAGAATATCCACACATTCTGTCATAATAAAGATGACACTATTTGGTTCAAATGGATCCCTGTTAATTGCTACACGGTCGCCACTAATCCTCCTGGGGTCTATCACACAAGACAATAACATCAATACATCTACCGACATACGACTTATGTTGTTATTGCAGCCCCCCCATCAGTGATTATGACGTCTTCAGTGAGAGTAAGACTCAGAGCTTCTTTGAGTCTCAGCAGGCGATGATGACCTTATGCACATACCTTGAGGGCATCAACAAGAACTTGGGCGATATTTCTGAACATCACCTACAGGAGCTTTTCAACAAACTGCTACAGGTCAGCATATTCTCAAACTTCTATGATTTGCAAACTGACACGAGTAACACTGGTGCAGAGTCGTGTATAGAGAGAGTATGGCCAACCCGGTTTCAGGCAATCTCCTCAATGATTGGTCAAAAGGCACTCACAAGAAAGTGCTTGAGCACCATGTTTGCTACCAACTTTGTTGTGATGCTCTGTGTTTGCGGCGCTTCCTCGTTAGTTTTTCGACGTGTAAAAGTGGACTCTTGTGCAGCATGGGGCTTCTCCACCCGCTTTCCCCATAACTAGAAAAGAAAACAAGTATGGGAAATAAAGGTTCGCCGCCAACACTGGAAAGCCACCAGTTACAGCGTCTTGTGCGAGGTAAACACACGACACAACGTCTTGTGTTTTGTTCAGGAGTGAACACACAGAAGCTAATACAAATAATAACAGAATAAATTAATTAATTTAAGAGATGGTTTGACAAAAACAGACTCTTTGAGTCTCAGTAAAACTAAAATAATGCAATTCGGTAACCGCAAAAGAGAAAGTCAAACACAAATACAAATAGATGGAGTAGATATTAAAAGTAGAGATGTCCGATAATGGCTTTTGGCGATATCCGATATTCCGATATTGTCCAACTCTTTAATTACCGATACCGATATCAACCGATATATACAGTCGTGGAATAAACACATTATTATGCCTAATTTGGACAACCAGGTATGGTGAAGATAAGGTACTTTAAAAAAATAAATAAATAATAAAATAAAATAAGATCAATAAATTAAAAACATTTTCTTGAATAAAAAAGAAAGTAAAACAATATAAAAACAGTTGCATAGGAACTAGTAATTAATGAAAACTAGTCAAATTAACTGTTAAAGGTTAGTACTATTAGTGGACCAGCAGCACGCACAATCATGTGTGCTTACGGACTGTATCCCTTGCAGACTGTATTGATCTATAATGATATATAATGTAGGAACCAGAATATTAATAACAGAAAGAAACAACCCTTTTGTGTGAATGAGTGTAAATGGGGGAGGGAGGTTTTTTGGGTTGGTGCACTAATTGTAAGTGTATCTTGTGTTTTTTATGTTGTTTTAATAAAATAAAATAAAACATTTAAAAAAAACGATACCGATAATAAAAAAAACCCAATACCGATAATTTCAGATATTACAAAATGAGGGTAGCAAGTTATTTTTTGGTCGTTCTCTGTATTTTTTAAAAGTTTATTGCGCCATCGGGAGCGTGTTAGAGAGCCTGCTGGTCACTAAACACTGCATGAATGTATAGCA
Organism: Nerophis lumbriciformis; assembly: GCF_033978685.3. Taxonomy (NCBI): domain Eukaryota; kingdom Metazoa; phylum Chordata; class Actinopteri; order Syngnathiformes; family Syngnathidae; genus Nerophis; species Nerophis lumbriciformis. Next base: position 21,279,106 of record NC_084581.2, read on the forward strand.
GCAGAATGTCTCAAATACGGCTGCAAAATTATACTTTGACGAAATAAAGCCAAAATGTTTTATTGTAAGTTTATGAGCTGGAGTATGTTTAGAAGTATATTTAGACATTATTTTGGTCTGTTTTGTCAGGAAAACTAAGGTCAGAACAACCTCAATACATGCTTATAGGCGCAGCCGCACACCTCATTGGTGGCAACATGGCGCCTTTTATTTAGCTGGCCATACCCTATACCAGTTTTTTTCAGCCACTAGTGTGCCGTGAGATACAGTCTGGTGTGCCATGGGAGATTATCTAATTTCACTTATTTGGGTTAAAAATATTTTTTGCAAACCAGTAATTATAGTCTGCAAATTACAAACCCTGTTTCCATATGAGTTGGGAAATTGTGTTAGATGTAAATATAAACAGAATACAATGATTTGCAAATCATTTTCAACCCATATTCAGTTGAATATGCTACAAAGACAACATATTTGATGTTCAAACTCCATCCATCCATCCATCTTCTTCCGCTTATCCGAGGTCGGGTCGCGGGGGCAGCAGCCTAAGCAGGGAAGCCCAGACTTCCCTCTCCCCAGCCACTTCGTCCAGCTCCTCCCTGGGGATCCCGAGGCGTTCCCAGGCCAGCCGGGAGACATAGTCTTCCCAACGTGTCCTGGGTCTTCCTCGTGGCCTCCTACCGGTCGGACATGCCCTAAACACCTCCTTAGGGAGGCGCTCGGGTGGCATCCTGACCAGATGCCCGAACCACCTCATCTGGCTCCTCTCGATGCGGAGGAGCAGCGGCTTTACTTTGAGCTCCCCCCGGATGACAGAGCTTCTCACCCTATCTCTAAGGGAGAGCCCCGCCACCCGGCGGAGGAAACTCATTTCGGCCGCTTGTACCCGTGATCTTGTCCTTTCGGTCATAACCCAAAGCTCATGACCATAGGTGAGGATGGGAACGTAGATCGACCGGTAAATTGAGAGCTTTGCCTTCCGGCTCAGCTCCTTCTTCACCACAACGGATCGATACAGCGTCCGCATTACTGAAGACGCCGCACCGATCCGCCTGTCGATCTCACGATCCACTCTTCCCTCACTCGTGAACAAGACTCCGAGGTACTTGAACTCCTCCACTTGGGGCAAGATCTCCTTCCCAACCCGGAGATGGCACTCCACCCTTTTCCGGGCCAGAACCATGGACTCGGACTTGGAGGTGCTGATTCTCATCCCAGTCGCTTCACACTCAGCTGCGAACCGATCCAGTGAGAGCTGAAGATCCTGGCCAGATGAAGCCATCAGGACCAAATCATCTGCAAAAAGCAGAGACCTAATCCTGCAGCCACCAAACCGGATCCCCTCAACGCCTTGACTGCGCCTAGAAATTCTGTCCATAAAAGTTATGAACATGTTCAAACTGATAAACATATTTTTTTTGCAAATAATCATTAACTTTAGAATTTGATGCCAGCAACACGTGACAAAGAAGTTGGGAAAGGTGGCAATAAATACTGATAAAGTTGAGGAATGCTCATCAAACACTTATTTGGAACGTCCCACAGGTGAACAGGCAAATTGGGAACAGGTGGGTGCCATGATTGGGTATAAAAGTAGATTACATGAAATGCTCAGTCATTCACAAACAAGGATGGGGCGAGGGTCACCACTTTGTCAACAAATGCGTGAGCAAATTGTTGAACAGTTTAAGAAAAACCTTTCTCAACCAGCTATTGCAAGGAATTTAGGGATTTCACCATCTACGGTCCGTAATATCATCAAAGAGTTCAGAGAATCTGGAGAAATCACTGCACGTAAGCAACTAAGCCCGTGACCTTCGATCCCTCAGGCTGTACTGCATCAACAAGCGACATCAGTGTGTAAAGGATATCACCACATGGGCTCAGGAACACTTCAGAAACCCACTGTCAGTAACTACAGTTGGTCGCTACATCTGTAAGTGCAAGTTAAAACTCTCTTATGCAAGGCTAAAATCCGTTTATCAACAACACCCAGAAACGCCGTCGGCTTTGCTGGGCCTGAGCTCATCTCAGATGGACTGATACAAAGTGGAAAAGTGTTCTGTGGTCTGACGAGTCCACATTTCAAATTGTTTTTGGAAACTGTGGACGTCGTGTCCTCCGGACCAAAGAGGAAAAGAACCATTGTTATAAGCGCAAAGTTGAAAAGCCAGCATCTGTGATGGTATGGGGGTGTATTAGTGCCCAAGACATGGGTAACTTACACATCTGTGAAGGCGCCATTAATGCTGAAAGGTACATACAGGTTTTGGAGCAACATATGTTGCCATCCAAGCAACGTTACCATGGACGCCCCTGCTTATTTCAGCAAGACAATGCCAAGCCACGTGTTACATCAACGTGGTTTCATAGTAAAAGAGTGCGGGTACTAGACTGGCCTGCCTGTAGTCCAGACCTGTCTCCCATTGAAAATGTGTGGCGCACTATGAAGCCTAAAATACCACAACAGAGACCCCCGGATTGTTGAACAACTTGAGCTGTACATCAAGCAAGAATGGGAAAGAATTCCACCTGAGAAGCTTAAAAAATGTGTCTCCTCAGTTCCCAAACGTTTACTGAGTGTTGTTAAAAGGAAAGGCCATGTAACACAGTGGTGAACAGGCCTTTTCCCAACTACTTTGACACGTGTTGCGGCCATGAAATTCAGTTTAATTATTATTTGCAAAAAAAAAATAAAGTTTATGAGTTTGAACATCAAATATCGTGTCTTTGTAGTGCATTCAATTGAATATGATTTGAAAAGGATTTGCAAATCATTGTATTCCGTTTATATGTACATCTAACACAATTTCCCAACTCATATGGAAACGGGGTTTGTATGTGTTGTTCTTGAGTGTCGGTGCTGTCGAGAGCTCGGCAGAGTAACCGTGTAATACTCTTCCATATCAGTAGGTGGCAGCCGGTAGCTAATTGCTTTCTAAATGTCGGAAACAGCGGGAGGCAGCGTAGAGGTAAAAATGTGTCTTAATGCTTATACCATAAATAAACAAAAGGTGAGTGCCCCTAAGAAAAGGCGTTAAGTTGAGTTGAGTTTGAGTTTATTTGGAACATGCATGCATACAACATGATACATCACAATTTCCAGTTTCTCTATTCAACATGTTCGAAAAGGAAGCTTATATAATCCTACCCCTTTTCCTTTACATAGCAGTTGCTAAAACTTTTGTTCACTTCCTGTTCTCAGTTTATTCACAATATACTCCATAAGTAATAACAATAAAAATAAATAAATAACACTTTGTGAAGTAAGTTATATTTCATATGGTGAGATGAGTAAGATTATCTTGAAAATGAATGGATGGATGAGATAAATTCAGAATGTTTATCATGATTCTTCTTCTTTGTACTTTGTAAACACTTTAAGTTTGAAGAGTTTCTTGAAGTGGATCATATTAGTACATTGTTTGATTTCTTTGCTTAATCCATTCCATAATTTAATTCCACATACTGATATATTGAAGGTCTTAAGTGTTGTACATGCGTACAAATGTTTTAAATTACATTTTTCTCTAACATCATATTTCTACTCTTTTGTTGAGAAGAATTGTTGTATATTCTTGGGTAGCAGGTTATAGTTTGCTTTGTGTATAATTTTAGCTGTTTGCAAATTCACTATGTTATGGAATTTCAGTATTTTTGATTCAATAAATAAGGGGTTTGTATGTTCTCTATATCCAACATTATGTATTATTCTAACTGATCTTTTTTGTAACACCGTTAATGAATGAAATGTACTTTTATAGTTATTTCCCCATATTTCTACACCATAACTCAGATATGGTAACACTAGCGAGCAGTAGAAAATATGGAGTGATGTTTTGCTTTATTCATTATTGACATGTTTCTTGCTACTTTTTGTTGTATATTTTGTGTTGTATATGAAGCTTAGGGAAGGCTATGCAGAACGAAACTAAAACTGAACTGGCTACAAAGTAAACAAAAACATAATTCTGGACGACAGCAAAGACTTAGTGTGGAGCAAAGACGGCGTCCACAATGTACATCCGAACATGACATGACAATCAACAATGTGCCCACAAAGAAGGATAAAAACAACTGAAATATTCTTGATTGCTAAAACAAAGTAGATGCGGGAAATATCGCTCAAAGGAAGACATGAAACTGCTACAGGAAAATACCAAAAAAAAGAGAAAAAGCCACCAAAATAAGAGCGCAAGACAAGAACTAAAATAATACACACAGGAAAACAGCAAAAAACTCAAAATATGGTCGTGACAGTACACCTACTTTGATACAAGAGCTATATTGATGCATGGTTGGTTATGGTTTAAAGTCATATCCAACAATTGCGACAATGACTTTTTACTGTCAACTGAGTTTCGTTTTTGAATGATTTCTGCTGGTGGTGTGCCTCCGGATTTTTTCAACGCAAAAAATGTGCCTTGGCTCAAAAAAGGTTGAAAAACACTGCTCTATATATGACTTTGCAGTCCACCGGTGGTAGAAAGGCTCCATCTAGTGGTACATAGCAACACCAGCTATTTCATTTAGCAATTTAAATATATTGGGAATATATACGTAATACTAAAATATCATTGAAATTATTTTGAAATTACATTGCCTTTCTTCATATACCACAAACCAATTCTTGAGTATAAGCCATGTTTAAAGCTAAGCTGTGATAGCAAACACAGGTAGTAAAAAAAGTTCTACTGTACTGACCAAACCAAAACAATTTTTTGAGATTATCTCAATTAGAAGAATACGCTTTAAAGCTTGGTTCGTACAACCATGTACAGTACTTAAATTGAGTTCAGTTTTGTTGGATTAGGAGCACAGGTTACTATGTTTTATAGTTTGTGTGTTTAGGTTAACACAATAACAGTCTTAGTCTTAAATTCGGACAGTTATGATGCAGGCATGATGGACATTACAAACTGGTTGTCCACTGCTATAGGGATAAAAATAACTCTGTTTACAGATCCACATGGAAATGTAACATTTTTACAGTAGCCTTGCCATGTGGGGTAATTTTTAACGTATAAAATGTATGCCTGGAAACTTAAGTCTAATGTCAATATTATAACCTAATTGGTGTGTTTAACAAATGTTGATGATGGCTAGGGGGATACATTGTAAAAAAACAACAACTAATAATAAAGTATCTACCTGAGTTATTAACACTATTAAACATTTATGCAAATAATGTTTTGATGAAACCATTCACTGTTCCTACTTGACTCTTCTAAGGTTTCTCTGTGGGGAAACAAATGTGATCTGTCCATTTCTGCTGGGAAGGAGAATTCACAGAAGTCCAGTCCCATCGACTCTCTCGTCAGCTTGCAGCCGTTCATCTTAGTGGACCATTCAGCTGCTGTGTGGTCGACCCTAATTTCTGCCCGGCGACAAAGACAGTTAGGGAAAGCGGGCTCCAACCGAGTGGACGTTGTTTTAGACAACGCTGGCTTTGAGTTAGTAACTGACTTGGTCCTTGCTGATTTCCTGGTGTCCTCTGGTCTGGCCCGCGAGGTCCGCTTCTTTGGAAAATCCTTTCCGTGGTTTGTCTCTGATGTGACCGCCAATGATTTTCATTGGACCATCCGGCAGATTACGGCAGCCAATCACAAGTGGATGTCTCAAGTAGGAGTGCGGTGGCAAAGCTACATGAAGGAAGGAGTGTGGTCCTATCACGACCATCCCTTCTGGACACAACCACACGAGTTTTGTGACATGGCAACCGACGCTCCGGACCTGTACGCCACTCTGCAGGAGGCCAACTTGGTACTGTTTAAAGGCGATCTCAACTACAGGAAGCTGGCAGGTGATCGAGACTGGGACCATACGGTGTGCTTTGAAGCCGCGTTGAGGGGCTTTGAGCCGTCGCCCCTGTGCAGCCTCAGGAGCCTAAAGGCTAATATTCAAGTGGGTCTCCAGCCAGGCCAGGGGAGCAAGCTTGGCTTCCAGGATCCAGACTGGATGACCAGTGGCAAATACGCAGTTATTCAGTTCTACAGCCCCAATTCAGAACAGTAAGACTGTTCTTTGTATCAGCCATCATCTTGAAGCCATTGAATATTGTTTGTGTTTCTCGCAGAGGGCACTTGAATATCACATTTGGATTTTTCTTTTTTTTAAATCTTGTGATTAAGTTGAAAGTTTGGATCAAGACAACTGGAGCACGGCGAAGTCCAGAGTTACCTCGATTTAACCTTTGTGGATTATTAAGACCTGGATGACGAAGAGGGTTCTGTGTTATGTTGGAGAATTTCAATATCTAGCACTGGAAATAAGCTTACAATCACTTGATTGTCACCATCAAACTTTTTTGGCATGCTAGCTATTTACAGGTTAAAGTGCCAAGGCTAAGGTTCAACAAGTTGGACCCAGTAAATCTTCACAATTGATCTCAAACCTTTGGGGCAATTGTTTACTAGCAACAAGGTGACAAAACAAATGGCAACTCGCAGCATAGCACTTGATGAAGGCTTCCCAAATAAGACTCAAAAGCATGAAAATAATTGTACGTTCCCAACACAGCACAAAAAGCCGGTCTAATAAATGTCCTCCAACCCAGAACCAGATTACAGAAGGAAAAGGCTATGACATGGCTTAAAGGAATAATTTGACTTTATATCATATCATATCCTGTGAAAGCCATTCTCTTTTATCTAACAAGTATTGTCATTTCTTAAAAAACGGACTTATTGTTTGGGTTGTTATGAAAAGCTCACTTAGTTCTTAGAATACAGCATCAAGATAGTTTTCAGTGCAGCATGCCTCAAATGTCTTTTCTTCTGCTAAATCCTTGTGGTATGTTGACAGGTGAAAGAGATAACGAACTTCCACTACCTTGTTTTGCCTTCAGCCAAGCATGGGGAGAGTGTTATGTACTTAAACTACATAAACTTGATGCAATAAAGGCAACAGTGTATGTGTGCTTCATTTGTTTGTTTTTATAACGCAACACTCCTACAACTGTTTGATTGATCTAAATGCATGTCTGCACACTCAAACGCTTTTGTCTTAGTTTGTAACTCGCCCTGGATTCCTGGCAAGATCCTATCGCTTTAATGAATGGCTTTTCATCAAATAAAGAACTGCAGTGACTTGTTCCAATCCTCCCCCCATTTCCTCGCCGTGGTCTTACGGACATGAAATATGACCTCATTAGCATTTAAAATTCACTTTTATAATCAAAACACTTTAAAAAATGCTGACAAAACAAAAAGGCGCTTTGTTGGCTAAATTGATGCTGGTCCACAAATCCACCATAGTGCTTTACTGCTATCACTTGACTTTTGACTTGTTGACCTTATTTAGTCAAGGTCAGGGTAGACTAAATTCACACCCAAGAAAACAGCTGTTAATGCAGGTGCATAACAATGCCAAAAGAGCTCCAACTGCCCTCCCAAATGAGTCAATTAGGTGATTTGGTTAGCACCCTTCATTTACCCTGTTATCTGATACAACCTCAATTTGCCCCCCACCCTCTCTGGGGAAATGCAATAAAATATATATATCATCATCAGGGCTACTTGTTTTCCCACTTGACCTGACATGTTCTGAAAATGGGGCTGTTTACTCAAGGAAGATGTTGCACAGAGATGGGAAAATGAAGCCTGTGCCAAATGTTGAGCTCTTCCTCTTTATAGCCGGAGGGCTACAGTGGCTTTTAACGCTCCCATATTACCACAGCTCTATAGGTACAGACACGTGTTGAGCCATGCTGAAGATTGTTTTGACAGGTACTCGTCGTCCTTGTAGGAAGCAGCGACATGTCAGTTTGTTACCAGTAAAAGGCTTGTTCTTTACCTTGACATGTGGTCCGACACATGCAAGGACTTCCGACAGATGCAGCTTTTAAGTTCCAAAACACTTTTCACCCAGAGCCACTTCCATGCATTTTTTGCATTGAAAGGTGTGCAAACCAATCCCCGGTCAATATGTACTAAGCGATTTGAAGAAAACATTTGACATTTTGTGTTACCTCGGTTTTCATTTTAATCGGTTCAAATGGATCAGTTGAAAACCAAAGCAGTTTGTCCCGTAGCAAAAAATGTCAACCCAATTAATCTGTTCCAGACACCCAAAATGTTAACATAAACACTTTAAATACAGAATGAAAATGCATATAAATGACAAATGAAGGCGCTATACAAAACTACAGAGGATAGCCATGGAGTGTGTTCAATGACACCCTGAAAACATAAGACTCCAAGGTCCTTATTTTGCAGCTGTACTCAATTAAAAAAAAAAAAGCACAGTGTATTTAATTGTACTCAAACTAAGACACATATTGGAAACTTTTTCGTCTAAAACTGGGCGTACGAAAGCCAAGGTCCCACTGTAGTTTGTGTAATATCTAATGATGCATATTTCAAGGGACACTAAAAAACAAGCTTCAGCCAAAAGTGTCTTGTAGACCACAATTTGGAGACCCTGAAATTCCTTGAAATGTCCTATTTCATACCCTATCTCCTTTGATTAAAAGTGCATTTCTTCAGTTATTACTATGACTTGAATAACAATATTAGCTGATGAATACAAATATTCAGTATCCCTTTCAAAGAAGCATCTATTCCGTCATTCAGAGTGGATTGTGTAATTACTGGCTGTTGAAATGAGATTTGACCTCCTGCGTTGTTTGCTGTGTTATGGTGACCTGGCGCTCAAACGCACCGCCTACATCGATTTGACTGCATCTTTTAATTTGTTTATCTCTTTTGCTATCTTTTTTTTTTTTCCAACTCTCCCCTGATTCCACTATGCCCAGTGAGTCCAGCTGGATGTGCGAGGGATAAACGAGGCAAGCACAGCGGCACAGAGGATGACTCCTGTTTGACGAGGTGAGCGGCGGCAAGTCGCCTTTTAGGCCGTTTTGTTTTAAAGCTGCGATTTGCACTGTGATCTGATTTCGACTCAACTCAGGTGTGTTTTATAATGCGGGGGCCCGTACGTCATGTCAGCTAAATGCAGCATGAATATTCCGGGCGCAGACTGTCCGTGCAAAACGAAGGTGGAGGAAGAGGAGGACACGATATGGTGGCGTGGGACAGGGCAGTGAAGTTGTACGGGAAGCACCATTTCCATTTTGTCTCGCTTTGTTTTTGTCTTCCTTGTGAGCCTTCTCTGCCTCCTACACGTAAGAGGAAAGGAGGGTGGGTGTTCCATTTAGAGTTGGGGGGTCTGCATGAGAGAAGGCTCAAGGCAGACCCAGCAAAAAGACGGGTAGAGTAGCACATCCGCACGAGACAGTTTGAGGATCCAGCTGAACAGGAGAGAGAGCGCCACTCATCCCCACTCCCCCTCCCCGCCAAGGGGAGAGCAAGTCTAAATCATGTTGCTTATCAGTGCTGTTGTGCTGTGATGTTGCTCAGGCACAGCCCGGCGAAGAGCAGGAAGCCTTGTGGACCTCCGCCGAGACCCGGGATCCGCCCAGCCGCCCCAGAGCTGGAGAGCCTGACCCCGCCGCGCCTGTCGCCCCCACTTCGCGGCATGTTCCCCGAAGAGAGCCGGGGGTCCGGAGGGGTCGCAACAGTGGACTTCCTGGAGGGGACGTATGACTATGCCACCCCGACCCCTACCCCGCTCTACAGCCACCCCACTCCGGGCTACTACTCGGCGCCCATGGACACCCAAGGACCTCCATCGGACGTCAGCCTTCAGTCGCTGGGCAGCGGGCCCACCAGTCCTCTCGTCTTTGTGCCCACCAGCCCCAGGCTCAGTCCCTTCATGCACCCCCCCAGCCATCACTACCTGGAAGCCACTTCAACTCCTGTCTACAGGTCAGTTTTATTATTTCTTTGTCGCCTTCTAATGTTGTTTTGATGGAAAGAAGGTCAACCCCCCCCATTGGTCAGTTTTGTTTGCTGATTACGCAACTTGATAGTCCATCGAAAACAACTAATAGTTTCCTTCTGTCATCTTGTTAAAATAATATAGCGAGAGCCTTGCAGTGACACGTGCATCCTAATTATGTAATGATATGTTTATCTTCTAAAACATGCTCATTGTCACTGTAGGTTGGTTTAAGCTTACTCGGCTGTCTAATTCCGCAGATTAAGCAGGAACCTTGAGCTAGGAACAAAATGTAAAAGCAACACAGCCATGTTTCCGTGTGTGCGCAATTACAATGTGGAATTAAAGTGCAGTTTATCAGCTTTTACGCTACAAATGCAGATAAAATGCGCACGCCCTTTGACTTAATGAGTCCAAGTGGTACAGAGCAAACGAGTAAATCAGGAAGTCTCTCACCTGTCCCAGCAGGTCCAGCGAACCGGCCGGCCAGCAGCAGGCCACCAGTGATGAGCAGTGCGGCACCAGCACGGAGCCTTACGTTGTGGGGGGGTCGGAGGCCGCCGCCGCTGGAGTGTTTGAAATGGCCAAAGAGACGCGCTTCTGTGCCGTGTGCAGCGACTACGCCTCTGGCTACCACTATGGGGTGTGGTCCTGTGAGGGATGCAAGGCCTTCTTTAAGAGGAGCATCCAAGGTAGCAACACTTTCAACAAAATGAATATTCGTAAGTCCAACTCACAGTAAAAAGAATATAGTGGAAATAATGTACAGACATTGAGCACGTTTACGACTTAACCGGATTATAGAGAGCCTTGGAGTCGGTTTTGAGACTGACCTTTAACGCATCACACTGCTACACAAAACGATTATCTTCTGTAGTTTTGTTGCGAGCCTTCATTTATCCATTTAATTTGTCATTCCCTAAAAACCATCACATGCTTTTGGAGTCACGCAAATTCAACCAAAAGTTTGTGGTCACAGGACATCCCTTGGCGTGTAGGTTCCGAGAGCCAACACAAGTCTTGGGGGAAAAAGCTTTCAGATTTGCTGCTCCAGGTCCTGGAATGAATTATTACAAAATAATCTGAGGCTACCTGAACTGATCACTTTGGGGGAATTTCAGGCCATTTTAAAGGATTGAGAAACTGGTTCTATAGAGCAGTGGTCCCCAACCACCGGGTCGCGGCCCGGTACCGGTCCGTTGATCGATTGGTACCGGGCCGCACAAGAAATTAAAAAAAAAAATTAAACATTTTATTTTTATTTTTTATTTTTTTTATTAAATCAACATAAAAAACACAAGACACACTTACAATTAGTGCACCAACCCAAAAAACCTCCCTCCCCCATTTACACTCATTCACACACATTTACACAAAAGGGTTGTTTCTTTCTGTTATTAATATTCTGGTTCCTACATTATATATCAATATAGATCAATACTGTCTGCAGGGATACAGTCCGTAAGCACACGATTGTATTTTTTATGACCCCCCCCCCCCCCCGTATGTTGACCAGTCCGCAGTTACAAAAAGGTTGGGGACCACTGCTATAGGGCACTGTACATGTTTTATTGAAACATTTTATTTTTACCTATTGCATGTTTTTATGCTAATGTTGTAAGTAATTTGTACGTTTTATAACCGTGTGTGACTGCTTCTTGTTGAAGTTATATGTATTTATGAACCCTTATTTTGCTGCCCTCTTGACCAGGTCACTCTTGCAAAAGAGATTTTAACCTCGAAAGAGTTTTTTTACCAGGTTAAATAAAGGAAAATGAAAATAGAAAAAACATTTTGGGCAGATTGGACAATTTGGTTGTGCTCGACATCACGCTGGAATCAAAAATGAGGATGTATGAGTCACTTCTGTCATATAAAACACCTTTGTCAATAACAAACTAACTATTAATAGTGGTTTACATATTGAAAGCACTTGGCTCTAGGATGGCCCAGTAATGAATTAATTGGATTAAAATGATTCATTTTCCAATAGAGAAAGTGTAAAATTAGTTGATGGTGATTCCTTGACTCCAAGCAGAGACACCAACAAACAGCTGCCACGCCAATGCAAAACAAAAAAAAAGCAAAAACTAGCAACAGTTGGTGTAACATTTTTGTGTGTGCCTCGCTCAGTGCAGACCACAAAGCCCCATCTCCTCTGTGAGGCTTAGTCATGTTTGTGACGCCATGCCTCGCCATATTGATGCAGCGAAACCAGTAGTCTCCATGGCGATGGCAAGCCAAAGACGCTACCTTTTAATTCCCTCCATCGCAAGTCCATTTAAAATGGGAATGGAGTGTTCCTGGACACTAAATAACCTAAATCTGAACTGAACATCAGAGCCTCATAGTAATAGATTTTTTTCCCTCCCCTCCCCATTTTTAGGCCACAATGACTACGTGTGCCCTGCAACCAATCAGTGCACTATTGACAGGAATCGAAGGAAGAGCTGCCAAGCGTGCCGACTAAGGAAGTGTTACGAAGTGGGCATGATGAAAGGAGGTGGGCTGAAGCACCAGGAAACTAAATGCCTGACTTTGACATATTATGTCCACTCAAGAGGGGCTCTTACAGTGAAAGTCACAAATATGTGTCTAACTTTAATGCAACCTTGAAATGATTTCCTCTTAAGGAGTACAAGCGCTGATTAGCACGCACACACATTTTTGTTTTCATACTTCTGGAACACAGAGCATCCTTAAACTATTTGCTGTGTGATTCTATGTCAAGACCATGTCAAGAAGTGTGCATGCGCCTTGAGAATGTGCATTCTCATATATGAGACACAGCCTGATGTATCTTCTATAGTATTGCATTTGTACTGTCTTCTACAAGGTGTACGCAAGGACCGCGGCCGTGTTTTACGCCGGGACAAGCGGCGCACCGGCACAGCTGAGAAGACCGCCAAAGAGGGGGAGCATAGAAAAGTGTCCCCCCAGGACGGGAGAAAACTGGGTAGCAGTGCTGGTGGGGGAAGATCATCAGTGACAGACATCCCTTCTGACCAGGTTCATTTCAAACACATGAACGGATTTATTGTTTACAATCGTTGCAAATATGCTAATTATGTTCTGCGTCATCAGGTGCTACTCCTGTTGCAGGGGGCCGAACCGCCGATATTGTGTTGCCGGCAGAAGCTGAGCCGACCTTACACGGAGGTCACCATGATGACCCTGCTCACCAGCATGGCTGACAAGGAGCTGGTCCACATGATCGCTTGGGCCAAGAAGCTTCCTGGTAAGGCCAATTAATAATCAGTCAAAACTATCAGGCTGATTACCAACAAGACACAATAATCAATAAAAGATACTGTTGATGTTTTTGAGTTCTTCTACTTGAAAACTATTTGGAAAGAATGTCGTATGCATTGCTTGTGCATTAAAGTGCTAACTTTATTCCTACAAAAACAAAGTAAAAGCTCAGTAGTGACAGCACATGAGACCTCAGCGTACCTCACAACAGCTCAGTTCTGCAGAGTACTTTGTTTTTGCAACGCTTAGTTTCTTTTTACACTTTAGAAATGGTGACATGTATCATTAAAGTTCTTATCTCAACTTACTTTTGCATTGGTGTGACAAAAACAGTTTGACCCTGCAGCTGATCATTTCTATTTCCATTATGTCTTGCGGCAGTGGTGTCCAAAGTGCGGCCAGAAGCTCTTTGTTTGTGTCTTGCAAATACAAGAGACAAGTGGGAGGAAAATGTTGCGGGAAAATGAGGAAGGAGTTGAAATGTTGATACTAATAATAATAATAATAATGATGATAATACTCCTTGGGCCCGATTTACTATAGGTTTGCATGTACTAAAACATGTGCAAACATGATAGCACACACAAAGCTGATCTACTAAACGTGTGCAAAGTGGATTGTGTCTGTTAAGTGAGAAGAAAAAGGCGTGCAATCCATTTTGCATCGCTGTCTTCATTGATATGCAAAATATATGCTGATCATCAAAACGGCCACAATATTGAGAGGAGAACATGTAAATACAATTATACTACTGTTTTTACGTGGTATATGGATCTTAGTAAATCAGGCCCTTTGTCACCTACATAACATATGGCTGAAATGCAAGCTGTCTTTTTCTAAATCTATAAATTAGGGTTGGTTTTAGCCGGTTTACAAACAAACACATATCAAAATGGCCCCTGCAGCCTCCACTGTAAAGAGTTTACAGACCCCTGTCCTATGGGAAATTAGAAGGAACCTGGAATGATGTCTGATTTCAGAGGTTCTAATCTGGATTCTGATTTGGTACGCAAAGGAAATTCAACGCTCAATTGTTAGCATTGAATCAAAAATATTTGCATAAGAGGTGTAAACAGAGATGTAAATAAACAAGCGTTATGTAAGGTTTGAATGCAATTAAAAATCAATGTCACTGCAACGCACACAGAGAAAAGCAGAGCTATCAGAGTGCCGGTAATTGCAGTCATCACCTTTGACAGGATTGTTGGGCCATTAGGGAGGCCCCCCCACAGAGCTTACATGCACATCATCTTTTTACATGCACTCTCTCTGAGTAAATCCCAATTTGAGACTTAGCAGCTAACAAGGAAGGACAGGTGAGGGCTAGTGATAAGGCTTCTACATTGCACATGATGTTGTTGAGGCAGAAAGCAACAAGTGCATGCATATTCTGTGTTCAGTGAGTAGGCAGACGCTGGTAATGTGGTTGATATGCTGCATCACGCCTGCACCCTTCATTAATCAGCACTATTTGTGTTTGGTCTGCATGCTAAGTAACTGTTGTTGTGAGTCATCCGCATACAATGCGTCAAGTATGTGCATGCATGTGTGTGTGTGTCACCTGGAGGTGTGCTCAAAATGCTGACTTTGTGCTCAGGTTTCCTGCAGCTGTCTCTGCACGACCAGGTTCAGCTGCTGGAGAGCTCCTGGTTGGAGGTGCTGATGATCGGCCTCATCTGGAGGTCCATCCACTGTCCCGGCAAGCTCATCTTCGCTCAGGACCTCATTTTGGACAGGTAAGAGAGGGACAGTGGCCTACTTCTCTCTCTCAGCCTCTTTATCTTCCTCTTACTCGCTCACACACACCTCAAGAGTGACACATCAGCATTGTAGATTTTTCCATTTCGCACCTTGGCGGCCATTGTGCCATCCCAACACGTCTTGTTATACAGTGAAAGACTAATTACGCGTACCCCACAGCGAAGAGAGGACCCCTACCTCGCCGTCATTACCGAGCCTCGCTGGCAAGCGAGACAGATGTAATCAAAGCCTCAATGCACAGAATGATAGAAGATGAATAACGATGGAGGCTAAGAGTTAAGAGGACAAGGAAATCGAGATGGAGGGAGGGATGGCTATTTCCTTCCATGCAGCCTCTCCTGTGCTCTGAGTAAACATCCTCATTTTTACCAGGAAAAAATAAGACGGGATGACGGCTGAGCGCGAGGCAGACAGACAATGCTTTTAGCCTGCAATGTGCCTGATGGTCCCATTTGATCGCAAACGTGTATTATCGCATTATCTCAAAAACCTGGCCGCGCTGTAAGTGTCCTCCCAGATTGGACGTGATGACTAAAACGCAGCAGGTCACGGTCGATGAATTTCCTCAGCTTCAGCTCCACGGCCATTGTGATACCGTCTGCCCTTCCCTCACTTGACTACCCCGCAGGAAACTGGGCCGCGCAGAGCTTCAACCTGGACATTTGTGGCTTATGATTGGCATATAACTTGCCTTAGGTTGTTTACAAATATATATATATATATATATATATATATATATATATATATATATATATATATATATATATGTATATACAGGTAAAAGCCAGTAAATTAGAATATTTTGAAAAACTTGATTTATTTCAGTAATTGCATTCAAAAGGTGTAACTTGTACATTATATTTATTCATTGCACACAGACTGATGCATTCAAATGTTTATTTCATTTAATTTTGATGATTTGAAGTGGCAACAAATGAAAATCCAAAATTCCGTGTGTCACAAAATTAGAATATTACTTAAGGCTAATACAAAAAAGGGATTTTTAGAAATGTTGGCCAACTGAAAAGTATGAAAATGAAAAATATGAGCATGTACAATACTCAATACTTGGTTGGAGCTCCTTTTGCCTCAATTACTGCGTTAATGCGGCGTGGCATGGAGTCGATGAGTTTCTGGCACTGCTCAGGTGTTATGAGAGTCCAGGTTGCTCTGATAGTGGCCTTCAACTCTTCTGCGTTTTTGGGTCTGGCATTCTGCATCTTCCTTTTCACAATACCCCACAGATTTTCTATGGGGCTAAGGTCAGGGGAGTTGGCGGGCCAATTTAGAACAGAAATACCATGGTCCGTAAACCAGGCACGGGTAGATTTTGCGCTGTGTGCAGGCGCCAAGTCCTGTTGGAACTTGAAATCTCCATCTCCATAGAGCAGGTCAGCAGCAGGAAGCATGAAGTGCTCTAAAACTTGCTGGTAGACGGCTGCGTTGACCCTGGATCTCAGGAAACAGAGTGGACCGACACCAGCAGATGACATGGCACCCCAAACCATCACCCAACCATGCAAATTTTGCATTTCCTTTGGAAATCGAGGTCCCAGAGTCTGGAGGAAGACAGGAGAGGCACAGGATCCACGTTGCCTGAAGTCTAGTGTAAAGTTTCCACCATCAGTGATGGTGGAAACACACGCTGTAAAGACTTACAGCGTGTGGAGCAGAAGACGGCGTCCACAAAGTACATCCGTACATGACATGACAATCAACAACAAAATAGGAGCGCAAGACAAGAACTAAAACACTACACAGAGAAACACCAAAAAACTCCAAATAAGTCACGGCGTGATGTGACAGTACTTTGAGACAAGAGCTATAGTGATGCATGCTTGGTTATGGTTTGAATTCATATCAAACAATTGCGAGAACAACTTTTTATTGTCAGTATCGGCTGCTGAGTTTAATTTTTTAATGTTTTCTGCTGGTGGTGTGCCTCGAGATTTTTTCAATGAAAAAAATGTGCCTTGCCTCAGAAAACGTTGAAAAACACTGATTTACAATCCTTATGAAAGACAAGCGCACAAATGTTTTTCTTTTTTATGCATTCTAACTAGTCAGTGAATGCAATCAAAAGTGGGGGTGGAACCAAGCGTTTTTTCGTGTCGTGTTCGCCATTACCGGGTCTAAATTGGCTGTCAAAGTAGGGCGGCATGGCGTGGTGGGTAGAACAGCCGTGCCAGAAACTTGAGGGTTGCAGGTTCACTCCCCGCCTCTTGCCATCCAAATCACTGCTGTTGTGTCCTTGGGCAGGACACTTCACCCTTGCCCCCAGTGCCACTCACACTGATGAATTAATTTTTGGTGGTGGTCGGAGGGGCCGTAGGCGCAAACTGGTAGCCACGCTTCCGTCAGTTTATCCCAGGGCAGCTCTGGCTACAAATGTAGCTTACCACCACCGAGTGTGAATGTGCAGTGAATGAATGATGGTTTTCTCAGTTCTCTGTGCAGTGTCTAGAGAAGCACTATATACTGTAAATATAATCCATTATTATTATTATTAAATGAATGCAATCAAAAGTGGGGGTGGAACCAAGCGTTTTTTCGTGTCGTTTTTGCCAATACCGGGTCTAAATTGGCTGTCAAAGTGTACCAACTTTTCAGTTTGTGTCCACATCATTTTACTATCAAGTTGAGAGACATGATTTATAATCTAGAATTAACTTTCACAGGCACAAAAGCTAGAAAGCAGCTCACCAGCTGATGACATCAATATAGCAGTATAGGGAAGTTGCCTCTCTCTGATTAATGTGTCGCTAAAGTTTGGTCCGTAACATTAGCGCTTATACTAAAAATATCCCTGATACTTGGTTAATATTCAGGTCACAAAATGTAAATAGACTATTTGGATGGTTATTGTGTGTTATGGTCGGAATAGACACAATGACATCAAGGTTACCATTGACGCCATTGTAAGCAGACTTTTATTTAGTTAGAATGCATTAAAAAAACAGATTGTGAATTATATGCGAGATTACTTTTATTGGAATTTTGCTTATCATTCACAATCATTATGAAAGACATGACAATTTATGTATTTAAAAAAAAAAGCATTCTAAATCATAAATAAATGTAAAAGGGAACGGGACAGTGTGGCTGGGTTGGGGGAGCGGGCGTGCAAGACACTTCACCCATGCTCCTGATGGGTCGTGGTTAGGGCCTTGCATCAGTGTGTGAATGGGTGAATGTGGAAATAGTGTCAAAGTGCTTTGAGTACCTTGAAGGTAGAAAAGCGTTATCCAAGTATAACCTATTTACCATTTAAAATAAAAGTCTGCTTACAGCGGAGCCAATAGGAGGTCCTCTATTCCGCCCATAAATCCCAATAAATAACCATCCAAAAAGCGCCAACAATACTCCACTTACATTTTGCGACTTGAATATTAACCAAGTGTTAGTGATATTGTTATTATAAGTGCTAACGCAGGCAAACTATTTATAGCGGCGCTGTGATCACAAGCTTGGGTGCCTATGTTTACATCAAGTGGTCAGCTGTTTCTTCGCTTCCTTGCTTGTGGAAGTATATTGTAGATCATAAATGATGTCGCTCTCCTGGATAGTAGAAGGATGAAGACATACCCCGACAAGTTGGTACACTTTGACAGCCAATTTAGACCTGGGAATGGTGAGAACGACACGAAAAGATGCTTGGTTACACCACCCGATTCTTCCTGAGGATTTTGTCATTCTTGATCTAAGTGGGAATATAACAAGATTCTGTCAGTCAGCATCGTAATGACAGCAGACATTGTACATTAAGTGATGTTTTATTATGTTTGTTGGCTCTCATCAAGTTTACAGTCAGTAATAATCAGTGATGTTGTTAAAAAAACAGAACTGTGTGATGGGTTTTATAAATTAATGCACCGAGAATGCTTAAAATTAGCAAAATACGTAAATATTCAATGTAACTATAGATGTGCCCTTTACTACATTACATACATACTTACATCATGTATATAAAACCTTAATGGAGGTGTTTGGATGTTTTTTAAGAGCTTTATTGGCAGAATAGAGCGACTACCATAGGCTCCATTATAGGCGGACTTTTGATTGCATTTATTTAATATTTAGAATGCAATAAAAAAACAAAAAACATCTGTCTTCATGTCTTTCATAATGATTGTGAATGATAAGAAAAATTCCCCCAAAAAGTGAATTTCCCCTTTAACAATCTATTGATCATGTTTTCTGAGACAGGCTCCAGCACCCCCGCGACCCCGAACGGGACAAGCGGTAGAAAATGGATGGATGGATGATATTGTTTTGTGAAGTGTGGCTCTTTCAGTGTAAGTTTGTATGACAAAACATTATTACTCTAAATGCTCCAACTAACTATTTAATTTCCCACACAGCCAATTATGGTCACCGGGTGTTTTGTCTGCAAAAGCACATAACTGTTAAGTCTGTAATTACCATCCAAAACATTCACAGCTGTAGCTCCATTTACATTTTGTGATTGTAGTATAGTTGGCAGTAGTAGTACTGGCCACTTGATGACACCATGACACCATGGCTGGATAGTACAGTATGGACCTGATCTACTAAGGCACAGGTGTCAAACTCAAGGCCCAGGGGCCACATCTGGCCCGCAAGATACTGGAAATAATAAAAGACTTCATCTTTTTAAATGTATTTCAATTTTGACAGAGCAAATTTTACTGTATGTAGCTGCAGTTCTCCTTAACTGAATAATATTTAAGTATTTGATGCAGCAAGCCGTTACTTTTTTTGTGGTCATTGTAACCCTTGTTGAAATCAACTCTACAGTAGGTGAACTTTAATATCAGCTTGTCACCAAAGCAAGTTTTCCATCAGTTTGTTGGTAAACAATAATAATGAAGTGAAGGGATGATTGTACAAACCCTGTTTCAATATGAGTTGGGAAATTGTGTTAGATGTAAATATAAACAGAATACAATGATTTGCAAATCATTTTCAACCCATATTCAGTTGAATATGCTACAAAGACAACATATTTGATGTTCAAACTGATAAACATTTTTTTTTTTTCAAATAATCATTAACTTTAGAATTTGATGCCAGCAAAACGTGATAAAGAAGTTGGGAAATGTGGCAATAAATACTGATAAAGTTGAGGAATGCTCATCAAACACTTATTTGGAACATCCCACAGGTGAACAGGCAAATTGGGAACAGGTGGGTGCCATGATTGGGTATAAAAGTAGATTCTATGAAATGCTCAGTCATTCACAAACAAGGATGGGGCGAGGGTCACCACTTTGTCAACAAATGCGTGAGCAAATTGTTGAACAGTTTAAGAAAAACCTTTCTCAACCAGCTATTGCAAGGAATTTAGGGATTTTGCATCTACGGTCCGTAATATCATCAAAGGGTTCAGAAAATCTGGAGAAATCACTGCACGTAAGCAGCTAAGCCCGTGACCTTCGATCCCTCAGGCTGTACTGCATCAACAAGCAACATCAGTATGTAAAGGATATCACCACATGGGCTCAGGAACACTTCAGAAACCCACAGTCAGTAACTACAGTTGGTCGCTACATCTGTAAGTGCAAGTTGAAACTCTCCTATGCAAGGCGAAAACCGTTTATCAACAACACCCAGAAACGCCGTCGGCTTTGCTGGGCCTGAGCTCATCTAAGATGGACTGATACAAAGTGGAAAAGTGTTCTGTGGTCTGACGAGTCCACATTTCAAATTGTTCATGGAAACTGTGGACGTTGACCAAAGAGGAAAATAACCATCCGGATTGTTATAGGCACAAAGTTGAAAAGCCAGCATCTGTGATGGTATGGGGGTGTATTAGTGCCCAAGACATGGGTAACTTACACATCTGTGAAGGCGCCATTAAGGCTGAAAGGTACATACAGGTTTTGGAGCAACATATGTTGCCATCCAAGCAACGTTACCATGGACGCCCCTGCTTATTTCAGCAAGACAATGCCAAGCCCCGTGGCTTCATAGTAAAAGAGTGCCGGGACTAGACTGGCCTGCCTGTAGTCCAGACCTGTCTCCCATTGAAAATGTGTGGCGCATTATGAAGCCTAAAATACCACAACGGAGACCCTCGGACTGTAGAACAACTTAAGTTGAATATCAAGCAAGAATGGGAAAGAATTCCACCTAAGAAGCTTAAAAAATGTGTTCAGTTCCCAAACGTTTACTGAGTGTTGTTAAAAGAAAAGGTGATGTAACACAGTGGTGAACATGCCCTTTCCCAACTACTTTGGCATGTGTTGCAGCCATGAAATTCTAAGTTAATTATTATTTGCAAAAAAAAGTTTATGAGTTTGAACATCAAATATCTTGTCTTTGTAGTGCATTCAATTGAATATGGGTTGAAAATGATTTGCAAATCATTGTATTCCGTTTATATTTACATCTAACACAATTTCCCAACTCATATGGAAACGGGGTTTGTATAATACAAAGAGGCAATACTCTTGCCTATCCCAGCAGCACTTGGGCGGAAGGCACCCAGGACAAGTCTCCACCGCATCGCACGGCCAAAACGGATAGACAGACAACATTCACACTCACAGTCACACACTAGGGCCAATTTAGTGTGTCCATCAACCTATCCCCTCCCGGAGCGCTAAAAATAGACGGTGTTGTGCAGATCGCACTTTTGTATCACCCAAAAAAGGTGTTTTACATTATAATAAAACATAACGAAACAGCACAAGTTGGACCGGTGACCGGTTTCTTCATGGGCACAGTTGGTATAGCCCACGCAACAATTTTATTTAAATAGGGCGGTATGCATCACTTTTGCACTTATCAATTGTACATGCAGTCTTAGTGGATCACACACAACATGGCCACTAATAGTACACACAATTTTATAGTTTGCACTTGCTATTTAGCACTTGTTATTTGGATCTTACGAGACCTAAAGTATATGGCTTATTTTCTATTACGTCTACTTCTTCTGCCCTCACTGTGCGTTCATATACACAGCGATGCAGCGAGCAAACAAACCACCATAGACAAGAGTTGGCTTTAGGCACTTTAGTAGAAGCCGTGTAAAACTATAAAGCAATACATACTCTTTGTTACATGTTTACAAACAAAGAAAAGCTCCATTGACATTAGACATGAGTTTCACAAACAGGTACAAAACTAAACATTCCCTAGTCAAATACCGTAGTTTTCAGACCATAGGGCACATTGCCAATTCACGGGTCTGTTCATGTCTATTATCATACAAAAGGCGCACTGGATTATAAGGCGCATTAAAGGGGTCATATTATGACTTTGTCCTACATTTAAAACACTTCCGTTGGTCTACATAACATGTAATGGTGTTTCTCTGGTCAAAATGTTGCATTGATTATGTTTTACAGACCATCTTCATGCTGCTTTTTGACCGACTCTTAAGGATGCAGCGTTATTATTGCGGTCTTATTTACGTGGCTCCACTTTGACAGCGTCTTCTCCCCATCGTATTTGTTGTATCGGTGTAGCGTGCAAGGACGGGAGTCGAAAGAGGAGTGTCAAACGAATGAGCTAATTGTTTTAATGACAATCAAACTTTGATTAAACTAACAACGGAGCAGTATCTCATCATCCGTGGATCACTAGTGCAACAACAACACCGGAAATGTGTCCCGTGAAAAACCATCCGACCGCAATTCTCTAAAAATAACTAAAGTTCCGTAGGTGAATGATGTAAACGCACTATACCAGTAGTTTTTAGTGCTTCCATATCAAACTACTGACGGATGTAAGTGAAAACTGTATGCTACTTTATATTAGAAATGGCAGCAGCAAAGGATATATGCCCCACAACAAGAGGATAGAGAAAAAGGAGCTTATTGACTACGGCATCAGCGCGAACCTGCAGTCCCTAATTTTCGGGACTGCAGGTCCCAAATACACTTCAGCGGGAACCAATAGGTAAGAAAAGTTGGTTTTGCATAATATTGCGAAACAAAACACCAGTTGATGTCTCCTAATTGGTGTAATTTTGGGGTCTTTATAAAGTTTTGGGCTTGCTTGCTAACGTCATCTTGCAGTGCACACGTATCTCTTATGTGTAACTGCCATCTACTGGTCACACTTATCATTACACCATGTAGCAAGGTCAATAAGCACAACCTGAATTAATCCGTACATTACGCGCTAGAGATGCGCGGATAGGCAATTATTTCATCCGCAACCGCGTCAGAAAGTCGTCAACCATCCGCCATCCACCCGATGTAACGTTTGATCAGAACTGCATCCGCCCACCATCCGCCCGTTGTTATATATCTAATATTAATAAAAAAATTTAAAAAAAGGGTGAAAACTACGCGAATTGCACCTTGTGCAGACAAGATTTTTCGATCGGACACGGAGGAATTAGCGATGTAAAAGACCACGTTGGGACAAAAAAACACAAGTCTAATGCCTTTGCTAGCGATACAAGTGGAAAACTTTCAACGTTTTTCGTCGCCCAAACAGATTCTTTGGATGTGATAAATGCCGAAGTTTTATTTACGGAGGCAATAATTGAGCATGGACTTCCAATCGCACTGGCTGATCACATGGGACAGTTAATAATGTAATGCAACCTTTAAAAATCATTACGCGGTGATCGCGATCCCAAAAATAAACTTTTCTTGCATGATAATGTCCAGAAAAATTCGCTTTATATTACTACAGAGTCCTTTTAACGAATGAGTTTGATGGTTTATCACAAACCTTAAATGAAAGAAGTCCTTTGTTCTCCTACACCATGCATGCGCAATCCTGTCGGCTGTATTTCACAGCACGACATACTGTAAAAAGTGTTTATACTATTTATACTTTCAATTAACAAATTGAAGTCTTGTGAAAGGTTGACAGGATAACTGGCATTAACTGTCAAAATAATTTCAAACTATTGAAGTTAGCTTACAGAATAAACATGTCAATCAACCCATATGATTTTTGCTGTAATATTTTTGTTTTGAAAAGTCACTGTGACTGATAGAAAAGTGATGGTTTTAGCAACATTTTAACCTGTCTGAATGCTAATAGTCATTTTGCGTCGGGGGGCGAAGCCCTGAACCCTCCACCAGGACTTTGTCCTGGACCTACCGGGGCCTGCGGCCCTTGGACCCTGGCTACTAGGTTTTTCTGATTTAAAAGTTGGCAGGTATGGTGAGGTTATAAAGCTTTTGCCTGTTAAAGAAAGGAGACTGATCCAATGCACAGACATTCGTGTGCCACGCTGTCACGACCCAGACGCACACCAGTGCGCAATCATATGGGAGCCGCGCTGAGCGCACCTCCAAGCGCGTCTCGCTGCCGGCGACGGCCAGGTATATGGGCCCACGCTCCAGCGCCATCCATTTTCAGGGCTAGTTGATTCGGCAGGTGGGTTGTTACACACTCCTTAGCGGGTTCCAACTTCCATGGCCACCGTCCTGCTCTCTATATCAACCAGGGTGAGCCCCACCCCTTTCATGAGCGCACTACGCGCGGAGTGACCCCTGTTACGCGCCCCCGGCAACAGGGGTGGCAAGCAGGTAAGCTGCGCGGGCGGAGCGCGCGGAGTGACCCATGTTACGAGCCCCCGGCCACGGGGGTGGCGGGCAGGTAAGCTGCTTACCTGCTGCGCGTGACGCCGGCCGCGGCGAAAGCGGACGAGGCGGGGTGTCGGTGCGGTGGGCGCGGTAGTGACCCTGGACGTGCGTCGGGCCCTTCTCGCGGATCGCCTCAGCTACGGCTCCCGGTGGGGCCCTCTCGGGGGAAGGGGCCTCGGGTCCCGGACCCCGGCGAGGCGTCCCTTCTCCGCTCCGTAAAAGTGTCCATCTCTTCTTTTTTCTTCTTCTGTTGTGGCATATGCAGCAGGTGCCTGCTCGTTTTTCGTATGTGGGTAACAACATTTAACTATGTATATATATTTCCGAATTGGTTTAACTGCCACCCGCAAAAAAAAAAAAAAAAAAAAAAAATTGATCCGCCCGACCCGACCCGCGAGCGGATAAAATCTTAGTTTTTTTAATTTCATCCGCCCGATCCGCGGATAATCCGCGGACTCCGCGGTTGTGTCCGCAAACCGCGCATCTCTATTACGCGCACCAGGTTATAAGGTACAGTCGATTTTTTTTAGAAAATTAAAGGATTTTTAGTGCGCCTTATAGTCCGAAAAATATAGTAGGCTTAAGAACACTAAAATGTTTTACATACCTAATATATACACAAATAAACTTACAGATTGTGCTTCTTGATGAGCAAACCAAAAAGGATGGAGGAAGATTGAATTTAGCAGCCTTCACCATCAGTCATCAAAATGGATGCTTGAATGTTTACAACTGTATTTGTCAACTAGGGACAATTAACATGACCACTAAAGGGTGCTAATAACGACAAATTACAAACCACACTGTCAGTCTGGGTGAGTTGACACAAGTAGGAGAGGCAGAATACTCCTATATTGGATTAAACAAGTGTAAAAGATTGTGTGGTGTTATTTGTGCAGAGGGATATTAAAACTGTATTTAGGACGTAAACAGTTTATGAAAATATATTTATAATTAAATACATTTACCACAGTCAGGCCCAGAAGCAACTTACCATAATAAACAAGCCATTACTGTAGCTGCATTTGAAGTAGGATTGGAGCCTTTTCTAGCTCTGTATGCGCTTGAAAACGTTGCTAAACGTGTGAAAGTCATGCGTGTTACAGTTGCAGTACTGTTGTTTACAATTAAGGAACTCATCAGCTATATTAATGCTGACTGAGCAATTTGCACCTTACTTCTTTTCCAACATTTCTTCTGCTGCTGTGCTGTGGAATATACTTTTTAGTAAGTAAATAAATTGTATTTATAAAGCGCTTTTCACAGATAAAATCACAAAGCGCTGTACAAAATATAGGTGAAGTAAAACAACAGGGGCAACATCATATAAAGGATAAAAAGTGGATTAAAATTGATAGTTAAAAGGTGCATTAACTAAAAGCTTTACTAAAAAGAGAAGTTTTCAAATGTTTCTTAAAAGTGTCAACGGAGGGACTGGTGCAAATTGTTCCAGAGTCTGGTATATAGCCTGGAATGCCAGGTCTCCCTGGGTTTTAAAATGATTTTTTGGAATCTATAGAAGACTCTAGCCTGAAGACCCTGAAGGGTAGGGGAATAACAAGTCAGTGATGTACTGAGAGGCCCCACCATGCAACGCAAGGAAAGTCCGGACTAAAATCTTGAACTCAATTGCGGAATTTGACTGGAAGCCAATGAAGGCTGGATAAAATGGGGGTGATATGGGCTGTTCTGGGTGCACCGGTCAAAAGTCTGGCAGCTACATTTTGTACCGTCTGAAGTCTCTTTAGCGTTGACTTGTTAAAACGAGTGAAGAACGAATTGCAATAGTCAATACCAGATAAAATGAACACTTTTGACAGCAAATTTCTCACTTTAGACATAATTCTGAGGTGATAAAAACACCTTTTGGTCAGTTGACGGCAGTGACCCTCCAAAGACATGGACTGGTCAAACACAACCCCAAGGTTTCTGAGGCTGCTTTTAACAGATGCACCCAGAGCACCAAGGGAGTTCTTGATCAGGGGGATCTTTTTATCGGGAGCAATTATAAGAGTTTCCGTTTTGTTAGAATTTATCTGGAGGAAATTTGAGGACAACCAGTTTTTTTTTACAGAATACACATTCCAAGAACTCAGATAAAAAGTGAAACTCTGAATCATTGAAGGGGCATAACAGTTCAATATCATCTGCATAGAAATGATAAGAAACATTTGACACTACTGATCAACCTCCCAAGCGCCATCATTGTGGGGGACGGCGTGGCGAAGTTGAGAGAGTTACTGAAGGTTACTGGTTCAATCCCCACCTTCCTAGTCACGTCCGTTGTGTCCTTGAGCAAGACACTTCACCCTTGCTCCTGATGGGCCTGGTTAGCGCCGTGCATGGCAGCTTCCGCCATCAGTGTGTGAATGTGTGTGTGTGAATGGATGAATGTGGAAAATAGTGTCAAAGCGCTTTGAGTTCCTTAAAAAAGGTAGAAAAGCGCTATACAAGTACGACCCATTTACCATTTACCATCAGATACAACAAAAATAAAACAGGCCCCAGAACAGAACCCTGGGCCCCACCACATGACAGGTTGGACACAATGGATATTACATTATTACAAGCAAAATTAAAAGTTATTCCATTTATATAAGTAAACCACTGGAGAACAGCACCAGAAAACCCCATCTCAGATTTGAGGCAATCTATCAGTATATTGTGATCCACAGTATCAAAGGCAATGTCAAATCCATCCATCCATTTTCTACCGCTTATTCCCTTTGGGGTCGCTGGAGCCTATCTCAGCTACAATTGGGCGGAAGGCGGGGTACACCCCTGGACAAGTCGCCACCTCATCGAGTAAAACCAAAACTGTGTAGCGATCAGAGTCAGCGGCTATCATCACGTCACTGGAAACATTTAAAAGAGCAGTTTCGGTGGAGTGAAATAACCTAAAGTGAGATTGGTATTTATCATAAAAATCATGCTGTTCCAAAAATGAGGTTAGCTGCTCAGCTACTACCAGTAATTTATAGGCTCCACCAGATCAAGATGAGGTTTTTTAAGAATGGGATTCACCACAGCATGTTTAAAAAAAGCTGGGGATCGTGCCAGACTGAAGTGAAAGGTTTATCAATTTTACCACCCAAGGACCAACATCAAAAACATTTAAGAACAGTGGAGTAGGAACAATGTCTACAGGGCTCGATGTGCGTTTCATCTTGGCACTAAAACCTGAACATCCTGTAGGCTGACAGGAGTAAAGGAAGACCATGATGAGCACACAGGGGCTGGTGTCGTGCACAAAATATCCAAGGGAGGACTAGTAAATGACAGTTGACAAAATAGTGCAAACGGCTTGTTACTCCTATGTTTGTGTGATGTGCAGGGCTGAAGGAGATTGTGTTGAAGGCATGGCTGAGATCTTTGACATGCTGCTGGCCACTGCCTCGCGTTTCCGCATGCTCAGACTCAAGCCTGAGGAGTTTGTCTGCCTCAAAGCAATCGTCTTGCTCAACTCTGGTAAGGTGACATTTTATTTGTTTATTTTTATGGTTGTTGCCCAAAGGTGCCGAGTGGTACGTCTTGCCTGTCTTGAGGATATCAAGGCCTGGATGGCCCTAAACTTCTTAAATTTTAATGAAAAGAAGACAGAAGTAATAGTGTTTGGACCTAGTGGTACCTGTGAGCTCCCCCCTGTTGACTTTGGCCCTTTGGCTTTGCACGTTAAGCCCATGGTCACCAACCTGGGCTTTCGTATTGACTGTGATTTTAAATTGGACCGTCAGATTGGCACAGTGGTGAAAGCCAGCTTTTTTTATTTACGTCAGCTGGCCAAGGTTAAAAACCTTCTTTCTAGGCAACAGTTAGAGACAGTAATCCATGCCTTTACTACATCTCGGCTGGATTACTGTAACTCTTTATATTTTGGAATTAGTCAGTCCTCCCTCTCACGTCTGCAGCTGGTCCAAAATGCAGCTGCCCGACTTTTAACTAACACAAGAAAAAGAGAGCACATTACTCCTGTTTTAGCCTCCCTCCACTGGCTGCCTGTGTCTTTTAGAGTCCATTTTAAGATTATCTTACTCGTTTTTAAATCCTTACGTGGTCTTGCCCCACCTTACCTCTCTGAGCTGCTCCATCTTTATGCCCCCACCCGGTCCCTCAGGTCAGCTGATCAGCTGATCCTGGAGGTACCCAAAACAAAGCGCAAGCTCAGAGGGGACAGAGCTTTCTCTGTTGCGGGTCCCAAACTCTGGAACGATCTCCCTCTCCATATGAGACAGGCCCCTTCTTTGGCTATTTTCAAGACCCTTCTTAAAACCCATTTTTATTCACTGGCTTTTAACCCAGCATGAGACTTTGAACTGTTTTTAGCTTTTAACTTTTTGAACTGTCTTTAACTTTTAAACTGTTTTTATCTAACAAACTGTTCTTAGGGTAATTTATATTTGCTTTTTAATTGTGTATTTTTATTTCTGTTTTAAATGTTATTTTTTAGTCTGTCCTTTGCCTCTATTTCTTTGTGGTGTACAGCCCTTTGTTTTTCAACTGTGCTTGTTTTTAAAGGGCTTTATAAATAAAGTTGGTATGGTATGGTATGGTCTCTCAATACATTAGAATATCTTACAAAGTTAATTAATTTTAAAAGTTTGATAAGAAAACTATTGAAAGTCCTTCATTCTGTAGGGTCATGTATTTATTTTGCATGGCGGTCTTTACTTATTGAGATGCACCTGCACGCGTCTCTACCGAGACGTTGCGCTGAACATGATGTCCTGGCAAGGTACGTACCACTGACGAGGCCAATAAGCACTGCCATGGCAACGAGACGGCACACGCAGGGCCGAGCAGGTCCCACAGATGAAGCTATTCCACGGAGCGGCAAAGTGAAAATACCAGAATGATGACTGCGACGACTCAGCTGCTGTGCCCCGATGAACGCAGTGATTGCTGCGTGGGCACTCGCCATTCAACCTCCGCCCCAAAACTTTTATTCATGTTTGTCTTTCAATCGAGCTCTTACGTGCTGCTTCCAAAAAGGTCTCTCTCTCTCTATATAGGCGCGTTTGCGTTCTGCACGGGTACGATGGAGCCGCTCCACGACAGTGTGGCTGTGCAAGGCATGCTGGACACCATCACCGACGCCCTCATACATCACATCAGCCAATCAGGGTGCTCCGTGCAGCAGAAGGCCAGGCGCCAGGCCCAGCTGCTCCTCTTACTGTCTCACATCAGGCACATGAGGTGAAACCCTACACGGAGAAAACATTATACCGCATTGGCCCTAGAGCAGGGGTGTCAAACTCCTTTTAGATCGGGGGCGCACATGGAGAAAAATCTACTCCCAAGTGGGCCGGACTGGTAAAATCACGGCACGATAACTTCAAAAATAAAGACAACGTCAGATTGTTTTCTTTGTTTAAAAATAGAACACGCACATTCTGAAATTGTACAAATCAGGGGTGTCAAACGTACGGCCCGAGGGCCGGATCAGGCCTGCGAACAGGTTTTATCCGGCCCGCTGGATGAGTTTGCTAAGTATAAAAATTTACCTGAAATTTTTTAATGTAAGAAACAGCTGTTCTAAATGTGTCCACTGGATTTCGCAATCAGTCGAGGAAAATGATCAAACTACATAAATAACATAATGTAATTTGATTTTGATATAATTTTTTTTATCTTGATAGTTTGAAAATTAACACATAATTTTTTCAGAAAATATAAATAACGACAAATAAAGTATATATATACTATTAACCACAACAAGTAATTGTAAAACAACCCCAACAACATTATGATTTGTACAGTTTAACAATGTGCGTGTTCTATTTTTTTAAACAAAGAACACAATCTGAAGTTGTCTTTATTTTTAAGTTATCGTGCCGTCATTTTACCTGTCCGGCCCACTTGCTAGTACATTTTTCTCCATGTGGCCCCCAATCTAAAATGACTGACACCCCTGGTACAAATCATAATGTTGTTGTTGTTTTTTTACAATTACCTGTAGCGGTTAATAGTAAATATACTTTATTTGTCCTTATTTATATTTTCTGGACAAATTATGTGATAATGTTCATCAGTCAACTCCATCCATCCATCCATTTTCTACCGCTTGTCCCGTTCGGGGTCGCGGAGGGTGCTGGAGCCTATTTCAGCTGCATTTGGGCGGAAGGTGGGGTGTACCCTGGACAAGTCGCCACCTCATCGCAGGGCCAACACAGATAGACAGACAACATTCACACTCACATTCACACACTAGGGCCAATTTAGTGTTGCCAATCAACCTGGGGATCAGTCAACTCATTGGTGTTAATTTTCAATCTATCAAGATAAAAAAATTAGATCACAATCAAATTACAGGTTGTTATTTATGTAGTTTGATGATTTTCCTCGACTGATGTACTAACATCATGTGGTTTAATGTGTACATATGTAGCATCATCTACAAAGATACAAATAATTGCTATTGCGACATCTAGTGGATACATTTAGGACAGCAGTTTTTCATTCAAAAATTTCAGGTTAATTTTTATACTTAGCAAACTCATCCCGTGGGCCGGATAAAACCTGTTTGCGGGTCTGATCCGGCCCTCGGGCCGTACGTTTGACACCCCTGCCCTAGAGGAACAGTGTGGTGCTACGAGCGAGGTACTGACCTTAACCTTACCTGTGCATTGCAGTAACAAAGGCATGGAGCACCTGTACAGCATGAAATGTAAGAACAAAGTGCCACTTTACGACTTGCTGCTGGAGATGCTGGACGCTCACCGCCTGCACCGTCCGGTCCAAGTGCCTCCCGGTGGAAGCGGTAGCGATGGCCCCTCTTTCAGTTCTGGAGGCAGCAGCCAAGAAAGCCTCAGCAGAGCCCCTCCATGTCCAGGCGTCCTGCAATTCGGAGGGTCCCGCTCCGACTGCGCTGACATCTTATGAGATGGAGCTTAAACGGAACAAAATATCAGCGTAGTAGTGGAGGTGATTTCATGATTGAGATGATTTATCCATTTCTGTGGTTTGTTCAGGCACAAATCATCACTTTTGACATCGCAAGTGCCAGCTTACATCACATTGTAGCCAACTGTGAGCTACTCTCATTCCAATTAATGAGCAGCTATTCTTCATTTTCCCATTCAACCAAAGTGCACTTCCTCTTTAAGGGGCTATTGGGCATTACTTTCATCTTTTTTGCAAAATGTGATTCAAAGTGTAATTTATTTTGGATTTCAACTGCCAGCTGAGATCA
Source organism: Nerophis lumbriciformis (assembly GCF_033978685.3). Taxonomy (NCBI): domain Eukaryota; kingdom Metazoa; phylum Chordata; class Actinopteri; order Syngnathiformes; family Syngnathidae; genus Nerophis; species Nerophis lumbriciformis. Next base: position 21,310,627 of record NC_084581.2, read on the forward strand.
ACATGTCTGATGTTGTGCTTTCGTCATGTTTGGAAACAATATGAACTGATAAGTCAAATGTTTGTCTTTCTGTCTGCTGTGTTGGTGATGAATTAAAAAAAAGTACAGCGTCTAATCCATTGGTTCTTAACCTTGTTGGAGGTACCGAACCCCACCAGTTTCAAATGCGCATTCACCGAACCCTTCTTTAGTGAAAAATAAAACAATTTTTTTTTCAAATTCAAGACAAAGTTATATGTTTTTGGTAACACTTTGGTATGGGGAACATATTCTAAGTAACAAAGACTTAATTTAGAGTTATTTGGACACTAGGGGAACATATTCTAAGTAATAAAGACTTAATTTAGAGTTATTTGGTTAGGGTTAGAAGGTTAGGGTTATAAAAAGGCCATGCCGAATAAGGCATTAATAAGTACTTAATAATGACTAGTTAAGAGTCAATATGTTACTAATTTGCATGTTAATATCAACTAATTAATGGTGAATATGTTCCCCATACTAAAGTGTTACCATGTCTTTTTACTGGTGCATAAAATGAACCGTTCATGAACATCACCTTGTTCAAACAACAAAACTAACACAGTGCATAAACTCACAACAAATTACACACATGCAAATCAGTCAACTGTTGATGTATCCGTAATACGCCAATAGGGAGAAGTTTGTATTTACACGATGAGTCGGGTGTGTTTTGACCTCCGCCGAACCCCTAGGGTTCGATCGAACCCAGGTTAAGAACCACTGGTCTAATCCGAGTCAAATTGTATCATCTGTTAACTTTGAACATTTGCTTTCCAAAGTAAACTTGTTTTGTATTAAATGTACACAGCTCGAAAGACATGAAGGGAACACTTCGCTCTTAATGAATTAAATATTCCAATTGAAATCTGTTTCTTTCTTGGTGGAACAAAATAGGAATGATCAATGGAAAAAAGTAACTCATGGTGGTCTGGAGTCAGTACATAGACACATGGAGGCCACACATAACTGAGCCCCACTTTATAAAATGGATCAGCATATGATCGTATTTTTTCACTTTTGAGTAGGATTCAGTCCACACCTCATGGTTTTGATTTTCATTATCATTCTTGTTTTGTTCTCAACACATCAAGATTTTAACACTTAGTGTGTGAAGTGATTTTTGTCCTTTTAAAAAAAAAGATGAATTATTGTCAAAATGTTTCACCACAACTAAGTGCTAAAAAACAATCTTTGGAATTAAGTGTGATATACATTTAACTGAAGAAAAATAAAAGTAATAATTTAGGGACTCTGTGCGTATGCTTTAAAAATGTACACATATAATGAAACCTCCACTTGGCAGAGTTAATGTACACATTCATTCACTTTCTTTACTGGGTAAGCTGGAGCCTGTCCCAGTACTTTGGAGCACAACAATGTATAGTCCCCAATTTTAAACTTTTGGGATGTGGGTAATAATGGAAAACATACAAAATGCACACAGACGTTCCAATGGAGATTCGAACCCAGACCTCCTGAGACTCATGTGCTAACCAATGTAATCAAACAACCGTATTGTATTTATTTGGACAATAGGAAAGACTACAACTCTTGACTGCAATTGGTAATTGTTTCACTAACAAGTTGTGGATTTACACAAGAGTTATTAAATGGTTCATGTTTTATTATATGCAAAGAGTATTCGGCATTAGCAAACTGTACATACATAAATTAACAATTTTCATATTTTTGTACACATTGTGTTTAGATAAGGTAGCGATGTTTGATCACTTCGGAATAATACTTATAACCAAACATCAATATGATTAATAAATCTACAGCTACACAATCAGCGATTGTTTGGCTTTAGGGGCTTTCAAGTGCATGCTCTAACAGAAACACAAGTATGTATATATTATATATAACAGAAAAAACACCTTTATCACAATCAAAGCAGTAGAAATACGAGCTTTAGCTTTAGGCGGTTAGAAGTTGGCCATTTTGGCTCAAAGGCGTTCAGTCAGTCAGTGCGGTACCTTCAAACAGCAAACAGGGGCGGTCCTCACAGCAAAGTTGGAACGAACCAGAGAGAAATTAAGTTGGCAAATTCAGACTACAAAAAAATATTTAGTTGGTTAGAAGTCAAGCGGAATTTACAACGCAGCGTCAACGCATCTTGTTGGGGCCAGCAAACAGACGCGCATATGGGGAATTAATCAACGAGTAAAAAGTACATCCGGGCATTTTCACCGCAGCACTCGAGTTATGTAATCGTAAAAGCGCCCTTTTAAACATTATATTAACTCGGCTGTTTATTGGTTAAATCTTTTCAGGACCAATATCCTTAAACATTTGAGCTTTTTTCAAACGAATAATATTCCGCTCAATAAATAGTAGCAGCACTGGGAATAGTGGACGACTTTGGCTCCCATCGTGAGTGTATTATAAATAGTGCTTTGTTCTTTCTCATTGATATCACTAAAAAACCTCATATACATATTAAAGGTAAACACAATTTAAAAATATATATCTAAAAAAGGTCCATTAGTAATTAAAGGGCTCCTTGTCATAATGGTGCATCCCAACAGGGGGCGGAGCTTGTTGCTGTAGGGCACAGGGTGAAAAAGGGCACATTCACAGGAGTCCTTGGCAAAGCGATATGGGTGGATAGGGATAGGCAGCTATATAGGTGGGGGTCCGTTTGTGTAGCGCAGCATGGGATGGAAGGAGCGGGCAAAGTTGTTGGCGTGGTGGCAGCTGTAGTCCTCCTGGCTCATGGGCACCAGGCAGGCCAGGCCAATGAGGAACAAGAGGAACAGCTGCACGGGGAGCGCAGCTCTCAGGACACGATGCAGGAAGGAATGGCCTTTGGAGGAAGAGGAGGAGGAGGATGGCGAGGAGACGCCGTCCAAAAGGTCAGAACGGGAGGAAACGCAGCCAGCGGCGCCGGCTGACCTCCTGCGGCTGGGAGGGAGGATACACAAAAGGAGTCAGATACGCCAAATATTTGCAAAGCATTACTGTGCCGAGTCAAACGTGTTTTAATTGAAGCACCAAAACATTCTTATCTCATCAAAATACATTTGGAGGATTAATGTGGACTTCGCAAAACAACATTAGGTACACCTGAAATTCAATTAAAGAGCTACATTATTTGGACAGAAAGTATAATAATGAATATCTATTAAATTGTACTTTAATTGTACTTTGAAACTATTGAGGCCTGTTTCTATGATAGTGGTTATTTTTATTTAGGCACAAAATCTAAGTAACGGCTCCCAGTGTAATTATTATATACATACAGTACAATTATTAATATATATTTAAAAATGAGTATTTTTGTGTAAGTGCAGTTGATCTTGCGGCAAACATGTTGAAATGCATAAAGGGGGTTTATATGTTTTACAAACAATTTAATTTATATATTTTTTTTAGAAAAAATCATAATCAGAGTGAATGAAATACCACAAATCTGGATAACAATGTAGTATTACTTTTGGCAGAAAAATAATACAGCTTCAAAATCCTAATATAAAATCTGGATTATTAAAAAAAATCATACAAATGCCCAAAGTGTATTTTTAATAATAGTAATAATGTTATCATTTTATAGTATTTTGACACAAAATGTAAAGATACATGTGGATTTAAAAAAATGTCAATAAAAGAAATAAACCGAGACAACAACTAATTTCTGTATTATAGTGTATTATACATTTTTAAATGTATTATTATCGTCCTGATCAGGGGGGTCTCGGATGATTAAAGACCTGAAACACCCTGTGACCTCGGGTTTATCACTGATGATGTGTCCAAGTATCACCAATAGGTGTATTTATTATAATAATTATAATTATATAATTTTGGCCGAAACTTAACGCAAAATATGGGTTTTGTGTTTGTTAACATTGTTATCATAATAGTCATACTGTAATGTTATTAGTTTATCATTTTGGACACAAAATCTCAGTGCAAAATTGAGATTTTTTAAAATATAAATTGTAGCCATTTTAAAGGGTATATTACTATTTTTATGTTAGTATCAGCTTGGTGTCCAAACACATTGACAACAATATGTCTGGGCAAAGAGTTGGGGGAAACGTAAAAAATGCAAAACACATCCAATTGCACACAGGAGACTCACTATCAAATAAGACACATGACCAGCAGATCCACACTGTGGTATATACGCAAACCAAAGACGTCAACCTCCAAGCATCACACACACTCGCACGCACACGCACGCACACACACACACACACGCACACACACACACACACACACACACACGCACACACACACTCACACACACACAAACGGACGAGTCAGTGCGAGGAAAGCGTGTGTGAGAGTTCAATGCCAAGTTTTGTTTTGTTTTACAAGCACAAGCAGCACTTAAAGTGTCTGGAGAAACAGGTTACAGCCATCTACTGGCAAAGACAGTATTACAACGTTATAAGAGAAACAGCAGCTGATCAAGGTGAAGCAGTGAAACAAAACATCTAAAGAAAAAAAGAACAGCCCGATGTGACCCTGCTCGTTTTAGGAGCTGGTCACATGACCTCAAGAATAGGTGAGGGATCATGGAACATCATCTTACACACGCTTAGATTAAATATTCCCCAATTTAGTTCCGATTCGGTTCCATGATCCCATTCATCTTTCTAGCGGTCCAAAAGGGAGGGTGAGGTACCTGTGGCGGGGGTCGCTCTCAGGGGGTCCAGGGTGGGCCTGACTACTTTTGCCTCGAGGCTGAACGGCGTAATGAGCAGGGAATGGTAAAAAGAAAGAAAAGAAATGTTTCAGTCAAGAGGCAAATGAAGACATAAAATAACTAAAAGGTTGTTGGAGGGATCATCAACAAAGCAGAAACGTAATCAATGATGTGTCCGATTGGAACACGCAAGAAAGCTGGCTTCCCAACCTCTAAAAATGACAAAAATAGAGTAGAATTTTTGATAATTTTTTTTATGAAAAGCCAGGTTTCCTTGAGGATCAACATGCTGAAAAGCAGCATATCAAAAAAGCAGGGCACACTACAAGAAAGTATTCAGGAGACACTTTTCTGCTAAAATATTAAGAAGTATAACATTTGATGGGAGAGAAGACAGTGTTTTATTGTATAAAGGAACATTAGAGTAAAACAATTTTATCCACGATTAAAATTAAATTTTAGGGGGGGGGATAGTAGATATTAGGAAACCTTCCTCGAATGCAAGTAGGAAACAGTATTGTAGTTTAAAGAAAACAATATAAAGATTGAGGACTTTTATGAGTGCTCATAATGATTTTCTGAATTTTAGAAGAGAAAAAACTCACATAATTCTGTGAATTACACAGGATATATATGTATGTATATATATATATATTTATATACAATAATGTAAAAAAGAAAAACGTTGTTTTGTAAAATCAACAAGCTGCAACGTAAGAAAAATAACGGTTTGACTTAAATAGAAATGTGTTTGATCAAAATAATGTTACAATAAAAAATATGGTATTAGGGGGAAAAGCTGTAATTTTACAAGACAAATCCGTACTTTTAGTCATAATTAATAGACGTAAATAAAGTTAGATACAAGAGATACACTTTTTTCAGGCCCTCCTAATATGGCTATCGTAATGATATTTAATAAAAACATTACCAATCGTTTGAAAGCTTGGATGCTTGTTGAATCAGATGCAAGACCAGCAGAAGTCATGTCAGATTTGACAACAGTTCGGGGTATGAAATCCTTAAAATACCAAAACACCACAAGTTGGCTAAAGTAGCATTCAACAGCAAGATGGCGTGCATAGGGAGACGGTTCCCCACCTGTTGCGTGCTCACGACCTCCAGTCGCCTCTGCAACCCCTCCAGGTCGCAGTCGACCTCCCGCAGGAGCAGGCGCAGCCTGTTCCAGATCACGTGCACCTTCTCCTGGGCCTCCAGACACTCGCTGCCAGGGGAAAGGAGAGTGGTTGCTGTGGGCACTGCCGTGCTGACCAGCAGCTGAGCTGAGAGCTCCTGGAGGGACGACACCTTCTGCTGAGAGTCCAGCAGCTCCCGCTTGATTTGCTGCACAGCAAAACAAAGATAAATGTTGGAGCACTGAAACTGCATGGACAAAATAATTGCGTGAAAATATGGAGTTGAATGCTTTGCAGTTAGAATAGATTTTGGTGCAAATCTCCTCCAATTGCATCCAAACATGCTTGCACAGCCCTAGCTTTTTAGGTAATGTGTTCCAGAAAGGGCCTTCCTCAAACTGTTCCCACAAAGTACATGATGGGAAAATTTAGGAAGCACTAAGAAGCCTGGTCCAACTTCTTATCAATAAACCTAATTTGTTTAGGGTGTGTCTCAATAGTTTGGGTCTACAGTAGATCACTTTCATTATTCCAGCATATTTACTGAATTTCCTCTGCTTTAGGTTGTAAATAATTGTTTTTTATGGTAAGTTAAATAAAAAGTGGGTAGATGGCACTATCTACAGTAGCAAAAGAGTACTACGGCTATAAATCCAGCAGAATTCACAAAATTCATTAAACATTTTCCAGCAGGAAGCTGCTTTGACAAGATTATACGTAACCATATTACAGGCACAATCTCTGTATACTGTATGCCTGAAATTAAGTATGAAAAGTAGGCATTATTTGGCATTTTCATGGGTGGAATGTTCATTTGCATTTTTTCTTGGAACGTAACAACCGGAAATAGCAGGGCTCTACTGTTTATAGAGATAGGATGTGCTCTTGTAACGTACAGTCAGTGTCCTGAGATGAGCTTGTAGCGTTTCATGGTCCAGGTTTGAAGGGACAGGAACCACCTCATTCCTCCGACGGTCGATGTTCTCCAACCACAGCAGCAGACCATGACTCATCTCGTGGAACTCCTAAAAGGAGAGATGCACTTTTTTTGGTGCGAGGTATATACTTTTCTGAAAAAAATCTAACTTTTATTATTACTTGAATTTAACTAGTTTTTAATGTTTTTCCGCACCTGGCACTGCATGAGAGCCTGCTGCAGCTCCTCCCTCCACTTTTCCAGCAAGGTGCCCAGGCGATCCCAGGATGCATTCATCTCCTCTAGACCGTCCTTTAGCTCCCACGCCTCCTCAGAGTCGGGCTTTGATTGGAGGAAACTGGCGCCAGTCAGGTTGATGGAAAGCAACTCCGACTTGTGGGCGTCCATCCCTTTCTGCAACTCCTGAGCACCAAAAGGGTTGAGGATGCAAGTACTTTCTTGAGAAACTGATGCAAGACAAGTCAAAGACAAACCCTGAGTTTCTTGATCCTCTGCTGGATGCTGTGGATGTCCGTGCTGCGCTCCAGGCCTCGCAACTGGCCCAGCTCTGCCTCACACTGACCCAGCCAGGCACGCATGGTCTGCAGGTCTGATATCAGTTGCTGCCAATGCTGCAGGTTCTGCTTGTGCTTTTCACTGAGAGACTGAGCCTGGATCAGCTCCCAGCGCTTGATCACACCTGGACATGGGACAACAGATCCTTTGAACAAAAATGCTCACCATATTGACGGACAAATGATGTATTTGTGTGAGTGTGTGTGCGCGACAGACCTGCACTCTGACTGTCTGCGCTGGTCGGATTGGTGAGTCCTGGCATTTCATCTTCGTCCTCTGTGAGTTCTTCCTCAGCTCGCTTCACTGCTTCTATGCTGCCGTGACACTCGCCCATCAGACGCATCTGCATCAAAGTTTGTTTCATGTATTTAGCATACAAAAAAAACAATAAATATCTAAAATAATTAATTGTGATCAATTATAATTAATTTTTTTCATATTATTTGCAAAAAAACATTTATTAAGCTCAGCTGTTCACCAAAAAATGCAATAAAATACAAGTACTACAACAAAATCCTCAATGGAGGTAAATAAATTAAAAACAAAAATTTAAGAATATTAATCCATTTTTTGCTAAAATATTTTCAAACCCTTAAAATCAAATAACTAACTTCAGGTGCAGCTAGTAAAAAGTGAACCAGTTACATATGTAAGTAGTGTAACGCACATAGCCCATGTAGGTGGCATCAACATCAGGGCTGGAGCGGTTGGCGGCGTCCTCTCTCGCCTGCAGGTGACAGCGTCCTGCATCCAGAACTTGGTCCTGTTGCCTGAGACTGGCTTCCAGCTGGCCTGGCTCACCTGCACAGAAACCACTTCAGGGTAAAAATATGGAAAATGAAGAGTTGTTGATGCATTTTGCAAATGGACACAATGCATGCATTAGTGTGACTGAAGGCAGGCTCGGACATGTTATCCACAACACAGGATTACATCTGCTATGATAAAAATATTAAAAGTAGTTCACAGACTAAGGATGGACCTTCAACATGCAATATTTTCATCTGCATGCTGATGGAGACAATATGTTTTATTTTGTGTGGATGGAAGCTGCAGTTGCAGTGTTGTCCCCTGTTGGGGTGTTGTTAGAAAAGCTTGCGGTGATTTGGAGCTTCATGCTGAGTCATTCCTAATTAGCTCTGAGGTTCCTACCAGAGGACGATTTCAATGTGTTCTCAGTCAGTTTTATATAGGCCTCTGGACTCTCGGGAATAACTACATCTGGAGAAAAAAACATAACATTGACTATTTATTAACTTATGTCTAATACTTGTGCTTGCTGGACATCAGTGACATCTGTGGCCATACCAGGTAACTACAGGACGTTCGTTGAAGGGCTAACTTTGCTGTTCTCTCTGGAATTTTGTGATATATTTACATATAAAAACGTTTGAGACTAACCTGACAGCACTGCAGTAGCTGTCCTCAGATACTCCACCTCTTCCTCCTCCTCTTGCCCTCGGCTCCTCTGCCTGTGGCTTCGCCCTCCTGGGCTCTCCAGACCCCTGCTCAGGTCGTAGTCATGGTCCCACTCTAACGGGATTGAGTCCACACTGGCTGGGGTGTCCCGGCCTGACCGGTCCGCCCGAATGAGGGTGGTCGCGCCAGAGGGGGGTCGGCTGGAGGTTCGTGGAGGTGTTGAGTTGACCCACTGCAGCTCGTAGAGGTCGCCGCCGTCCTCCATGTCCAGCTCTCTGTCTGAACCGTCAAACTCGTCATCCACAAGCTGTGAGAGAAGGATGGAAAATCATTAGAAAATGAAGTAGTCGCAAATTAAGCATAGTGTTCCACTACTGTGTACTTACAGGTAACCGGGTAAGCTTTTTGTAGTATCTGTTGACCCGGCCAAAGACCTCCTGGTAGTATCTCTGCAGCTCTTCCAGCTCCTCTTCGATCACAGCTGCATCCAGAGGTTCACTCTTCTCGATCAGAGCGTCGCCCTGCCTGAACACCAGCTCAATCTTGCCCATGTTTAGGTGGATCTCCTGCTGGAATGCCTAGTGCCACAAAAAGCTTGTGAAGGCTGATTTAAAATCTGTGGAAAAGTGGCATGTTTACCTTGAGTTGTTTAATCTTAGCGTGAACGTCACACTCGGAGAAGTGCTCAATGTTGGTGAGCTGAAGGTCCATCTCAGTCAGCCACACCAGGATGCTATCCCGAGCCGTCTCAAACTCCTCCCTCTGGCTGATGAAGTGCTGCAGGAGCAGAGCGCATATGAATGCTTCACTGACATAATCACATGACAAAAATCCTCCTGAGACCCAACATCCTGTGCAGTGGAAATTTGCAAAAAACTAATGTCTATGCATCGAGGACTTGTCTCTGGCCGCCTGCCTGAGAGAGGCAATGATGAGAGGTATAGCAGATTAGTCTCACTTAACTGGCTAGATTTTGTAGAGTACAGGGACTAACGTTTATTGATAATTGGCCATCTTTCTGGGGCAAACCGGGCTTGCTAAGGAGGGACGTCCTTCACCCTAACCGGGAATGCGCCATCACTCTATCTAGAAATATAGACTACTATTTAAGACAAGCTTGACTAACTACACTACAGCAAGCTCGGACACAGGCAATTACAGTGTCTGATAGTCCGGGTGAGGAGTCAGTTAAGCTAGAACTAACCACCAAAATTCCTGCACACATAGCATTTCTCGTAGAATAATACACAACTGACATAATGTTTTTTCTGTAGTGACTGTGCCAGAGGTAGACATGCATTCTACTGAAGTGGCAAATTATGATGCATTAAATGTATCACAGCACCAAGCAAATAATCTCAAGATCCTCATCATATCAATTCCTAGATGTGATCGAAATGATTTAAGGCGCACTACACAAAATAATTATAACGTTATTAATATCAGTACTACGGATACCATTTAAAAAAAAATCCTCAAAACAGCCCACTACCTATAATATGGGCTTTTTAAACATCAGATCATTGTCTCCCAAAACATTATGTGTTAATGAGGTCCTTAGAGACAACAATTTTAACATCATTGGTCTCAGCGAAACCTGGCTAAAACCAAATGAATTTGAATGCACATATTGCCGGTCCCCTTAAAAGGGGTGGCGGGGTCGCACTAATATCCAATGAAAACCGTAACCTTACCCCTAACCTAAGTAATAAATATAAATAATTTGAGGCGCTTACTATGTCTGTCACATCGCTACCTCTCCATCTGGCTGGTATCTATCGCCCCCCCTGGGCCCAATTCGGACTTTATCAGTGAATTTTCAGAGTTTGTCGCTGATCTAGTGACGCACGCAGATAATATAATTATAAGGAGGAATTTAATATCCATATGAATACCCTGTCAGACCCTCCATGCGTGGCGCTCCAGACTATAGTTGATAGCTGTGGTCGTACACAAATAATAAATGAACCCACGCATTGCAACGGTAATACGATAGACCTAGTCCACCACCTCCAAAGTTACGGTACTCCCGTACAATAAAGCAATGTCCGATCATTACCTTATAAAATTCGAAGTTCTGACTCATTGTCAATAAGCTACTAATAACTACTGTTTTAGCAGCCGCAACATTAATGCTGTCACAACTACGACTCTTGCTGGCCTATTGCCTTCGGTAATGGCACCATTCCCAAATTATGTGGGCTCTATCAATAACCTCACTAACAATTTTAACAAGCGTTTTCTATTCGGGCTCCAGTACTCTGTAATGCCCTAACGGTAACAGTTAGAGATGCTACCTCAGTAGGAGTCCCATCTTAAAACTCATTTGTATAATCTAGCCTTTAAATAGACCCGTTTTTGGACCAGTTGATCTGCTGTCTCTCTTTTCTGCTCTGCCCTCCTCTCCTGCATGGAGAAAGGTGACCACGGATCAGCCTCCACGGATGACCCGCTAGCTGTTCAAAGTCTGGACCCATGATGGACCACTCCTCTTTGCATCAGTTGGTGACGTCTCTGCGCAGCTCACTTGTCTCTTCTCAAGATGATCCCCTGCTGTCCTCCCAATGGACCCGGACTTTCACATGAAGTCGGGACCCGGGCCTGACCACTCCTTATGCATCAGTCGGTGACGTCTCTGCGCCGCGACATGTCTACATGCAAGAGGTTCCCCTGCTGGCCCCACTATGGATAGGACTCTCACATTATTAACTGTATCCACTCGGCCTCCATTGCACTGGTCACCCGGGGGGGTCCCCACATCTGCGATCCCTTCCAAGGTTTCTCGTTGTTCCCATTGGGTTGAGTTTTTTCTTGCCCTGATGTGGGATCTGAGCCGAGGATGTCGTTGTGGCTTGTGCAGCCCTTTAAGACACTTGTGATTAAGGGCTATATAAATAAACTTTGATTGATTTATTGATTGATAATCAGGCCATCCAGTGCAGAGGATGCTGGTTCATAGTATGATAGTTCAACCCTTGTAGATGATGAGGTTTGTGTCATGTACAGTTGCTACCTTAAGTCGTCGGAGGATGGCCGCCACCCTTTTCTGCAGGTTGTCCCATCTCCTGTTCCCATCATGCACCATTTCTCTGAGGTGGCAAGACGAGTCGGTGCGGTTCTCACGAGCTAGGCGTCTGTACTGCTTGTTGATAAGCTCCAGCTGGGTCAAACACTCCTGTACTTGGCGCTGGAAGGCCTGAGACCGAAATAAGTGTTGTTACGACAGTACACTGAAAGGTCCTTGAAGTTCTGCGCATGAATAACAATGTAGCCAAAAGTGCTGATGGCAGCAGACCAGTAAGCAGCAGTGCGCACGTGAGCTATGATGGACTGCAGCAGCTGAGCGGATCAGCTCAGGCAAGTTTGTGTAACAGACATACTTGCCAACCTGGAGACCTCCGATTTCGGGAGGTGGGGGGCGTGGTCGGGGTGGGGCGGGGGCGTGGTTGGGGGCGTGGCTAAGAGGGGAGGAGTATATTTACAGCTAGAATTCACCAAGTCAAGTATTTCATATATATATATTTATTTATATATAAGAAATACTTGACTTTCAGTGAATTCTAGCTATATATATATATTTAATTGTATATATATATAAAATAAATACTTGAATTTCAGTGTTCATTTATTTACACATATACACACACATAACATTCATCTACTCATTGTTGAGTTAAGGGTTGAATTGTCCATCCTTGTTCTATTCTCTGTCACTATTTTTCTAACCATGCTGAACACCCTTTCGCAGGTACCCAGAAAGGTTTCGAGTACCACCAAAAAAACTGAATCTCTGAAGACAGTATAAAAATCTGTGTTAAAGGTGTACAAATACTGTTTGTATAATAAGCAAGTTATTGTTTACAAATGAGGGTTAAGAGTTCAGTACTAAAAAAAAAAAAGAATGTGGCTTAAGTACAGTTTTTTAATTGAGCTGCTGCATTTTTTGGTTAGGTTGTTTATTTATTATGAGTAACTTCTACATTTCTAAAAAAGAAGGAATGTAATAGAGTGATCTATGTTTGTCTGTTGCCATCTCCTGGTGAATGTTGGCTATAGCGTACTGGGGTTACTTTTTGGTTGGCCAACGATTTACGTGGTGTTGCGCACCTGACGTCAAGTGTGTGTGTCTGTTCTGAAGTCTACAGTAAAGAGACGTACTTCATCACCTCGCCTGGTTATTGCCTCCTACTCAATATATTACAACAACATTGCTGTTTACGGCAGACAAACTACTTTACGGTAGAATAAAACATGACTGCTGTTGTTGTGTGTTGTTACCGCGCTGGGAGGACGTTAATGAAACTGCCTAACAATAAACCCACATAAAAAAACCAAGAACTCGCCCTCGATCATTCTACAGTTATAACGTGTTTGGGCAGGCACGCTGTTTATATTGTGGAAAAGCGGACGTGAATACAGGCTGTTGACACGTCACTCAGGTCCACATGGAGCTGGAGGGGGCATGGCTTCCAGCTCCGCCTGAATTTCGGGAGATTTTCGGGAGAAAATTTGTCCCGGGAGGTTTTCGGGAGAGGCGCTGAATTTCGGGAGTCTCCCGGAAATTCCGGGAGGGTTGGCAAGTATGGTAACAGAACCCTTTTCCACTTCCTCTAACCTGCTGCATCTCCGTCCTGCAGTGTTTTATAAACATGCAACACAGCAAACGGAGCATTGTCTTTCTCCTACTCTCATGCTTAGAAATCCAAAGTAAACGCACCTCAAACTTTTTGAGTTCTTCTTTTCCAACTGTGTAGAGGACTCCAGCGGAGTTGGGCATGGCGGCTGTTCTCTCTGAAGTCTTCAACCACTCCTCAAAACGCGAGTAGTCGTCTAAAAACTTCTGCCACAACCTCCAGGTCTCCTCAACCCTGCACAGAAATAGAGCATGCATGACTCGGCATCACTGATGTGCATTCATTTGCCAAGCAGCGCCTCACTGACTTAAGCCTCCTCTCCATGGACATTGCGCAGATGTTCCTCCAGCGACGGTCCAGCCCTCTGGTAGCCTGCTGAATGGAGTCGCACTCGGTCTCGGTGGAGCAGGCGTCGCAGTCATGCAGGAGAACTTCGCACAGGTTGAGCACAGACGCCACCCCTGTACTGTGTCTCTCGATGTCCCTCTGCAGCTCCTGAGAAAGGAGACAAGTGTTACCTATGTTTAGCGATGTATGATTAATGCGAGTAATTAATTAGTCATATTTACTGCTGCATTTTTTTCATCGCATTAGATATATTGTACATATACAACAACTAAATTAATGCACAAAGCAAGCAGGCAATTATTTTTATCAGGAGAGCAAAAATATAATCTTAGTAAAAGACAGAATAAAGCATTTGTTTGGACCATCCCAAATGCATATGTATGTAGAATTAAACCATGGAATAGATTAGGTAAACAACTTAAACAATGTAATAACCCAGCAGGCATTGATATTGATACAATGTTGATTATACATACTTGTCCTTTAAAATGGACTTTGAAACAACATTGCAAAATAGTTGTATTTGTAAATTGAGACAACGTTCTAACGTTGGATACACGTTGTTGGTTGGGAAATGACCAAATTTCAATGGTCAAATCAATGTCACAACATGACATTGAATAAATGTTTTCAAAAAGCATGTTGTTTCAACATTGTGTTTGTGTTGTAAAATATTAGTTGTAAAATGACCAACATTCAATGGTCAAATCAATGTCAGAAATTAACATTGATTAAACGTCGTCAAAAAACATGTTGTTCCAACGTTAGGTTTGAGTTGCTCAACGTCTGGACCTAATTCAACACGTTCTCAATGTTGTTTTAATGTCTTGTGCCTGCTGGGAATACATTGATTTTCAAACTGTGGTACGGCAAAGAATCACTTGATTAAAGTACAGTGTTTATTTTCCTATTTTCAAACACAGTATTACTGTTACAGTGGCCAAAAATATTAAATATAAGTGTTAAATAAAACTTTGTTTTTAATTAATAATTAGGCCTTTTACGCTACTGTATTTTAATGTTGGTCATTGTGGTGGTACTTAGAGCTAACTTTTTTTCTGAGGTGGTACTTGGTGAAAAAGGTTTGAAAACCACTGTACTAATATGTGCCAGTTTAAAAAACATTATAAGTATAGGGTGTATACAACGTACAACGAAACAGAACTGCTGACAAACAGCATCTGATATCATATCAGACACTTAATATTGGACATGGGTGGGATTTAATACACTTTTCTTCTTCCTAATCTTTTTTGAACTTGTTGAATTGTTTGAGTGCATCTGTCTTGTTTATTGTGTTGTACATTTTTAACATGATTCAAATAAATCATAAATTGTGATAGTAAAAAGTGTGAAAAGGAGGTCTAGTGAGGATAGGAGGAATTAAACATAACAAATAGTTAAAAATATACATAAAATATTTAATGATGTGTTTGATGTGCTTATAGTTTAAATATCTTGTTTTTAGCGTACAGTAGATTATGTTTAATTTTTCTAGGGCAATTACACGGCCTCTTGAGAAATGGCATCTCTTCGGGTTTGTTTTGACCCACATTAAGATAACTTTATAGTATTATGACACATCTGTGCATGAATATAGTGACAATTACATGTAAGAAGTGTACATTATATTCAAACGCAGAGAAAAAGCAATGAGTTTGACTTTAAGTACTTCTTGCACAAAACAGTGCTTATGGTTTTTTGATGTGTCCACTTCAGCACATTATATGGACCTGTTGTTTTATTTAATACATAAAACAGACAGTATCTCTCTAAAAAAATAAATTACTTTATAATGGCACCTTTTTGGTTATATATTTATCTTAATATTAATGTGATGAATTTAAATGAGAATACTTTAAGTTGATGTTTGTGTCAGCATTTTCTTAGGTGAGATTAAAAACATGAATTGGATTCATTATCTACAGATCATAATTAATTAATCTCTAATGTGTTTAATTGTTTGACAGCATAACAGTTATGTTCATGTTTGGACACAGCAATGGTGAAAAACAAGTTGATGTTTGTGTGAGTCGTGCTGCCATTTCCTCATGTGCTTCAGTGTCACTTTTTTTCTATTAAGTCCAATGAGCCATTTCACCATAAGAGCTTATTGTGTTTGTTGCTAAAGTGATGTCTTGTGGGTTTTTTTCCTCCACTGCATTACTACTTGTCTGGACTGTTTGATTTGAATATGCCTTGCCTGCTGCTGGTTGAGCTTTCTCTGGATCTCCTGGTCGTCGCACGTGTCGTAGACGATGGGCCTGGACAGCTCGGTCTCAATGTGAGACAGCCAGGACCGCAAGCTGCTCATGTTTTTGTCCAACTGCTGCACCGCCACAAGGGTCTCCCGCAACTTCTTCACCCTGATGGAAAGCAAAGCGAGAGGGGGGAGTTACATAAATTGTAACACCTGGAGATGCACTTCATCCGGTAAATTTTACTTTAAGAGGAGGCAGAAGTACATTAATGATTATAATATTTAAGTCTTTTTTTATTGCATTTTACCTACGTCCCTAAAATTTTAAATCAATCATGGAGGCAAGGTGGAAATATTTATTGAACATTCTTGCTTTCCTTATACTTCCTCCAAACGAGCCGTTTGGAATTCGCCCAATTTGTGAAGTTTTTCCCAAGTCTGACATCAGGAGATATGCTCATACATGGAAGAGGTTTACCTGAAGACCTTTGCGAGTGTCCAGCATTGTAATCCCACAGTGTAGTCAAGGAGTTCCTTACAAATATATTGTACATACAAATGCACATACATACTCACGTACACACAAATATATATACATATATACACACATTACCCACATACAGTACATAGGTACCTACGCTCCCACATTCATACAGTACATACATACACTCACGGTACATACATCCACACGCAGATTCACTGTACAAACATATACACATACTGTACATATACAAGCACATATGACTACATACACTCATGCATATAATAAAGGTTTCATCAAACATATATTAATGTTGTTCCCCTAGGGAAAACTGGGTAACACACGGCACACTGACAAAGCCTAACCTATTGTTACTACAACAATCTACAAGGTTATTAGCGCTTCTCTTTCTTCCCCTCCATTTATCTGCTTTCTTTTGTATTTCAAGTGCCCACAACATGGCACATCCTGAAAAGAAAGTCAGAAAGCGGCTTGAAAATGGTCTGTACAACAATGATTTATGCAAAATTTTGACCAATGAAGCACCATTTCATGTTATGTAGACCACAAGCAAGTATTTTAAATGTAGAACAAAAATCTTAATAATAACCCTTTAAACATTCACCGCCTCACCCTGCAAAGAAATCTTGCCACATAGACTTAATAAAAGTGAAGGTGGCAGGAACATTAAATATTATGTAAATTTGTCTTTAAACCCCTAAAGCTTGTTATGCAGCAAGTATTAACCAACACACTACCATAAATGCTCTACTTATAACTGGGCTTTACATAAAGCACAAAGCGGACAGGGCGTTGGAATTGGAAGCAAGAATGAGAAA
Organism: Nerophis lumbriciformis; assembly: GCF_033978685.3. NCBI lineage: Eukaryota > Metazoa > Chordata > Actinopteri > Syngnathiformes > Syngnathidae > Nerophis > Nerophis lumbriciformis. The sequence goes on from NC_084581.2 coordinate 21,327,851, forward strand.
TATTATATATAGATAACTATTATTACTATTGAACAATTATTTGGGCAACACGGTGACAGGGGGGTTGTCAGTCGTGTGTCTCATAATACGAAGGTCCTGGGTTCGATTCCCGGGCTCGGGGTCTTTCTGTGTGGAGTTTGCATGATCTTCCCGTGACTACCTGGGTTCCCTCCGGGTACTCAGGCTTCCTCCCGCCTCCAAAGAAATGCCCACTAAATTGGCCTAATTGTGTGAATGTAAATGTTGTCTGTCTATCTGTGTTGGCGACTTGTCCAGGGCGTACCCCGCCTTCCGCCCAAGTGCAGCTGGGATAGGCTCCAGCACCCCCGTGATCCCAAGAGGGACAAGCGGTAGAAAATTAATGAATGGATGGAATAATTATTTTTAAGAATTCCGCACAACACAGCAGCAACAAAACCAATGTTGCAATAGCATTAATACCGCTGAACAACAACATAAAAAGTGTAACACGTGTGAGTTTCACACCAACACCTGATCAGAGCTTATTTAATCCTAACCCTTTTCATATCATAGCAGTTTTATCCCATTTCTTTGTTCTCTGTTTGTAACAGAACAGTGAATAAATAAATAATAAATATACAATAAGTAAGTAAACAAATATTACATACCTAAATATTAGACATACAAACATGTACACAATAGTTAAGTAATTTATGGTTCACCTAGGAGATGAATGAGATTAAATTTAAATTTTTTTTAAAAAGTTCAAGATGTTTATCGTAATTCTTCTTCTTTGTACTTTGTGAACACTTGTAGTTTGAACAGTTTCTTAAACTGAATCATATTGGTGCTTAGTTCCGTTTATTTGCTGAATCCATTCCATAATTTAATTCCACATACTGATATGCTAAAGGTCTTCAGTGTTGTACGTGCATACAAAAGTTTTAAATTAGATTTTTCTCTGAGGTTATATTTCTCATTTTTTGTTAAGAATTGTTGTACATTCTTGGGTAGCAGGTTATTGTTTGCTTTGTACAGAATTTTAGCTGTTTGCAAATGCACCAAGTCGTTGAACTTCAATATTTTTGATTACCGGTAAATAAATAAAGGGATGTTCTCGATATCCAACATTATGTATTATTCTAATTGATCTTGATCTTTTTCGTAAAACTGTTAGTAAAAAAGTGCACATTTGTAGTTGTTTTCCCATATTTTTACACAATAATTTAGATATGGTAACATGCAGTCGAGAATATGGAGTGATCTTTGGTCCATAGCATATTTTCCTTTACTGATTATTGACGTGTTTCTTGCTACTTTATGTTGTATATTTTTTTACATGAGATTTCCAGTTCATTTAATTATTTATTACTACACCCAAATATGTGTTTATTTGAGTTAATTGAATAGAAGCATTATTTTGAGCATTTACAGTATATTAGTTGTTGAAACAAATTTTTACAAAATTAGGATTCTTGTACAGGTCCAATTTCCTTCCTATTAGAAAAACTAAAAGCATATGGATAAATGATCTATTGTGTGTATGCAGCCATACAAAATAAAAGGGAGCCCTGATTTGACCACCATCAAAGTCCACTTTAACTCTAAATCGAAACTATGTTTGAAAAACACAGACATATTACAGAAAAGCATCTCAAAGATTGTCCTGCCTGTTAACATCGCAGTCACAGTGTGGCAGATCCTCGCCTGGGCTGTCTGCCATCTTATCCAAGCCTAAATCCAAAACCATTGGGTTGCAAGATTCCCAGAGACAACGTTAACTTGTCTGCATGCAAACGGTCTTCTTCTCTTTCGTCTTCGTAGTGTACTTTCCCCCCACAAGAGTCTGTGCAACAGGGAAGGTGGGGTTGGGGTGGCAGCTGAGGTGGCACAAGTGTGACTTATCAACTGTTCGAAAAAAAAAAAGGCCTGCGTGTGGGCGGGTGTGAGTGTGAGTGCCTGAGAGTGACAAGTACTGCTGTTTCTAAAAGCAGACTTACAGTCAGAGGCATGTGGACGAGTACACAGCAAAAACACACACAAGCAAAGGCTGCAGGAGCCATGCATGAAAAAAAGTTGCAACATTCAACTGAAATGCCTGTGATGTTGTTATTTTGGTTAAGTAGACGACAAAGAAGAATGCAGCTGTCTGTTTGAGGTCACAGTGTCCTCCTCTGCCTCAGTCCCAGAGGGCAACAGCCGCATGATAGACGGGGGCGGGGTTTGGAACTAAGTCCAGGACTTTACAGCATACACTAAAAGTATTGGGAACTGTTGGGTTCTGATCCCATTCTGTTGTTTTATCAATGGCCATTAATCTATCAAAAACAGATTAACACCACATCTGCCTAGTGTCGCATAGACATCACAACAACATGTCTGCCTGAAGGTTCACTTACCTGGCGGCAATGAGGTCCAGCAGGTGTTGCCAGCGCTCGCTGACTTTATTGAGTTTGTGTTGAATGTCCGCTGCCTTGCTCTCCTGGCTGACACGGGCCAAGCGCTCTCCCATGAGCTGCAGCTGCTGCTTATTCTCGTGAGCAACACCAATCTCTTCCTGATAATCCTAGTGGAGAGTCAACCATAGGTCAGCACATGGAGTGTAATATGTAACATGTAATTTGTGTGTATAAAAAACCTTGCGCAGCTTTTCGATCATCTCCTCGATGCTGATGTCCCCATTTTGAGAGACTTTGCTCTCCATCTGCGTGAGCCACTCGCACAGCTCTTTGTTCTTCTCATTGAACACTGCCCACTCGTTCAACTTCTCGCTTACCTGCTGCCTGCGCAGAGAAAGCTGAGGCCACAAAAAATATGAATATACACAAATACATTATGAATACAAAAAACTGCATTAGGTTATAATATTGAATACTAATTGATTTCGAAACAAATATAATATTATAATACAATAAAATAATATGAATAATTATCCATCCATCTATTTTCTACCGCTTGTCCATTTCGGGGTGGCGGGGGGTGCTGGAGCCTATCCGAGATGCATTCGGGCAGAAGGTGGGGTATATCCTTGACAAGTCGCCACCTCATCGCAGGGCCAACACAAATAGACAACATTCACACTCACATTCACACACTAGGGCCAATTTAGTGTTGCCACACAGAAAGACCCCAAGCCCGAAGATCGAACCCAGGACCTTCTTTTTGTGAGGCACACGCACTAACCCCTGTTCCACGTGTTACCCATAGTAATAATTGTAATTATTTAATTGTAATAATTGTCAAGATTGTATTAATAATAAGAATGACATCATTATACTACATATCTGATTAATTATTATTAGTAGTAGTATTATGTACCGGTAAATAAATATCACTAATTTAACAACAAAAAATACAAGCAAAATGAAATTAATAATTTAACAATAAATTGAATAAACTGCATACAAAAATATATATATTTAACCTTTTTTATGCAGGAATATCCTATTGCTACTAAGAACCTCTTTCACAAGGGAGTCCTACCACACAGATTCATACACCAGGGTGGTGGCACTGGAAGAAACGTAGGTGTGTCTTGCACAAGGACACGACGGTGACTAGGAAGGCTGAAGCTGGATTCGTACCAGTAACCCTCAAGTTTTTGGATGATCAATCTACCATCCCAGCCACCCAGCCCCAGGAAATAAACCAAAAATGTATGCACTAGACAGGATTATCTAACTTTACCTGATGGCACACCTCTTCCCATTGGCCCTGGAGAAGCTGGATGCGTTCCTGAAGGACTGTGACGTCATCGTTGCCGACCACGCCCACCAAGGAGTCCCTCAGGAGAAACAAGGAAGTGAGGTCATCGCTCCAGCCCTTGACACTGCTCTCCAGCTCCTGCATGCACATTACATGACATGTTCAATAGAGAAGGTTCACACTTGGTCTACAGTCAAAGTCAAAGTCTTATGATTACCAAAAAAAGGGAGAAAGAAAAACATAAATGGGGATGGAAATGGTACATCACCTTGCATCTCTTCCTCCTCTCCTGTCACTGTGAAGGGTTCTCTTTGCTGCAATCATGTGTGGACCAGGCACACATAAATGTATGCATTTATGCATCCCCCACCCTTACATCCCCCTCACTGCGCATGAACCCCCGCCCTCTTTTTTACCCCACCCCCTCTTTTCTTCCCTCTCCTGTGCAGCTTTGGTCCTCCCTGAAGGGGCCTGAGCATCACATCTGAGCAGTAACCACCCTTAGCAACCTGAGTTGTCCTTACAGACTACAATAACAACATCCGAGCAGGTCAAATAATGACCTTGCTTATCTTATGGCTGTGCCTTATTAACAGGATATTGAGTGCCGCTATCATCACCTTGCATCTCATCTGCTCAGAGTGCAGCTCCTCGTGATGGTCAGGCAGCGCCACAGACAGCTTCCTCTTAAAGGCCCTCAGTTTCTCCAGCGAGGCATCAATGCCTTTCTCGCATCGCTCCCAATTCTACACAAACAGCACAAAAAAAGCACAGATTCAGTTGTGAGTTTTTGGGAGGTTCTGTTCCAAAGGGTGCAGATTATAGTTATTTTTAGAACATGAAAGGGAGGTATATATCTGGGGAAAAGAGGATCATATTTAGCAAGGAATGCTGCAGCAAGGAATGCTGCAGCAAAGTAGCATTCACTCAGCAGACACAACATTAGGTACACCTGTTCAATCTAGAAAGATACAGAGCAGTACAGCATATACTGTACACCCACAATAAATTAATATATGACCTTTTTTGCATGTAATTGTTAGTTGCTTTATATTAAAACTTTTTTCTTGCAATTGTGCACAATAAATTAATATATGACCTTTTTTGCATGTCATTGTTAGTTAAATAAATGATAAATAGTTGCTTTATATTAAAACCTTTTTCTTGCAATTGTGCACAATAAATTAATATATGACCTTTTTTGCATGTCATTGTTAGTTGCTTTATATTAAAACTTTTTTCTTGCAATTGTGCCCAATAAAATTATATTATTTTATATTCAAATGTATAATACTATCAAACCTGACTTACCGGTACATTTTGTTCTTTTTGTTCTCAACTATTTTCTATAAGGTGCAAGAACAGAGCAGCTAAAGTGTGTGTAAAATGTTGGGTTCAGTTGAACCTAACCTTAAGCAGACCATGCAGCTCCTTCCTCTGCTGGTCCAGGCGTTGGTGGGCGTGTCTCCACCTCTCCTGGATTTCCATCAGCTCCGTCTGCAGCCTGGACTCTGCCAGGGCGTCGACCGACAGCAGCAGGCTTCTGCCGGCCTCCACTGTCACGATGTAGCCTCCCTGCTGCCTCTGGAGGACACGCTGTCTAAGCTGCAGGAACGAGGACAAGGGAAATGGACCGAGGGGGTATAGGTTAACTAAGTTTACGGTTAGAGATGGGGTGAAGGTTTATCAACATTGAATTAGTTAAAGGATATCTCTACTCATCCATGTTATTATTACATACTTGTATCTGATCTAGCAGGTTTCTAGCCTGTTGCAGAGTGACTGGTTCTCCTCCCGGCTGATGTACGTCCAGGTCGCTTGACACTTCCTGCAGACACCGGAGCAGTTTTTCGGACATCTCGTGGTAGGTCTGCCACTGATGGAGCAGACTGTCAATAATGCCTCTTCGCTGCTGAGCCCGCCTCACTACACCCTGCCACTGATTAGCCAGCACAGCCAGCTTGACACTGAAGTCGTCTCTGTTAATTAAGGGCCAACAAAAACATCTCAATGTAAGCAGATACAGGAGATGCTTTCACGAGGTGCTGTCATGGGTTTTTAGGTTACCCATCATCCACTTGTCCTTGGTCCAGCATGCGATGGCCATCGCTGATAATGGAGTAGAGAATCTGCTGTTGGCTGAACATCTCTGCTTGGAACAACTGCAAATGTAAAAAAAAAACTTGATAACACTGACACATTTGCCACGCAAAAACTACACAATGCCTTTCTGACCTCATGCTCTCGCTGCTGCTCTAGCAGACTCTCGTGGTTGCCTGAAACCTCTCCAGCCAGTTTCTGCTCTGTCTGAGACAGGAATTCCATCCAGGCTTCGCATTTCTGCAGGAAGCTCTGGTGCAGGAGTAGCACTGCCTGCAGTTTACTGGAGTGGGATGCACGTTTTGGTGACAGATGTCATGCCACTACAATCATTAGCAGCTAGTAATCGTGTACCTGAACTTCTCGCTAAGGTGAGCCGAGTGGGATGTCCACGCTCTATTCAGACTCTGCAGGCGCTTTAGATCTCTGTCGCTGACTGGCAGTCTGTACATGAGCATGTTGACGCGCTCCAGGTCTGGAGAGAGGCTGCTGAGCTTGGAGAGAACAGCCTGGGAACAGCACACAGACAGTCATCAGTCCAGATGACATAAACCAAAGAAGTGCATACACATACTGTACAAATAAGTATTTATTACCTTCAGTTTTTCCATACGTGTCTGAATCTCACTAAGCGCTGGCGAGCCAAGCTGGTCAGACTCCTTCAACACTTCTGCAGCCTCAGCAGCCGTATGGACAAGCATGTCCAACTGCTCCCTGAAGCCCTCGCAGGCCCGGCATCCAGACTGGTCAACAAACAAAATGACCATCCCGACACTTACTTGATGTTTTACTGTAACTATACTACTCCTTCACTACATACCTGCAGCACCTCCTGCTGCCTGTGGAGGGCGTGCATAAGTGCTGACAGGCGATGCGTCAGCGACATGTGGTCCGACTGTAGAGCAGCAAACGAGGGGGCGTCCACTCGGGTCCTAAGTTGCTCTCCTAATGCTTGCAGCTGCTGCAGGGAACACTGTATGGATTGTTGCTCACCAATACACTCCTGCAAAACCAGTCCCATAATTGAAAGTGAGTTAGTTTATTATACACTTGATTACAAGTCACAGTCACTGTAATATTTGAATATGGCTGTGGTATGAAAAAGGCACAAACAGAAAAGCACAAGATTCCTAAATTACAGGGTCTGAGAAGAGTAATAGGGTGAGCATTCCAGGATAAATCTCCCAGCAAGTCTCCACAAGCCCAGTGGGACACTAGAGGACCCCTGTTGTGTAAATCATGAGCCTGCCTATCTCTTCTTTACATTCTTTTATTGGATTGTGTTGTGACTCTGAGGGGAATTGTAAATCACCTCACAATTTTGTCCAACAAACCCAATGAGATGCAAATTAGTTTTCAGCCTCAGATGTATGAAAACACTTTTACCCTTCAGCTAAAGCTAAGTTAAAAAATTAAAACACTCACATCGCAGTCCTTCATCCAAGAAATACTCTCCTCTTCTGTGATGTCCCTGTCAATGGCGCTCTTGAGCAGGCGGTCAGCCCGCTCCTCCTGCCTCTGCACAGCATGGGCGCAAGTACTGTACACTTCTTTATAATGCTGCCACAGTCCAAGCAAGGCCTTACTGCTCCTCAGCTGCTCTGAAATCTGCTCTAGTAAGTCGTTCCACCTGATGTAATATGATGTACGAAATGTTAGTTTGTGCTAATGTGATTCTTAAACCCAGTGTTTTTTCAACTTTACTTCATGTTGACGTCCCGTAGGGCTCTGTTGAGAGTTTCAGCCACACACGGGTGGCACTCGGTGAGGAGCTGCTGTGTTACAGAACCAAACTTGCACAAACTGCTTTCCTGCTTGTCCATTTCCTCTTGCAGGTTCTTTAAGAGTGCAATTGACAATCAATCCAGTCAATTATCATGTATGACAACTTTCACAATAATGTTGTGCATTTAACTGACCTCCAGACTTTCCACCTGCTGCTGCACAGCTTCCAGGGAACCACTAACAAGGTGTAGCCTGGATACGCAGTACCTCCCCTCCATCAGGTAGCCAACGATCTCCTCTGAAGCGCGTCTGTACAAGGTCCATTGTCCTAGCACCGACCGTAGACTCCCCTTTATCTGACTTATCTGATAGCAAATGGCAGGAAATATGTTATTTTAGCTTAGAATGAAAAGCCATCACTGATTTGTTTGAAATTAGCTCACTTACCATATGGTCCAAATGAGCCCAGGACTGGCTCAGTCCCTTGAGGGTCTCCTTAACAACAGAGCAGGCCTCTCCTTTCTTATCCTGGATGAGAGTGTTCCCTTGTTCCTCAGCCCTTTCTAGATCCTTCTCTTTGTCCTTAACCAATTCCTCTAACTCCTGAAAGATAAACAATTTATTTCAAGGAAGAAACTAAAAGCAAGAATAACACTGACCCATACTGCCACCAAGCTTTAAGACTATGCTCCAGTCTTATAGGTGGTGGTAAAGCATATTAAATGTTTGGTGACAACTGCCACAAACAGCAAGATTTATCCCCATTTGTGTATTAGCTTCATTGGCCCAACATGACCCAATGCAAGCAGACTGTAACAATGAAAAGTGAACAGAAAGTCCTTAATATGTACTTTGATCTGGATCTGCACCAAAATGCAGTGTGGCATCCATTTAAAAGTTTGCTAAAAATCAAATATGTTGTTTGTGCTTTACGGCTATGTTAGGAAACCAACCTGACAATCCTTAAGTGCATTCTGCACTGATACAACGTCCTCTATCCTGTGTTTCTTCTTTAATTTCTCCTCCTGGAGCGTCAACCATGTTTTTAAGGCCTGCACTCTGTTTTCATGCTCTAACCAACTTTCTAAAAGTCCTTCTAAATGCTGAATCTGAAAAGAAAAATAGACACAATTCAAATAGAAAGTCAGTCCAAAGGACACAAAGGACTGCTTACTTTTTCCGTAATGAGGCCTTGTAGTATCTGCCATCGTCTATTCATGGCTCCAAGGCTCTCTGCAAAGTCGGTTTTGTCACTCCGTTTTCCTTCCACGTCCTGACTGCTGATCTGCAGCACTGATTGGTTCACAAAGTCCACAGTTAGTTGCTTGCAGGTCAAGTCAATGCGGAAACCCTGTGAAAGACAATTGGGACATAATTAGAAGAGCTACAGTAGAAAGTGAGAAGTGGGAGCTGAAAGGTGTTTTCTTGTAAATTTTACCTTGTACTTCTGCAAGAAAGTTTGGACAACCTCTGAGCCCACGACTGCAGCTATTTTGTCCTGATCTTCAACTATAATGTTCTCCATGAGTGAGATCCAGCTTATCACCTCCGCTATGGCATGCCGTGATGCCAGCTTTTCCATCTGCAGCTGAGATGGACAAAAGGTGATTGGTTACAATGGTATTTTAATTCAAATAACTTTATTTGATTAGGACACTGCATATTGATTAAGATATGAGCAAAAGAATCACAGTAAATATATGCCAGAATTAGCTACACAGCTATATTCCATCTGTTGTCATAAGGCAGGCACCATTAAAACAGAAACATTTAAATACAACGTCATACATACTTACATACTTAAATAAGAGCAACTATGCACTTTCGCATGAGTACAGGACTGGTTTGTCTATATTTTTTGAAGGTTGGGTAGTTTTTAATCTGAGTTGGTATAAGACAAATAAGAAAAGCAATTTCTCCCTATACCTGATGGAGCTTTTCTTGGACAACAGGAATGCGTGTGAGCAGCTCGGCCCACTGAGTGTCGATGTGACCTAGTGCTGTTCTCAGACCAGCTGTGTCTACTCTTTTTAGTCTTAGCAGCTGGTTGCCTGTGCTCAGGACAGATGAACGAAGGGATGACTTAGCGTCCACCTCCTTAGAAAACTCCTGCAAGAAGCACAAGTGACATTCAGCGCTGTGTTTTACAATCACAGAAATAATTTTTAACTCTGATAATGGTTAATAAAGGACGCTACCAGGAAAGCACAGAGATGGTCTCTAACTGTCTCCAGTTCTTGAGGCACAGTGACTGACTGGGCTGTCCAAAACTCCAGTCTGTCCATAGCCAAACACAACCAGTGGCTCAACTCTGCAGACTCCCTTTGGTACCTGGGGCGGAAAATATTTTAAAAAAACCCTATGAAACAAGAAAATAATAAGGTACATGTCTTAACTTTGCCCAAGCCTTACCTGCTCCAGTGTTTGAGGGTGGAGTCAAGGCGGTGGAGCTCCTTGTTGACTTTGGTGGTGGATGAGAGCCAGTGTTCTCCCAGCTGTGTTAACTGGTTCTCCAAGTCTAGACAGCTGACAGACAGAAGAAGCCTCTTGCCCTCCTCCAGAACCCGATAGAGTTGGGGCTGATGCTCAGTCAGGCTGGCCTTCAGACGCTAGATGATCAAAGAAAGGATAGGTAAATAAAGACATTAAAGGGGGACTTATAATGATTTTCATCTTTTCTGACTTATAAATGTTGTTGTAATGTTCAATAATCTTGTCAAACAACGCAAAAGCGTCAAATCATAAGGTTTGCACGCATAGGGTGCCTCTGCTCGCGGGGTTTTGCAATCTGGCTACGTTGTGATGACACAATAAGGTGGACATACTTTTCTGGACATTAGGTAAAGCTATCAGCCAGAGGGGGGAAAGCTATCAGCCAGAAGGGGCGAAGTTATGTATGAGACCAACTGAGTTTGAGGAAACGATAGGATTAAGTATTAATTTCATTTATAGCGTCATGTGCATAATTACCCCAACATGTGATATGCAGTGATGTAAATACTGGCAGCTTTATTCAATTCAGCTCTGAGTTGATCAGAGAGTATGCAGGTGTACCTAATATTGTGAGCGGATAAATCTCTACAGTATATTTATGAAGTTTATTTTTTACCATCTCTGGGAAAAAATAGCAGCAAAGTTTGTTTTCAAGATATATATTTAACAGTATACATTTTCAGAAGATGAATTATGATACTTTTAGAAAGGGTGGGGTATGGTTTCATTTGCAATCTGGGAACGCCTCCACAAACGAACATCTTGCAGACAGATTCAAAAAACAAGTTACTTTAGAGCAACATTTTTGCAAAAGGCATACCAAAGCATATCCAATACATACTATCTAGACCACAAGTAAGTGTTTTAAATGTAGATAAAAACATCATAGGTCTCATATAACTGTGACACTGTTTGTCTCAAAAGATCCTCTAATCATTGTAAATAACAATATGCATGCACTTGCTTAAAGGGTCTGTTACACATTCACACAGATGCCCAGAGGGCGCTATCTTTCTAATGTATTTTATGCAGTATATCACACTTTTTTACGGCTTCAAGGGAACTCTCCTGAAGGAATCAATAAAGTACTATCTATCTATAATGACATACACTACGTACATACAAAACATAGCAAATCTATGTTGCGCACAAAATAAAACCCAAATAAAATGAAACAAAATAAACACATTATTCTGTAGGATTTTGCAATGCTACTCTGTGAGTGACAGATGATAACAAACGGCCACAACAGATAAAAGAAAGTTCGTCAACACTGTTCAATTATTGTAACATTTGTTGAGACACTCTAAGGACAACAAATATATCTTGCGCACACAATAAAGTCCAAACAAAATTAAACAAAATAAACGTAACAATTTATTCTGTAGTGACAGATGACAAAAAACGGCCACAACAGATAAAACACTGTTCAATTATTGTAACATTTGACGACAGGAGGTCCATCGATTGCTTTATTGAGCAAACCACAATACATTAGCATAAAATTACTATCCAGTTCAGCAGTCTCTCTCTCTTCTTGCCCCACTCTACCCCATCCCTCTTCTTCTCCCTCCCTCTCTCCCCCTCCGCCACTAATGTGATTACGGCAAAACATACATTTGGACAACTCCAACACCACACATAAAGTGTAAATGCCAGGTCGTTACCCTATGATGCTGCTTACACCCAGCCAATCAATGCCATTAATAGCGTGTTGTGTGCGCATGTTACTGTTTTGCTCATAGTGCAGCAGACTTAAGAGGGGTAAATGCTTTTAACTCTTATTATGGTAATATGATAATTTTTTATTTTCTACATAAACTCAGTAATTGTGAAAAATACAAACAATTTCAAAACAAAACATGTTCTGTTAAACCACTAATGGTAACAAAGGCTAGCCAATTGTGTTCTTGTTATATTTGTTGGTATCAAAATATAACTTTGAGCAAGTTGCAAACAGCCCCTTTAAATCAAAACATTCATCCATCCATCCATTTTCTACCGCTTGTCCATTTTGGGATAGCGGGGGGTGCTGGAGCCTATCTCAGCTGCACTCGGGTGGAAGGCGGGGTACACCCTGGACATGTTGCCACCTCATCGCAGGGCCACTATTATTTTAAAATCAAAAACCATTATGCTGGTACCTTAGTTTTTGTATGTAACACTTTTCACATGGTTGACAAATTAGTCTGTTTGCCTGCACATCATTTTGCGCAATTGATTGCCCATTGAGTCATGAGTGTTTCTTACCTGGTGGAGACTAATCCTCTCAAAGAGTCTCTCCTCCGTTTCCTCCACCAGGCCCACAGTGGGGATGCTGCACTCCACAGCCTCCAACTGTCTGCACAGAGCCTGGTAGTCTTCCACAAGTCTGCTCCATGACTAGTAGAGGGTAAAAATAGAATTTGTAATTAAAAATATGTTTTTATTAATTAATGCAGAACTCTTGAAGCTCATTTCCACCTCCAGTATGCCCTCCAGTTCCACCCCCCTCCTGTGGGCCTGCTTCAGGACACTGTGAGCTAAAGACATGGTCTCTTCCAGAGCCTGGCTTTCCTGCTGTGCCACCAAACCTGACACTTTAGTGTAAAAAGTCTGGGTCAGGATCATATGGCATTCAAGACTCTGGAAGAATTCCTGCAGGGAATACAAAAACATTAGTGGGTCCAAGATGGAGGTCAAAATGAGCGGGTGGAAATAACTCCAACTAACTTTGTGTTTGTCCAATAACATTTGGACCTCGACGACAGAGGCTACTGTCATCTTTTGGTCTGCAGCCATCTTGTCTTGAGCTGTGTCTACCAGATCTGTGAGGTCGCGCAGCGCAGCTTCGTACTGAGCCTTCAGCGACAAGGCTCGATTCAGGCCGCTGCGCCTGGAGCCCACCATCAGCAGAAGCTCTTCATATGCATCCTGCACATAGTCATCATCATGTCATTAAAATGTATTACCGTAAACGCTCCAATTAACGCTTCGGCCTCTTTGCGGTTTAGGTAAAACACCCCGGCTATACTTTGTTGTTTTACCTGTAATTTGAGAAGTTCCTGGTGGGAGAGTCGGTCAGATTGGGGTCCTTGAGCTTTGGTTTTCAGCTCAGTCACTCTCTGCTCAAACTCCTTCAGACTGTCCTCTACCTCTGATAATGTCTACACAAAATGCACAATGACAATTAACATAAGAGCAATATCACGCTAATTATAACCCATCCATTTTAAATGGACACAGCTGTAATCTCACTGGACACTGCATTAGGTACACCTGCACAATACGATGACATCTTTTCACCCCAAAAATAAGATAAAAGAAGCTAAATAATTAAATATGTTGGGTGTATATGGTAAACGGTAGAACTGCACGGCATCATATTCATTCTCATAAAAGTACCACTGCAAATCACAGCCACAATAATATCTATATTTTCAAATGAATAGCTCTCTAAACCATGCAGTTGTACCTAATATATTGGCTAGTGAGAATATGTGAGGAAAAGGACAGGGTGTATGCCTTTCAATTGATTATTGTACTGACAAACATTTTGATTTTTTTCTGTGGTTGGCATCGAACCTCAATCTGCTTGGCTGCAGGCCGCTCCACTGTCGCAGCCATCTTTTGTAGGAGCATGTCCTTACTCTCATTCAAAGCTGTGAATAGCATCCTGAGTTCGTTCTGGTAAAAATAGATCAAGCAAAGTTGAAATGGAAGACACACACTTACACACAAATGCACATTCATGCACACACACAGACACACACACACACACACACACACACACACACACACACACACACACAAACGCAGTTGGCATATATAATGTAAAATTGTGTAAGTTACCTGGACGTTTAAGTGCTCCTGGAGTCTGTCCCTCATGGTGTCACAGTGCTGTTCAAGGGTGGAATCTAGCAGCCCCATCCTCTCCTGCAGACCCTCCAGGGTGTCCTCCATTAAAGCTCGCTCCTCACCTCCACACAGGCGGCCTGCTCCTCCACCCAACAGGTCTCTGCACTGGTTCACCTCTCTGCTCATGTCCTTCAGATCTTTAGTTGTGTACTGCGCAGACAAACGACAGCATTACAAACTCACCTTATTCTACACCAGGGGTCCCCAAACTTTTTGACTCGTGGGCCGCATTGGGTTAAAAAAATTTGGCCGGGGGCCGGGCTGTATATGTATATATATATATATATATATATATATATATATATATATATATATATATATATATATATATACATAAATATTTCCTTTCTAATCCATTTTCTACCGCTTGTTACTCTCTGTGTCTCCTAGCCGCTCGGGCAAATCATATTGTCTAAAAATGAATTTTCCCATCGATAACGTGACAATGTTAAATGTCAAAACAGATTAAAAAGACAATGTATATATATATATATATATATATATATATATATATATATATATATATATATATATATATATATATATATATTTTTTTTTTTTAGATAATATGATTTGCCCGAGCAGCTAGGAGACACAGAGAGTAACAAGCGGTAGAAAATGGATTAGAAAGGAAAGATTTTAAAAAAAACAAAAAAAAACAAAACAAAAAAAACCAGTTTTTTTTAACTTGGGACTTCCCGTGGGCCGGATTTTGGATGCTGGGGGGCCGTAGTTTGGGGACCCCTGTTCTACACCAACCAAATATTATAAAATTATAAATAACACTTTTCTAACCTTGCCTCACTGAAAATAAATGTTTTACGGATGAGTATAGTTTGAATTTTGAATGAAAGCTATGTCAAATCGGTATTTTGTGACATGCAACTTGAACATTTAAACACTTTAATACTATAAACAAAATTATAACTAAGTAAAAAATTCAACAATATGAAATTATTTGCACCAAAACCAGCATTATTACACAACAGAAAATGTGCAACTAAAACAACCAGCTTTTGTTTTAATATTGATGTTCAGAATTCCGGGTTCACGAATGCACATCGCTCGTCATGACTGTAATTGGTGCAAAATAAGGAAATGTTATTTTGCCATTGTGGCGAGCGTTACGGCAAAACGTGTGTGCTGGGTTGGATTTGAGCATTGCTGTTGGCATGTTAAAGTCTGCAATAAAGTTTAAAAAGAGCATCAGACCTTGTTTGCATCTGTTAATAGGCTACATTATTTACAAGACATGACTTGCACAATATGTCTTTTTAGCTCCTTTGGCAGGAGGCTGAATCTGCATTAATTAAGCAATGAAATGAGGCACGGATAGCTACTTTTTTTGTGGTCTCGTCATTTTCCCTTGGTCTTACCTCGAGACTTGTGAGCTTCGACTCTGTGTCTTCGGACAGTAGCACAGGTCCGGAGAGCATATCGTTTTCAGCAGCGTCCAACCAGGTGGAGGCTGCTGACACGGCAGTATACAGCGTCTGTTGGAGTGTCGCTGCCACTGAGGAGAGCGCCAGTTTTCTGTCACTGGTCTCTGCCTGCAGGAATTCACTGGTGAATCAAAAGCCAAGTTGGAAATTATATATGGGTTAGAAATCACTGCTTTACCTCCTCAGTAATTCTTTCCAACGTCTGACTGCACGCCTCAAATAAAGCCATCGGCGAGCGAGAGTCCTGGCTGTTGGACCCCCCCCTGAACACCATGCTTGGACTAGTCAGACGGGACCGGTGGACGATCTGCACACAAGAATGACAGTAAAGAATACTTAGACACACCACATATGAAAGTTTGACACATGCATGGCGGGGGAAAGTACCGGGCTAGACTGATCCTGTTCCAATGTGTTGAGAGAGAGCTGCAGCTTGGTACTCTGATCTTTGTTCAGGTTCTCCCAGCGTTGTCTCAAGTGGTCCACGGGAGACAGGCTCTGCGTCTCCAGCAACACTCCTATAGGGAGAGACACCTCACTGCAGAAGGAAGAAAAACAGTGTATTACAAAATTATTTGTTGAAATGATTAAAATAGATGCTCTACCTATCCCCATTTGGTGTGATCTGTTGATTGTGTAAATCTTCCCCAACACTGGCTACAGACTGAAGCAACCTCCTCTGCTCAGCAACATGCTCCTGCAGCTCCTACAAGCACAAAAATAAATGAAAATGTATGTAGGTAGACAACTACAACGTATCCCACAGAATATCTTCTGCGATTTGTCATGCAATGCCATAAGTAAGTGTGTCAATTATTGAATGATCAAAAAATAGCACATAAAACTGATGTTAACGTTTGACTATATATTTCAAAGGCCAATATTCTCTTACTCTCTGGCGGAGCAGGTTGTTATGATGCTGCTGTGTGCGTGACGAACGAGCCTGGGAGAGCCAATCCTGCATGTTGGGGCTCTGCGAAAGCGTTGAGTCTGGCTCACTGTCATCCTGCTCCTGCAAAGAACCCTGGAAAAAAGCCACAGAAGTGTCAGGAAGCGGTGAATAGATGCTATTTCTAGCATGTTTATTGAAGCAAGTTCAAATGGCCACCAACTGTCATTATTAATTCAGTCCAATATTAACAGTTGTAGAATTGCCAGGAACAAAGTGGAAATATTATACAGTGGTTCGCTTTAGCACAAGTTAGCATCGCATTGTCTAAAAGGCCCTTTATGAGGCGCACAAGCTCTTCTTGTTGTTCAACAGTGGAAAACTGCATATTTATACAAGGACGTTGACCTTTTGTTTTTGTACAATGCTATCATTGATGCTGCACACAACACAATTAAAAGAGCACACAGTTGGCACACAGAAGGAGATTGAAGTGAATTCAACAGGGAAGAACTGTAAAATATGACATATGGCATCAGCTGACCTGTATGTCCACCTGTTTGTCCTGCAACATTTGCTGCAGCTCTACCAAACTTTCTTTCAGAGAGCGCAGTTTAAAAGTGAGCTGCTCCGCCTCACCCTTGGTTTCGGCCCTTCCCTCTAAAAGTAAGCTCTCGCTGTGCACCGACAGCTCGGAGAGATACGACACCTTCTGCTCGATCTCGAACAGCATGTTCTGGAGAAAAACAACATAAATGCTTCTATGAATGATTTGATTGGGGTCTATTTTTTTCAACTACACCCTCCTTCCCCATGTGAACACACTGGGAATGTTTTGTATTTACAAATAATGGAAAGAAAAGAGCAGGGTATTGTTGATTGTAGCACTTTTTTTAAACTATTCTGATATAAGGGCTCTTGGCAAAGATTGCAACATTCCCAGACAATACCAAGTGTCTCCATTGAGTTGTTCCTTTCATTTCAAGCAGCCCACTGCTTATCTATGAGACGATAGAGAACCTTGATGCCACCAAAAGCCTAAATAAGGCTTTGAAACTGAAATTACAAAATGCCCATTCTTCTTTTTCAACCAGGAACGAGGCAACATTTGCATTTAAAAAGCAGATACATCTCTCAGTCTGGCATGGAAGTGCAGAAACAGAAAATAATGTTATGGTGTTTCAAATACTGTACTTGCATTGTAATGCAACAAATCATAAAAAAAGACACTATGGTTGTTTAAATGAATACATAGACTAAGACACAGACGAAGCTCAGATGCAAAACACACACGCACATAAACATCCCATTATTATGGCAGCTAAGATAATTATGGTCCATTATAGTGCCAATGTTGTCAGAATTTGCATTTGCCTAGTCATGAGTATTTGACATTAAATCAGTGCTTCTCTCTTATTTTCTGTTACGACCCTCCTAGGAAGAAGAAATATTTTGCGCCCCTCTATTCTCCACCGTGACTATAAATTGTATAATTTGTTTAAAAAATTGTTATAACTATACATCTGCATAACATTGTGAGTTTATTAACATTAAAGGAAACAACATAAGGGCCTTTCCGCGTTTCCCACCGTGGTTACAGTGAAGCCAAGTGCTACATACACTTCGCCATATTCTAGTACGGAAAAAAAAAGCATGTTCCTCGAGGTCACACACCCTGGCATCGCACCACGGCCCCCTCACTATTTGAGAAGGACTGTATTAAATAATGACACATGATTGTGTATCTGTGGTCCCACAGATACAAAAAGTTACCTTAGAAACAGAAAGACCAGGGGAATGACAGGAATGTTAGGTGGCCCAGCGCCCATATATGGAGATAAGATCCAAACTACTCTGATCTCATTTTTTGTTCTGACTCCAATAGTGTAACGTAATGAATGAGTCAAGTGAATAACTTTGTTTTGAGGCTATATTTGGTAGTTTTAGAAGTAAAAGTAACAGTGATATAATCAGTTGATGTATTATCTAACATGTTGCATGCTGTCAACTGAATTCAGGGCCAATACAATGCAAAGCCAATGTGTCACCTGGCAGTCAATGAGCTGCTCCTCCATGTCCAAATCATCACTTTGGAGCTTAAGCACTGAGCTGAGGGTAGCACGAGTGCTGTGCAGCCAGTGGTCGAGCTCCACGGCCTCGCTGTGGTAACGCTGCAGGGCCTGCTCCTGTCGCTGCTCCTCTAGCTGCTCGCTGAGCTTCTCCTATGTGACAGAGGAAGCGGGATGGTGGTGAATACATCTGCAAGCTCATTCAAAAGAGGTTGATCACTGATGACCTCTCACCTCCAACAGCTGGCGCTTTCCAGAAGCCTTCATTTTAATGGTGGCCATTCTCTCCTCGAGCACGGTTAGGGTAGACTGCAGAGCCAGCTGGTCAGAAGCCTCGCAGTCACTGTCGTTGTCGGCCAGCTCCTCCGAGAAACATGTCTGCAGTTCACCGATCTCATCTTGCAGCATCAGTATCTCGTCCATCAGAGCCTGTAAGATGAGGAATGAGTCACTACCATAAATAAAACAATACAACAAAGCCATCTGCAGAATGCCTTAAAGAAGCATGGGTACAGCCGTCTCTTACCTGATGTGTCGCCATCTGGCTCTCTGGGCTCTTGTTGGAATCCAGGCCTTCGCTGAGTGCTGTTTCGGCAGACTCCATTTTCGTGGAAATAGACTGGAGGGACTCCTGGTAATGCTGCTGCCGCTCCAGGGCTTCATACAGACTCTTCTGTTTCTCACTTATCTAAAGACAGGGCGGTGAATCTCAAAAAGATTACTTGAATAAAGAGTTGATTTGATGCACTGCTGGTGGATCAAACGTACCACAGTCTTGAGTGTTTCCCAAGATCTCTGCAGATCATCCAGGTTAGCAGTGCTGCTCTCCATAGACGGGTCATAGAGTTCCTGCAGGGGGGCTCGATTTAGACCGCCTCCACCCTGTGGCATGAGAAGACACTGAGTATAGCGTGCACATGTTGATCTAAACTAACTATTCCATTAAACCATCCTAATCCTGCACACTCTGGGCAAGAACTCACATCTGAGTACTGTTGTTGATTTCACTTGCAGCATCTGACTAAGGTCTCATGAGCTTACTTTCCAGTCATGATACAAACCCTCATTTCAGTTGACCTATCCCTGCCATAAAGTTGTCTAAAATAATCAATTATTAGCTAGTAATTTAGTGATGAAAAAAAATTGTGCCGTAAAGAAAACCAGGCAAAATATCACAATCCTGGAGGCTGCTGAGTTAACAGATGCATATCTCATCATTACATATGAAGAGTTAATATAGTAACAGCATATTAATAAAAATCCCAGTAAAGTGATGGAACACATTTCCAGGGTTCAAAAATGTTGGATTTGATGGGAAGTGAAAAAAATTGAGTGTAGGGATGGGCATTTTATTACATTTCCTTGATCGATTAATTGGTAAAAATAACAATGCATTAATTCAATCAATTGTTATAATATTAAAATTTGTATATAATAATTATTTATTTTAACATTTTCTCATAGCTGATGTCTCATTATTTAGACACATTACTGTAGTTGAGACTGAATCAAAAACACCCCTCTGTTGGTTGCAAAAATTAAGTGCACTCCTTTTTTTTTACTGATGAATCAACAATGAATTGATTAACCCCTAACGAATGATTATTATGCCCATCCCCATTGGAAGGTGAGGATGTGAAGAGCTGTCAAGTCAAGCAGGGTTAAGCAAGTTACCAGGGGCTAAGGCAGTACCTGTTTGAGAGAAGCATCAGCGTTAGTCACAGGGGAGGGTGAGCGGCAGGCAGGGGGAGAGGAGACCTCACTGTTGGTGCCCTCCTCCCCTGACTCCTCAGTCACAGGGGAGAGGAGCGTGTGGCAGCGGCCTGCTGTCATCTAACCACAGCACATCACACCAAAAGAAGGAGGCATAGGCAGGGGGGACAGGAACACAGGAAGGGAAACAAACAGGAAAAGGGTCGGATAAAAAGAGTGAGACACCAGAAGAGAGTAAAAAAAGGAAGTGCAAGAAAAGGTTTTCAAATCAAAGTGGGAGTGCAGGTTAAGCAGGTTGTTGCGGGCACATTGTTTAATAATTGTGTGCACGTTGCAATCAAAGTCCATCCCATCATGTTGTGTCCTACTATTGCAGTAAAAACACACCAGTCACTGAATGTGTACATAATGTTGTCTCCATGTACACTTCCTGTATTCATCAATATGCTTGTAATATGATATTAGCACACAATCTCAGGCCTATTAGTCGAAGATAGTTTTCGATAATTCTCTTTTAAGTACTAGGAACTAGAAAAATAATGTTTAGAAATGAAAGATGCCTCTAAGAGCCAACATATTGAAACAATACACACTCAAATTATGGCATTAGCTACCCGAAAAAGTGTCCCAGTTGTCTGTGAGCCTGCTTGCCTGCATGAGCAGAGAGACAGTGTTGAAACATGAGCCAAATCCTACTGTGCTGCTTTTTGGCACTTTACGCACAACTTGGCTAAAGTCACTCAGCACCTTGTTAAAAATTTGCTTTCCCGGGTTTTATGATGCAATGCAGTGCAATGGAGGACAAAAATAAGTCAGTTCTGCAGGCGCACAGTCACTAGGTCAAAGTCAGACGATCCTCCATGCTGGCACTTAAACACACACACACGCTGTGATATCCTGTTTCCAGGCCTGCTGATGGGCCAACAACACAACAAGCAGCAAACACAGTGACATGACGATGGAATCTAAGTCGGACAAAATAATTTCAGATGTGCAAACACACCAGGATAATAAATGACAAAGCCAAAAAAAAGTAAAGCAGCGCACCGCCAGGAAGCATGGAAGATATGAACTACAATGAAAATAATTCTAAAGAACAAGAAAAAAAAGAAAGAATTAACGAATATGCTGTCCCTACAGTATACACACCTGAAGCCCATCTTAAACCAAAAAGAATACATCAAAATATGACTATACAATTTAATTCACCTAAGTTGTTTTTTGAATTATCACAAAATATACATTTTGTGTCAAAATTTGAGAAAAACACACAAATAAGATTATTGTTGTCGAAAAGCTTGCATGCCAAAATTCAACAAATATAAAGCGGATCAAACTAAATAAAAATGAATAAATATAACATTAAAATGTGATTTCTTAACTGTCTATGCTTGTCATTGTGCTTTTCACTGGGCTGTAGCATCGTAAACTAATAATACACAAAAAAAGTTAAAGTGGTCTTTGGCCAAAGGTATGTTTGTTGGCAGTTTTGATATACTTTTGGACCAAAAAAAACAGTTAAAACAATAAAGACATAAGCATTTGCATTTGCTGGTGTTCCATTCAAATCCTACGGTGGCCTAAGACTTTAGCACAGAACTGTATGTTTACTTCTTTGGGATACACACTATGAGGGGCTCAGCCACTCACCATGACGACAGAGGGGTGTGCAGGAAGCTGTTTGTCGCTGGCTCCGACACTAGGCAGCTCCTCATCGCTCAGCTCGTCCACGCCGTCCAAGAGACTGTCCACCTCGCTGACGGTCAGTAGCATGGTGGCGTGTTTGGCCTTCACCGTCAGCATCTTGCACTTGGAGTGGAGCGATGCGATCTGCTCCTGGTAGCCACGGATCTTCTGGGCTAGCTCCTGTCAAAACATAGCCCCCACGTAAACACACAACGGAAGAGAACCCCCCCACAGGTCAGAGAGGGTGGTTCAGTCCACAATGGATGAGCAGTAGTTCCTGGTTAACAGAAAGGGTCTCGCTGAGTTGGCTCCACGTTGAATGAGGCGTTGGTATGCGAGAAAAAAACGGAGCATTGTCTTCTCTGCTTAGCCTCTCTCTTGCTTGTGGCTTCACACAGTTAGTGGAAAGAAAGAGAATAGCTCTGCCTCCCTCTCCCTATTCCTCTTGCTCTCTTTCTCCTCTGTATCACTGAGCGAATCAGAGAATGGAGCAGGCGGTGACTCAGAGTCACGATCAGGCCAACAGGAAGGATGTTTTCTTGAGAGAAAAGAGACTCTTGCAAAGATTTTTTTTTAAATTCCTTAGACCCTCCCTCTCTTCCACATAGGCAAAAGTACAAGGAAAAAACAGGAAGTGATGTCACTAAGTATACCCCTCCTCTTCGCTTCCCTTTTGCCCCAATCATCTGGGCAGATTCCTTAACAAAAGAGAGCAGCAAGGCGAGAGGGAGTGTTCGGAAGAGTGACATAGATGGTGTCAGATTTCAGCTATGGTATGAGCCTCCTCCTCCTGTTCCTCCACTCTGAGTGCCGCAGATGGTCAATGCACATATAATCAGGTCATGTGACTAACTAGGCCAACGGAGTAGTGGCTACGCGCTCAGCTTAAGAGGCCCGTGCAGACATCAACGCTCTGTAGTGATGGAATAAATGAGGCAGGAGCAGGCTGAAAATAGTATGAAATATAATAACATGCTTCCAGGGAATTTAGTCCCTTTGCTTCAGTTTGTAAAACACATACACTGCACTCTGCCGCTTTAAAGTTGGTGATAACATACTGCAGGTGAATGGAACCATGCACACTGTATCAGACAGGATTATGTACATTAGATAAAGTGTGGGCTGCTTATAAAGGCACAGAACAACTTTTTTAAAGTCACTGCCTGCAGAGCGTTATGTGAGGAGAGCGCATGCATCCTCAATGCAATGTTGCAACTGTGATCTTATACTTATGCAGTGTATTTCCTGTCCCTACATTTTGATAGAGTAGTGCAGGAAATGTGTAATCCTTCAACTTCCTCTGCTCTTTGAGGTCTATCTGTCACCAACTGAAAATCAACAACATTAACAATGCTCAGTTTTGAGAGGCGTTACTTTGACAATATTACTGTATCCTAATATTACTGTATCCTAAGGAGAGCTGTTTCTAATAATTCCATGCATTTGTATATACAGTACACATCAACAAGAGCAAGGCCTCACCTCATGGTGCTGTATCTGAGCCTGAAGCTCCTGAATGTTGCTGGTGCACACAGGTCGGTCCTGAATTATGTGGTGGGCTTCTTCTATCAACCGCTGCAGGTTCCTCACCTCCACTTGATATTGCTCATACTGCACCACAGCCTCCTGGCAAACACATGGCATTGAATAGTGAGATAGTATTTTTGTTAAGTTGTTTATCCTTTAGATCGTCTCCGTGGACACATCCTTAAGTGACTAATCTTTGCTACAATGAGCTTAAAAGCAAATCAGCCCAGAACCAGAGGATTTGAGGGTAATACCAGTCTGAAGGGGCTTGAAAACAAACCCAGATATTCATGAAAAGGCCTGTTTGGACACGGAAACTTAATTCAAGACATAACAACGATGTAAACCAAAGGTGTTCAAAGTGGAAAAAGTTTGGATGTCCCCGGTTTACACTATAGACAATATTTTCCGTAGAATTTGACAAATAGTTGAGACACCCTAACCGAACCATTAATACTGACTGATATTATGACCAATTAAGAGGTTAAAGAGACATTTTAGATTGTGTATTTCACTCCAAACGCAGCCATAAATGCAACGTGAAGACTGACTGCCCCTTACCTGCAAGATATTGCACTGCTGAATGGTTGTATGCTGCAGCTGGCTGGTTTCTTGCTGCAGGCTTTGTGCTGTGCGGCACACAGGAAGTCCTGCTACTACTTCTTCCGGAAGCCGGAGGGCACTCTGACACTGCTGTACAGCCGCCGCCTGCCGCTTGAAGCCATCCATCTCAGCCAACAAACGCTTAAGGGAATAATTGGAGAGAAGTGTGTATCAAACAAAACAAGTGTGTTGGAACTGCTGTGTGCTGGCTTTACTTGTCGCTGTGTGAGCTGCTCTCTCAGACTGAGCTTGTTGAGATCCGGGGAGGCCAGCATAACATGGATCTGGTCCACTGCAGCGTGGAGGCTCTTCACCTCAGCTTCTAGACGCAACATGTCCTGAGAAAAGATATGGAGCTTAAGTTATCTGAAAAGCTAATAGGGCCAACATATTTAGTGAGAGAAATAAGTAGTGCAGTGAATAGCTTTTTGTTTATAAAACATAACCTCTGGTCTTAAACAGATGCTACTCTGTTTCAGGAGGGTCACATGAGTGGATGCCAACAAACTACTTATCGGTGTGAACATTCAAGAGTGATCATAAAAAAGGACCATGTTGGACCAGGACCAGATTGACCCTGTTTGTAGAGTGATGGGCACATCAAACTAAATATATAAATTGATGTGATTGAATGATGCATCCATCATTAAGATGCAAACCTGTGAGGGAAATGTTTATGTCTGCAGTGTCTCTACAATGCAATTATGCCAGAAGGAAACTGTCAGTTGTATGAAAGATTAGTGCTATGGGGTTCAACAGATTCTACTATATCATGATGAGTGTAGTACATGCTATGACCATAGGATGGCAATGTTGGCATTTAGCTCTGAAAGCACTGCATGTACATTTTTTCTGCTATTTTAAATATAATCTACCATAAAATAGTTTTAAAAGTATTAGTGGAACATGAATCAATTTAATTGTTCTCTTCAGTTTACCTTGGCCGCATCCTGTAAACTCTGCAGCCGAGTCTTGGCTGAGAGGTGAAGCTCCTCGGTGCGCCTGCCGAGGTGTTTTACCTGCTGGCTCCACCCTTTAGTCATCAACACTTCCCCTAACTGCGTCTCCCTCTCTGCCATGGCTTCCAAGTCACCATGGAGACCTCGACACTCCCGCAGCAACGCCTGTCAACACAAGAGCATTAATTACGAGGAGGAAAAAAAATACAAAAAAAGGGGGAGGAGTCTTTCGAGTTGTCAAATGATACTAATTAAGGAGCGGCCAACACACTGATCAGTCTGACATTCAGCTGAAAATGAGAGTAAGGGACTCTAATTGGCTGCACGTTTGTGAGATTTTATGAGCGGTAGAAAATGGATAGATGGATGGTATAAACACAGGATACATGTAAAGACTCACCTGATATGCTCTGATTTGCTCTTGTAGCTGAGATATTTGGCTCCAGATGATGTTGCCCGTCATCAGAGTCTCCGCTTTTTCAATCCAACTCAAAATACATTCCTTCATATTGTGATATTCCTGCATTTGCTTCTCTGCCTGATCGGTTTAGAAAGACAACATTGAAAGGGTTTCCAACATTCATAATAGCCCTGAAGGAACTTAAAGTGCTTACCTTCTTCAGTTTGTTGCTTCTGTCCTGGACCCGCAGTGTGGCATGGCGCTGCACTTGGGCCATTTTGGCCACGGCATCGCCCAGCTGCTTGCACAGCAGAGGGTTGTGCTCACTGAACTCCTGTACGGCTGCCGCTAACTCAGCAAGAGTGTGAGCGCAGCAATCACACTCTTCCCGAAGAGTCTGACGACGAAACATATTGCAAAAAAACACGTTAGAGAGGCTACAATAAGCTTGGGTCACTTATGAGAGCAGTGAATCCACTGTGTGTCATTCCAACTTTCAAACACTAATTAACCATAGCATCTGCCCAATGAATAAGTATTTGACCTGGGGTTAATTGTTTGCTCATTTTTCAAATCAGTCAATTTGATTACCCTGGTCTCCTCTTTGGCCTCCTCCAGGTTAGCTCCCTTGTTTTCAAATCTCGACGAGATGTTTCTCAGCTTGGCCTCCATTTCCTGCAGTCTGGAGCTGAAGTCCTCTTTCACGTCTCGGGTCTGCTGCACCTCACGTTCTCTAGCCTGGACCTGGACCCCAGGGCACAAAGACGAATGTCTTGAGTGAATTATCAAAGCTAAGGTAGACTGTTTTATTGGTTAACATATTTTTACAATTGGATTACTATTTAGAATGTTAAATGCTAACTAGCTAGGTGTAGCGAGTCTTTACCTGGTCCTCAGCAGAGCCCAGAGCCAGAGCCACCTCAGCCAGCTGCATGCTGAGCTCCGACGGCATCCCCGCCTGGCGGTCCTGGTACTTGGTTTGCTGCAGCTCTGTCATGCGCTCCACGCTCTGGCGGCGGCTGATGACCTCTCCGTGTGCAGTCTGGGGTAGAAACACTTTTGACGCTTGTGGATTTTTGCCTCTACAGTGTGCACGTTATGTCGTTAACAGTACCTCCAGCTCTTGCAACAAAGTCTCCAGGTCTGCTGTGGGACTCAAGAGCAAGCCCCGAGTGTCTTGAATCCAACCTTTGACCAAGCCCAGCTCCTTCTCAACATCCTCTCGCTCCCTCAACTCCTGGTGCACTTGAGCCCTGCTAGAACGGACCAATAACACTAAACTAGAATAAACAAAAAAGGGAAAAAATTAAGAGTTAATAGTGGAAAGAATACTTTAGTTGTACCTGGGGAACTGCCCTTTTTTGGAATTTTGCCTACCATTCACATCCTTTATGTAAGACAAAAACACATATGTTTTCCTTTTTTAATGCATTTTAACTAGTAAATAAATGCGAGCAAGTCCGCTTACAATGGAGTCAATGTGAGTATCTTTATTCTGCCCATAAAGCTCTTAAAAAAAATCTGAACAATTCCATCAAAGTCTTATATACACACTGTAAGTTTATGTAATCTAGTAACAGGCACATTCATAATAACATGTAATATTTACGTATTTTGCTCATTTTAAGCATACAGCAGCACATTCATTTTATAGATGCATCACGTTTGCTTTTTCCTCCAACTACAACATTGAGTACAACTCATGCAGACATTATGAGAGACAACAAACATAATAAAACATCACTTACTGTACAATGTCTGCTCTCACTGGGTTGTTGACTGTTAGGATGTTGATATATTCCCGTTGAGATGATGAATGACTCATAATCCTTGCGAAGGGTTTAAAAAAAAAGTGGGTGCAAACCAGCATCTTTAGTGTGTCTTTCTCACCATCTACAGGTCTAAATTGGCTGTCAAGGTTGAACAACTTCTCAGTTTATGTCCACATTATTTTACTATCAAGGTGAGAGGTATTATTTATAATCTAGAATAATTTTCATCAGCTCAGAAGCGAGAAAGCAGCTCTCCACCTGATGATATCAATATAGCAGCATAAGAAAGTTGCCTCTCTATGATCAATGTAGGTCCTTAACGTTAGTGCTTAAAATAACAATATTGATAATACTTGGTTAATATTCAGGTCGCGAAATGTAAATGGAGTATTGTTGGAAGTTTTTGGATGTTTATTTAGTTGGTTTTATGGTCGGTGATGTCATGGCTGCCATTGGCGCCATTGTAAGCGGACTTTTCCCATCCATCCATTTTCTACCGCTTGTCCCTTTTTTGGGGAGCGGCGGGGGGGGGTGCTAGAGCCTATCTCAGCTGCAATCGGGCAGAAGGCGGGGTACAACCTGGACAAGTCGCCACCTCATCGCAGGGCCAACACAGATAGACAGACAACATTCACACTCACATTCACACACTAGGGCCAATTTAGTGTTGCCAATCAACCTATCCCCAGGTGCATGTTATTTATGTTTATTTACGCCTTTGAATACATTTTTAAAAATACATACATGTTCTTGTCCCTCATAAGGATTGTGAATTATAGGCAACATTCCAAAAAAAGTGTAGTTCCCCTTTAAGTTATACAAATATGGCAAAGCATCACCCACCTGTCATACTGGCCCTGCATGTTTTTGATATCTTGAAGGCACTGTGTTTCCTGATGGCCATTCTCTGTTTCCTCCTCATCTCCTCTGAGGCTGCGGATGTGTTGCCCCAGCAGAGCCAGGATGGACTGCTCTCTCTCCACCTCCACACTAAAGGAGTCGTGGTAATCCAGGAGGCTCTGGAGTGCCGCCCTAGTGGCGGTCTTCTCGACCGTGCTGTCTGGAATGCGGCTGTGGAGGTCCGCAGACACCGAGCGCACCTTTTCCATCTGAGGAACAAAAATTAGGATATTTTTTCATTGATATGTATGCAAATAAGCTACTGTTGTTTGCATGAATTTAACTTAAGTATGAGCCGATTGGGCACGGATCAGTAGCAGACCATTTTCTTGAAAAAGTATATGATCGCCATTGCCAATTAAAGGTAAACTGCACTTTTTTGGGGAATTTTGCCAGTCCTTCACAATACCTATCTAGGACATTGTGTTTTTGTTTTTTTATGCATTCTAACTCGTAAATAAACATACATGAAAGCCAACTAACTATGGAGTCAATGGGAGATGCTCTCTTCTGCCTATAAAGCGCTCTAAAAACATCCAAACACCTCTATCATTGTTTTACCTACATGCTGTAAGTATATATGTAATATAGTAACAGGCATATTCATAATAACATGCACTATTTACGTATTTTGCTCATTTTAAGCATACGGTGGTGCATTAATTTCATAGACGCATCACAACATTCGCTTTTTCTTCAACAATACCTACTATAATCATGACAAACTTCATTAGAGGCAACAAACATAATAAAATAATCCTTTACTGTACAATGTCTGCTCTCACTAGGATGTCGACTGGATGGTCATATAATACCATTTAAAAGAAAAATGATAATCCACACAAAGGGTTAAAAAAGAGGCCGGTGTCCTCTGCCACACACAAGCGTCTTTTCGTGTATTTTATCCCCATTTCTAGGCATAAGTTGAATGTCACAGATGACCAACTTCTCGGGTTATTAGCACAACCTTTTATCCAGATGAGAGGCATCATTAATTAAAATGTAGAAATAACTTTCCCCAACTCAGAAGCGAATGAGATACAGCAGCTCAGCATGCACAATTAGTAGGCTCTCTGTAAAACAGCACAGCTAAAAATAGTTTGTCTGCGTAAACGCTTATAATAACAATTGTGCTAATATTTGGTTTATATTCCGGTCACAATATGTAACGGGAGTATTGTTGGCGGTTTTTGGATGCATTTTTCGAGTGATTTAGATGCAGAATGGATTATTCCCATTAGCTATATTGCTAGCCACCGAAAACAAGTCTATTATTACAACTTAGAATGAAAAAAAAAAACATCCAATCCAATCCACTTTATTTATATAGCACATTTAAACAACAAAATGTTTCCAAAGTGCTGCACAACAATATTAAACACAATTAAAAACAATATAAAATAAATATGATTAAAAACAATTTCAAAGGGTAAAACCAATTAAAACAGTAAATAGAAAGCAAAAAGCAAAATTTTAAAAACACAGAGGACAACAGAGGACCACACAACTCACGTAGTGTTAAAAGCCAGAGAATAAAAGTGGGTCTTAAGACGAGACTTAAAACACTCCACTGTGGGAGCAGTTCGAACATGGAGGGGCAGAGTGTTCCAGAGCTTAGGGCCGACCACAGAGAAGGCCCTGTCTCCCCTGGTTTTAAGTCTCGTCTTGGACACCACGAGCTGGAGCTGGCTCTCGGACCTCAGAGCGCGCGCAGGATTGTAAGTTTGGATGAGGTCCGAGATATACTGAGGTGCCAGTCCATGTAAAGCTTTAAAAACAAACAGCAAGGTTTTAAAATCAATTCTAAAATGAACAGGGAGCCAGTGCAAACTCTCAAGGATTGGGGTTATATGCTGGCGTCTCCTGGCCCCTGTTAAAAGTCGTGCTGCCGCATTCTGGACTAACTGCAACCGGGAGAGAGCTTTTTGGCTAATGCCAGCATAAAGTGCATTGCAGTAGTAACATGTGTGTTCTTGTCTTACACAGGGATTGTGAATAGCCAATATTCCAAATCAACTGCAGTTCCTCTTTAAGGCTTTTAAATACCGATCAAAAACGCCAATCCCCCCTGACAAATAACATTGTATTAATTTTTAGTTCCCCGACTGACAAGCTAACAGCTAATTGTGTATCTTCATATACAAAAAGGAGCCGCTCTAAGTTAATAATAATCACTTCCCTTAAGGCAAATGAACTGCATTTCTTTAATATCTTTGATATCATTATCAAGTATTATGACAAGGTTCAACATTTTACACACAGAGAACAAGCATGTGCAGGCATGCTACTGGCTAATCCAGCCACTAAAATAGCTA
This sequence comes from Nerophis lumbriciformis, assembly GCF_033978685.3. Classification (NCBI taxonomy): domain Eukaryota; kingdom Metazoa; phylum Chordata; class Actinopteri; order Syngnathiformes; family Syngnathidae; genus Nerophis; species Nerophis lumbriciformis. The sequence goes on from NC_084581.2 coordinate 21,358,007, forward strand.
CAAACAACAGAAGAAATAAGTGCTTAGTAAAGTTTAGGAAGTGTAGATGGAACCATGTTGCAGCAGGAAGTAAGCAGCTATTAAGAGGAAATTATCAAGTAGAATAATAAGTAGGTGGAGGATAATATAACAACAACTGTATAATAGACTGTATTTATACAAACCCCGTTTCCATATGAGTTGGGAAATTGTGTTAGATGTAAATATAAACGGAATACAATGATTTGCAAATCCTTTTCAACCCATATTCAATTGAATGCACTACAAATACAAGATATCTGATGTTCAAACTCCATCCATCCATTTTCTACCGCTTATTCCCTTTTGGGGTCGCGGGGGGCGCTGGAGCCTATCTCAGCTACAATCGGGCGGAAGGCGGGGTACACCCTGGACAAGTCGCCACCTCATCGCAGGGCCAACACAGATAGACAGACAACATTCACACTCACATTCACACACTAGGGCCAATTTAGTGTTGCCAATCAACCTATCCCCAGGTGCATGTCTTTGGAGGTGGGAGGAAGCCGGAGTACCCGGAGGGAACCCACGCAGTCACGGGGAGAACATGCAAACTCCACACAGAAAGATCCCGAGCCCGGAATTGAACCCAAGACTACTCAGGACCTTCGTATTGTGAGGCAGATGCACTAACCCCTGGTCCACCGTGCTGCCGATGTTCAAACTGATAAACTTTATTTTTTTTTGCAAATAATAATTAACTTAGAATTTCATGGCTGCAACACGTGCCAAAGTAGTTGGGAAAAGGCATGTTCACCACTGTGTTACATGGCCTGTCCTTTTAACAACACTTAGTAAACGTTTGGGAACTGAGGAGACACATTTTTTAAGCTTCTCAGGTGGAATTCTTTCCCATTCTTGCTTGATGTACAGCTTAAGTTGTTCAACAGTCCGGGGGTCTCCGTTGTGGTATTTTAGGCTTCATAATGCGCCACACATTTTCAATGGGAAACAGGTCTGGACTACAGGCAGGCCAGTCTAGTACCCGCACTCTTTTACTATGAAGCCACGTTGATGTAAAAGCCGGCTTGGCATTGTCTTGCTGAAATAAGCAGGGGCATCCATGGTAACGTTGCTTGGATGGCAACATATGTTGCTCCAAAACCTGTATGTACCTTTCAGCATTAATGGCGCCTTCACAGATGTGTAAATTACCCATGCCTTGGGCACTCATACACCCCCATACCATCACAGATGCTGGCTTTTCAACTTTGCGCCTATAACAATCCGGATGGTTATTTTCCTCTTTGGTCCGGAGGACACGACGTCCAGTTTCCAAAAACAATTTGAAATGTGGACTCGTCAGACCACAGAACACTTTTCCACTTTGTATCAGTCCATCTTAGATGAGCTCAGGCCCAGCGAAGCCGACGGCGTTTCTGGGTGTTGTTGATAAACGGTTTTCGCCTTGCATAGGAGAGTTTTAACTTGCACTTACAGATGTAGCGACCAACTGTAGTTACTGACAGTGGGTTTCTAAAGTGTTCCTGAGCCCATGTGGTGATATCCTTTACACACTGATGTCGCTTGTTGATGTAGTACAGCCTGAGGGATCGAAGGTCACAGGCTTAGCTGCTTACGTGCAGTGATTTCTCCAGATTCTTGATGATATTACGGACCGTAGATGGTGAAATCCCTAAATTCCTTGCAATAGCTGGTTGAGAAAGGTTTTTCTTAAACTGTTCAACAATTTGCTCACGCATTTGTTGACAAAGTGGTGACCCTCGCGCCATCCTTGTTTGTGAATGACTGAGCATTTCATGGAATCTACTTTTAAACCCAATCATGGCACCCACCTGTTCCCAATTTGCCTGTTCACCTGTGGGATGTTCCAAATAAGTGTTTGATGAGCATTCCTCAACTTTATCAGTATTTATTGCCACCTTTCCCAACTTCTTTGTCACATGTTGCTGGCATCAAATTCTAAAGTTAATGATTATTTGCAAAAAAAAAAAATGTTTATCAGTTTGAACATCAAATATGTTGTCTTTGTAGCATATTCAACTGAATATGGGTTGAAAATGATTTGCAAATCATTGTATTCCGTTTATATTTACATCTAACACAATTTCCCAACTCATATGGAAACGGGGTTTGTATATTCATTGAAAAACGTACAGTTAATACATGTAATCGGTATTGGTATTGGTATTGGCTGATCTCACTCATAGCTGATCGTTATTTGAACCGGCAGCATAAATCCCTGATTGGCGCATCCCTAATTTAACTATTAACAGAACGTGTATATTTCATTGGAAAAAGAAAAATGAGGTCAAACTGCAGGGAACTACACTATTATCGTCATCATCATCCCTAAAACAAAGAGCCCAAAGAAAAGCAGTGTACAACTGAATATAACCCCTTTTCCACTGGTGGGAATTCTTCAAAACTGACTTGCTCACACTCGAAATAGCGCGGGAAAAAGGCTGCATGACAACATTTTGGCAGAGAGAAACAACTGCCCTGAAGCCTGGAGTAAGATCCCAGACCTCCGACTAGTTTTGAGTTAGACCAATATCTGCAGAAAAATTAACAGTTTAACAAAGTTTATCTGCTGCAAGAGTACAGTTGGAAATTGATTTGAATATGGAATGGAAAAAGGAATACACTATCTGGGCCAAACTCCTGGGAAGGGACAGTAGCTTCATATAAATAAAGAAAACTGGAAAACAAGGGACACCCAACTCCATTGTATCCTAAAATTGTGTCTCAATACTTTTGCCCCGATAGATTGTATTTTCCTTACTTTTTCTGTCAAGTTCCTCCACTCCCTGGCAGTGTCCTCCAGTGCCCTCTCCTGGACTCTCACTACACTGCGAAGCCTGGTCCACCTTTGCCATAGTGATGAGAGAGCATGGTGGACGACGGCGGCTGCACCAGATTTGATGACGAGCCGCTCTAACTCGACTACCTTGTCTTCCTTCATAGCAGTGATAGCAAACTCCTGAAGGTCAGCGTAAGTCGCTAGAGACTGAAAAAAGTGACAACAGACGGGTAAACAGAGTGGTTCGCTTTAAAGCTGTAATAAATAACACTTAATTTTCTCCCACCTTGTATTTCTCACACTTGTCTTCTGCCTGCTGGAGACTCTCTGCTTTAGCGGTGGAGAATGCTGCCATCTTGCTCTCTACATCGTTCATTTGTTCAACCAGCCGGTCTCTGTCACGTTGGATGGAGGCCCATAGAGACACACACCTAAGAAAAATAATTGTGTAATACACACACCACTTTGTTTAATGGTATTAAACATACATTGAGTTGTACTAATTGTTGTCCACAACCCAATGAGATGTATCAACCATTCCACATAAGAATAAATCAACACCTCTCATGGACGTCTTTGCAGGCCTCCGTATGGTGTTTGATTTCTGTGCTCCTCATCCGCATGGCTTCAGCTTCTCCTCTTAGCTGGTTCATCGCAACTTCTGTCAACAGGGGCTCAAGGGTGTCTCTTATCTCTTCTGAAACAGCCGTATAATTATTTTCCTGCACTGAAATTTCTTGCAGGTTGAGAATCCAATCTGTGTGATGCTCCAGATCCACCCCAGCGTTGGCACTTTGAAGGCAATCGGCGGCACAATCCAGGTGTGTTTGCATGGACTGCAAGGTAGAGTGGTGCCGCTGGATCATGGCAAGAGCTGGACCCAGAGTCAGCTATAAAATACGGAAAGTGAAAAAATGTACTCAAATTAATGAGTGGTATATACTATATGCTTCAATACATCTCTATTTATTCAACCGCAGAGTCCTAGGGTGCTTTGTCGACAAACTAAATAACCGTCCGGGTCAGAGAACATTGGCATTAACAGCTGTGGTTTTGTTGGTAATCTGCTCGTGTAGTCTGAAAATGTGTAACTCTGAAAAATCCACTGCAGATTATATTGGTTCTCAAGATGATATACAGTATGAGTATAATGAGTCTGAATTACAGTATTTATTGTACCAGCACACATACCTGCTTTTGGTTAATATCCTTTAGAACTTCAGCTCCCAGCCTCCTCAGCTCCTCTGCTTTCACATCCACATAGGCTGGAATACTTTCCTTTCTACTGCAATATCTTTGAACTTCCTGACTAAACAATGTATCCACCATCCTCAATCTGCTCTTCACTTCTTCTTTCATGATTCCCAGTTTGCACATTTTCTCCTGTACACTCTCAACTTTGGCTTCTGTTAAGCTTACAGGCTCCCTCACTGCGGATTTAAAGTCCTTCAGCCATTCAGCCATTTTCTCCATCCCCGTCGTGAGGTCTTGTGGGACATCCTTTTCACTTTCTCCAATGCAGCATTTAATGTCTAAACGTAAGGACTGCAGTGAGTTAAGCAGGGATTTCATCTCCTGAAAGGCAACGGTGTCGAACCTCAAGCAGAGGCTTGCGATATGCTGGCTACATTCTTTGGCCTCTAAAGATACACGATCCAGACGTTCAAGTAATGCAAAAAGAGCTGCAATTTTATGCGTGGCATCAAGTTCTTTGTCTGACTTGAGTCTAACCAGATTGTCTTTGGCAAACTTCAGTTCCTGGTCAAAGGTTTTAAGTATTATGTTGTGATCATTGATTATCTTCAAGGCATGATCCAAATATTTTTGTTTTTGATAATGTCTTCTTTTAAGAGTGTTGTGAAGGCGCACTAGCTGACGTGTTTCCTCAGCTTTGTATGTGTAGCCCGTACTGAGAAACCCCTCATTTTTTCCATGAAGTTCTCTTACCGCAGGGCTGATGTTGGATAAAGCTTCATCCATCCTCTGATAGTCACTCCTTAAACAACGCAGCTCCTCATCACAACTATTGATAGTCTTCTTCTCCAGATTGTCAAACTGCTCCTGAAGGTCCTCCAATGTGCTTCGAGTCGTATCAAAAAAAGTGCTAAAATCTTTCCTCTCTATGATTATTTGTTGAATCCTGTCTTTTTTTTCTTTGGCCAGCGCCATGATGCTATTGTACTGTTGGGGGAGAGCATTGAGTCGCTCGTCTAGGTAGCAGTGGTCTATCTCGTTCAGAGTGGGAAGGATCTCCTGGCCTATCCTTTGTACGATCAATAGGAGGTTCTCGTTCTCCGTAGCTTGTTCCAGGACTTTTTGAAAGGTGCATAGATGTTCTTGCAGTACCGAGCTATCCTCAATGTGGTTGAGATTGATTTCCCGGAAGGTGATGGCCTCCGCGTGTCTCAGCCAGTGACAGGTCTTGTTAAGGTCCACCTGGAAGTACTTCCTGGATGTCAAAGCTTTGTCCAAGATTGTGACACGCTGGCTGGTTGTCTGGAAAGCCGCTTCGAAAACCGCCTGCAGCTCCTTAAGTTTTGCCAAGGTTTCTTCTCTTTCTTTGTCTGTGGCATCCTTCTCGAGCTCCCGACCTTGAAACCAGAGAGATACCAACTCCCTCCGGTAGGCTCGAAGGCTGCTTTGGATGCTGCGACACGCAGACGCCTGTTTAGCGAGATCCTCTGGAAGAAGCGCAATGTGGTCATCTATCAGAGCCTTCCTCTCTTGTTGTTGTACCCATGACAGTGCTCTCCCCAGACCCTGAAGGAACTGAGTCCTCTCTGTGAAGGCCTGGGGAAAATAGATAATTGTATAAATACTTAATCTTGTTAATCAATGATCAAACATGCTTTAACGGCATGCAATAATCAGAGCCATTCCTCGATTGATTCCTATTGTTGAATGTGAGCTTTTATTTTCCCGACTTTTTTAATACATTTTCGTAAAAGCTTTGTGGAATTCTACAGGGATTTCCACCTGTTTACCTTGCTGAGGTACTTCCTCCTCTGGGCTACTCGTGCCTCCAGAGCCTCCACTTCAGTCTGGGCGTGTTCAACAAGCTCCTGCAGGCTTCTCCTTTCCCTCAGCCCCAGTCTGGAGGCGACACATTGCGCTTCGCTCACTGCTCGGCCCAGCAGCTGCTGACGGGCCTCCAGCTCCACGCACACGCTCAGGTGGTCGAACAGAAAACTCTGGGCCAGGTCAGGCGGTGGGCTGGTTTTCAGCGTGGAGGTGAGTGCGGGTCGCTTCTCTTCCACCCACTGCCGTGCGTCCCTCAGCTGCGTTTCCACCCGTGCCAGTTCCTCTAGTGTCTGTGAGGAGTCCTGGATCTTCTGGTGGATAAGAGTCTCAAGCTGAGCCCAGCGTTTCTCCAGGTGACCCACCTAGTAAAGGGGGAAACAATTATATATTTGAATAAAACAGACATTTTTAACCATCTCTTAGTTTCTCACCTGTTGTTTGACTAGTTCCTTGTCCAACAGGCTTATTTGTGGCAGAATAGTTTGTTTCTGGTCTCGCAGATCTTCTAGGGTTGCTTTACGCTTCACAAGGTCACTGGATAACTTTTTAAGAGCTTCTAGATGTTCCCTTGTACTCTCAGTGTCGGCCCTGTGAACACATAGACATCACTTGGGGAATATCTCATCTTAATTTCAAGGTAATTGTTAAAAAAAGTGATGATTAGTACCTGGCCAGGTAGTCCCATTCCCTGGATACTTGATGGAAAACCTCCTCGACAGCAACCACGCTCTCCTGATACTCGCCACTTCGCTGCATGTCGTCCCCTCGTTCCGCCTCGAGCTTCTCTGCACGCTGGCCTATTTCTATCCAGCTCCTCCTTAGTTTCTTCATGTCTTCCAGGATGGGACAGTCCTGTCCGTCTGTCATTTTAATGATGGCCTCATTCAGACGGCTTAACTCAGACTGCCTTTCCCTCACGTGCTGGAGGAACTCCTTAAGTGACAAGAAAAAATACAGCTTTTTCTATTAACTTTGGGTTTTAATAAACAATAACATCATTAATCATGTATCAATAACAAATCATGTATCAATAACAAATGCACACCTGTGCTTTGTCCAGCTGGTTTTGTGCAATTCTGGGCTCAAGCTCTGCTGGACATCTAATGAGGTTTTCCAGTTGCTGCTCCGTCTCTCTCAGCCGTACCTCCAGATGTGTCTTCTGCTCCTCGACATCTCTCCAGGCGTCTGCAACCTCCTCGCAAAGCATCATGCGCTCCTCATTCTAGAAACAAAACAAAAAACATTTAACTTCTGCAACACTGTAACAAATATGACTTCATAAGATCGAATGTGTTCTTGTAGCCAACTGACCTGGAGTTTGACCTGCTGGATAGCGGCAGCCACCTCCTGCACTCTGAGGAGTGAGAGGTCACAGGAAGAGCACACCAGCTGGAAGTAAGTGCTGGCCTGTTCCTGGAGGGCCCTCTCTTGCTTCACCTGACAAAATAAGTCAACAGCTTGCACAACTGAAATGCAATTCGGTTTGGAGTCAATACCATCTCAAGAAACAGAAAAAATAAATTTCCCACAAAGATGGAGGCAGATAATGGTCCAAAATGTATTGGGAAGATGAAGATTTAGGGTGAAATAACTGATTTATGTATGTCTGACCTGCTGTAGTGCCTTCTCTACGTTGAGAGGGGTCTGTGCAGGAGGCTGTGGTTGCTGGGAGACAGACCTCAGCCAAGTCTTGCACTGTTGCAGAGTGTCTTGGAGACTCAAGTGTCTTTGGAGCTCATGGTCTAGGCTCTGATATACCTAAAAGCAAATTTTAAAAGATATTACAATTGTTTTTTGTTTTTTTATTAGTTCCTATTAGGGTTGTCCCGATACCAATAATTTGGTAGCGGTATCAGTACCAAAATGTATAATGATACTTTTTGAAACCTTTCAAAATAAAGGGGACCACAAAAAATTGACTACGGTCTGGGAGCCTATCAGCAGGAAAGGTGTAACAACTACATTATTACCTGTCACTGTTTATAACTCCTTGTGTAGATGTGAATGCTTATTATTTAAATGTGTACCTAAGTTTGAAGCAAAGGTGGTAATACTAATCGCGACCTTTGGTGAGGCATGTTTTAAAGCAGCACTTGCAGCACGCACCTCCTTGTTTAAAGTGTCACATTTATCGATAGTTTTGAAGCCCAAATACCTCCATATTGTGCTTCACCCACTCTCTTTATTAACCAGTAGAAGTGCAGTTTTTTGCCTTTCTTCTTCTCCACACTGTTTTTGCTTTTATGCACTTTGTGTGTGCGTTCAACATCATGCGCCTCGGCTCTGTACGCACTGCAGCATGCGGATGAAAAAAAAGTACAGGTATTTTTTAAAAGGCAGTATAGTATAATTTTTAATTCATTAATACCGTGGTACTTTATTAGTACCGGTATAACGTACAACCCTGGTTTCTATTTAAGTTTAAAATGAGAAACACGTCCTGCAACAGAAATGTATGCCTTTTTAATACATTGAATAATCTAATGAGTGCTTGGATGTGCATTCAGTAAGTAAACAAGACATTGTGCAGCAACATTTTTGACAGGTGTTGAAAGCGGAGGAGTCTGTACCCTAAGCAATCTCTGATTGACAATCTTAATATGGAAGCTCTATAGACAGAAGAAGGGGAGGCATGTACAGTATATTGGCACACAGCCATGAGTTTTTGGCAAAACCCTATTGGCTGGCATGGTGCAAAGTGGCAGGCAGGATATTAGAGCTTACATTGGGATGCAGTTGGCAGCCACTGGTGCAACTAAAGAGGAAGTCAGCAGTGTGGCGGAAAAGTGCGGCTGGATCACACGATGCCAGATTGGCTGGTGTGGACAAAAATAGTGGAGTCTCAGGAGGTGAGCAACGATGACATGAGTGGAAGATGCCAGAATGACAGAGTGGTGCTGGATTAGAGGGCTTCCCGAATAGTGGCGCAAGCATGAAACCCTGGAGTTGACAGGGGGATAAACTGGAGATTAATATGGCGAGATTTAGTTAGCGACTTTGGCAAGAAGAGCAGCTGCTCGAGGCTTCCACCTGGCAGCCCCCGCCATGTCCTTTACGTTGGCGGTGAAGGACAGTTGTCAAGAGATGGTTTAGGTGTCACATTGGGTTAGGATTAAGAGGTCGCCTTGGCGGCTGAAACATTAATGACATTGATATGTTGACGGGGTGTGACTGTGCATGTGTGGCCTTATTTGGCATCAGCACATACGCATGGAAAAATGTTTACGCATCCTTTATTAGTACGTGAAAATCACTTTCGCTGCTTTAAATTACACAAACAAAATGATTCTTTAAGTTGCTGTTTTAGTGGAGAGTGAAGATGTGGTCCGATCTTGGTCAGTGGAGCTTCCCTGTGTGGGCGACCCGGGTAAAGAGGAAAAAGTGTCCTGTTTAAGGACACAGCAGCAGTGATTGGCATTGATGAAGCTAGATTCAAACCGGGAACCCTCTGGTAACTATATAACACACTTTGCCTTCTGAGCCTCATCGCCCACACCAATAACATGTTGAGATTTTCACTGTGAATGCTGTAACGATCTTTTTTTTTTATTACCCAAACTGCAAAGAGGACGCGAGGGTTAATTGGAAAAAGGCGATAATTAGAGAAAATTATTTAATGAAAATTCAGTAAATATAAAACCACTAAATTTGTTAACCTAAGTAATAATTTGAAGCACACCAGGAGTGAAAAGTAAATTATTGCCTTTTTTAACAATTGCCCAACACAACAGAATCAATGTCTGCAATAATACCTGTGGTGAGTTCATTGTAAACAGTAAAGCAAATATGAGTTTTACGCCAACGGGTGATCAGCGCAACAGGCATTTTAAAGCGCATGCAGAGGTGGATAAAGCTGCTTGTTGATGACCACTCATGATATTTCAAATGCAGCTACTGCCAGCTTGTGGAGTTAAAAGCTAAATACAGCCTCAAGTCAGTTATTTGCTTTTATAGATCAGTGCTATAATTAGTTGTTATGTTATAATGGCCTACTGGCCTTACGCCTCTATCTGGCCTGCTTTTACCATATCAACTCTTGCAGAACCTGAGGTCCTCTGACACCAAACTTTTATCTTTACCAAATACCAGAACAAAGATCCATGGCGAGGTGGCATTTAGCCCCACCTGAGAAACCACTCGCCGGAAACCCTTGAGGACTGCAGAGACTGTTGTTATTTAAAACAAAGGGTGAAAAGAAGGCACACCTTTTTAATCAGGCTTTTTACTGATTATTTCAAACTCTTCTTAAATTCTTAATTTGTATTCTGTTATTTTCTATTTTATTTATGACAATTATTACTACTGTTATTCTCACTATTTTATGGTTTTATTATTTATTAATTTACTACACGTTTTATTTTTACATACAATTTAAAATATATTTATATTACTTTTTAGATAATGTATATTTTTAGTTATTCTCCAATATGGGTGCCTAAAGATGGAGGGTTTTTTTTTTTATCAGTCCTCAGTGACATGCCATGTTTTGCTATTGTCAAAAGTGCTGTGTGTATGTGTGTGCATGTGTGTTTTCTTCTTTTTTTTACTGGTGTAAAGCACTTTGTGTTGCAAATCCTGTGCATGAAAAGTGCTGTATGAATGAAGTTTGATTGATTAATGTTGCAATTAATTGAATTGATTGGAACATTTCCGAGAAGTGTTTCCTCTCACAAAAAACTAAATATATTTGTTAAAAGCTTAACAGGTGTGTGTGTGTGACACATATACTGTAGTTAAGCTTGTATAGCATGCTGTGAAATGGAATGGAAATGACTTATTTTCTAAAAAATACACAAAATTAAGGCAAAAACTAAAAAAAAATTAGGCCACAGCCCACAAACAACGTAACGTTGCAGGAATGTCATTGCTGTTTACTGGGTCAAAATGATTACTATGATAAAGATAATTAAAACAACAAAAACAAAGGTGGCCTGAAAAGTCTAGTATTGCTTCACAGCCCTACTCCCCCTTTCTTTACTCACTCTCTGTGCTGTGCTACAGATGGCAGAGTAACTGTCTCTGGTGCCTTGCTGGTGAGCCTGGACCTGCTGTCTCAGCCTACTCTGCACGCGCTCGTCACAGCCTTGCACCAGGTGGTCCCCTCGCTGATTCAAGCCTGCCAAGCGATCCTCAAAGCCTGCTATCTCCTCCATGATGGCCTGCGGAGGACAAAGGGACAAAGTAAAAAAAAGGATGTCAGGCTGGTCAATGACACAGGAGGTCAGAACAGGCTGATGGCACACAACACAATGTGGCCTTGAAGGGCTAATTATTAGGTGGTCGTGAAGAGATCAAGTTTGAAAAGTTAAGGCTTTGAAGGACTCTACTACTCCACCAATGCATTGCCATTTGCATCCCTAGGAAAATGTACTAAAAATGTACTATTGAAATATATATATATATATATATATATATATATATATATATATATATATATATATATATAAAGCAAATAAAACAAATACTATTCACAATATTATTTCAAAAAAAAGTTTGCACACTGGAAAACTGGCATCTTTTTTTAAATTAGACTAGAGGTAAGCATTTAAAGCCATAGAAATAGAATTTATTTTTTTAATACATATTTGTGTTCCTCCTTATCCTAACTATACTACCGTTCAGGAAATATATGAACAAATACTTAAAAAAACCTTACAACAATACAGTTGCCAGAGTCCCTGGGTTTTCTTTCAGTCCTGTTCAGTGTTGCCACAGTTACTTTAAAACAATAATTCAATTACTGATTATTACTTTAAAAAGTAACTCAGGGGCGACGGTATTTTTTAACTGGGGGGACCGAGCTATCAGCAAATTACTTGAACTCAATGCATTGTTTTTTCATCAACATATGTTTTGTTTGAACACTTTCATAATAACTTTAATTTAAAAAATGCTGAAAAGCATTCACACATATTTACCTGAACATATTCCAGTCTAAATCACAGATCTGTCATAGTAGACAGTTATTATCTGATCAGGGGCATATTTGGGGGCCCAAAGCAAACCTTGTCGTTGGGGCTTGCCACATAACAAAAACAATATATAATTTCCAATGTTGTTACAAACAATCATGCTAACTAAACATTATTGCACAATTAATATGAACTATACCAAATTTTATCCCAATAGGTGTACTGTATTATCACATTTAGAGCTGAAAAGAGACAAACATTTAACAAACAAGCAAACGGCACTAATTGGGTGAAATGGCCCATATGTATGTATTGTGTATTGTGTTTCAGTATGTGTGTAATGCTGATGAGATGTAATGTACTAAATCATATTTATAGTGAGTTTATGTGTAATGAAACCTATGTGACTAAATGTAACATTGTCAACCATATGTTTTGGTCACCTTGTGCCTCGCCAGCTGCTTTGTGGCCTCCTCCAGACTTCGGCTCATGCTGGGGTCAGGGGTCACCATCCTGCTGGACATCTGTAGCAGCCATCGCTCCGCCTCCTGTAGCTCGTGGTGGTATACTTCCTGCTCCTTGACCTGGCCCTCGAGGTGCTCCACGCGGGCCTAAACATCACAACATAACGTGTCACACATGACCGTGAGGACAACAGGTACATGCATTCTTACCATGGCCATATTACACAGGTCACTGTAGTCTTTTTGCAGTCTATTCATTTTGTCTCTGACTGAGGGGTAATGGACTGATGCCAACAGAGCGTCGCCCTTCTCCAACACTGACCTGATGGAGGCATCATGGGACTGGACCATCTGTAACAGAGTCTGGGTGGGAGGAATAAAAATATTTGTTATACCCTCTCTTGTGCAGCTTATCGTCAGCATCCTTGAGAGTAATGCTTATCTATCTATTCTTATACAATAAAGCAACAAAAACCTTGTGTTTAGCGAGCTGTGCCCTTCGTTGGTATGATTCGGCTTTGGGCTCCAGTGGAGAGCTGAGCAAAGATTTGGTCTCCCCTAGCCACTGGGCCTGAGCCTTGTGGCGGTCCTGGAACTCCTTAGCCAGCAGAAATGCGCGTTCCAGGAAGCTGTGCTCTTGCCTCAGCCAGCCTGCAAGCTCCTCCAGCTGGGAAAGACGGGCTTCCACCTCACCTCCTAAGCTCTTCGCTCTGTCTTCGTTTAGGAAGTCTGCCACACGCTCGGCCCTCTCTCTCAGGGCCTTCAGGAAGATGTGACCGTGATGGAGATCAGCCTGCAGAGTCTAGATGACAGAAAAAAAATCAGCATCACTGATTTTATAGGAATACTGGCATTTAACGTCCTTTCATCAGAGCAGGCTTCGTCGGTACAAATTGGACAGCTCTGGTCTGAGAGGATGGTAGGACACTAGACAATAAAAAAAAAGAGGACAATAGAGTGTATGTTGAAACGGCATGTTGAATCCAGCACCATCCACTCAGACTAAAACTGTCTTATCCAAGTCTGAGTGCAAGAACTGATAAAGTCTGCTCGGATGGCAAAAAGTCTTCTACAAACAGTCTACTTTTGCGATTGATTCGATGCACAGGGAATGTTTGAGGGTGCGCGAGAAATACGCTTATCAGGTCTATCAAGTTGACATTCAACAATCACTGATCTCTTTGTCCTTAACCTCCTGGCATTTTCTACAAAGGCTTTGTGGCCTTTAGGTAGGCTGACACTAGCATGGCAATATGTGGAGAGGCCTGGCAGGTCATGGAGTGGACGAACCACAGTGAATAATATGAAAGGAGGACTCCAATTATAGGAGCTCCTTAACAGGGAGAAGGAGCCACAGGGGTTTTCAGGGTAACTGCAACACAAGCTCGATGGGATGCCTTCTAGCTTTCATCATGGGTCTATTACTGCTTGAGTGAAGATCTGCTACGCTATGCTAGGGGACATCTCCAGCTAGGCTGTTAATGATATGTTGTGTCTGCCTGCACACGTTCTGTGATTGTAGCGTACCATGAAGTCAAATCATTCCAATAACCCACCTGTGTTTCTTCTTCATGACCTTAATCAGACATCCACACATCACACAAACTGAACTAAAACAAGAAACATCTGCCGTAATTGCTCAACTGCCTATGTCAAATTATGCCAACTTCACATTCTACTCTAACATCCCACAGCGCATCAAGTGTGTATAATCTGCCAGCCTTGCAAGATACGAGTGTCCATATGGTGCGTTTCCGAACCCCACTCAATCATTAACGCTGATAAAGTAGCAGACATTACAGTCTGCTGCACACCGTGTGTCCTTTAGGCTGTTGTTAAACGGTCTTCTGTCATGAAGCTAACATTAATTATTCAAAGTCTTGTGTATGCCTTCTTTGTGTCAACATTCTGCCTGCATCACACTTCAGTCACTGTATTCCACAATTCGCAGTAATATTTATATGTATAATAAACATGGATTTTTATAAATACAAAAAACAGTTGGTATGCTGTATTTCATTCTCTGAATGTATATAAAAATATTTTTTGGAATTAAAAAAAAAAAAGCACAAAAACTACCATATAAAAAAGTAACCTCCAAAAGTGTTTGTTGTTCTATGTTGCTGGTTGAGTTACAAGTTGTTCTAGTTTAAATACAGTTGTTCCCATTGTTGGTCCCACTGTTCAAAAGTCTAACTGCGGCCATCATAGAACATTTAGTATTTCTCCAGGTGATGCGTTACGTAACATTTGAACATGACTAACTGTCCTACAAGTGAAAAAAAGAAGTTCAACATAGTGCAATACTAAATTAAACAACACCAAAGCAAAGTACAACTACTCATGCTTCGAAAAAGCCTGACAGATACAGATTATTTAAAGAGGAAAGACCCTTTCTGATGTTAGTTAGATCTATTTCCGGTTCTATGTTCATCATAACTCCTTTTTTTTTTCCATAATTGGTACGTTTCAGTGGTATCATCGCAACAAAAAATAAAACAAAAAATAAGTACAACACAACTGTGTAAATATTCCTTAAGATACTCACAGAACTGAATTATAGATGGAGGACTTGGCCTCATACGTTTATTAGAGAAGAACCAGTGCACCTTTCTAGTGTTACAAGTTAGCCTCAAACAATGTACAAATCCAACTAATGGCCCTTGGCACAGCTATTGATTGGTCATCTTTGTGTCGATGCCTAATCATCTCAGTTCAATGAACATCCCTGGAGCGTTCACCACAGGTGCACGACAGCTAGTGAAGTGATGGAAGGACATATGTGGCAACGACATGTCTCAAGTTACTGTTCAGAAGCATCACCATCGATCTAATACAAGGTTAACGGCATACTCCACCACATGCATGACATGCACCACCTGGTGTAAGTAATTCCTAAAGTGTGAGCGTCTGCATATAATTTATAGAGGCTTATTAGTTAGTACTTTGAAAATGCAAGCTGAGATGAGTGTTGTGAAGCTGTAAGACGCTACATCAATTACAGAGTCAAAGCCAGCAGGCCTCTGACATTGGTACTTCTTCTTCATCCTCGCATTCACAGTGGGGTGTCGCACCCTGCTAACGCTCTTCCTCTAAAGCAGTGTCTGCTTTGTCTTCATAAAGAGTCGATCAATACAAGCAGTGTGGTTTCGGGTGCATCACACTTGTGAAAATACTTAAAATTGAGCAAGCAATAGCCAGGGCTCTGAGCCAAAAGTGGCCATTTGAGCTGAAAAGCACAGAAAATGCACAGATATCACACATTTTTCTTGGCCAGACATGCTGAAGCTGCCAAAAAAAGCTGTACTGTTTCACAAGCAAATATTCTGTTGTCTTCTGTTTAAAATCCTCCAATAAGACTGGGGTCTCCAAAAGATAGCTTATGAGCACCAGTGCTGTCACCACCAGATTTTGAGTAGCTCACCAATATTCAGTTAATTATTCAATATTCAGTCCAACCAGGATTTTGCGATGTTGCGATCACGCCCCTTCACGCAAATTCAACCAATTCAATTGGCCTTGCAACTCTGACCAATGGCCACAACTTTCCTGCGTATTTTGGATAATCAGTGTCATTTTTGGCAATTGTAATTGTCTCTGGGCGTAGCTCAAACGTGCATGTCAACGGTCTAATCAAAATGTATGTTAGTTTCTTGTGTAGCCGAAAGCAGGGAAAACAAAGTGTAACAATATATTAACTCTTTTTTGATCAAACAAATATTGTTGTCCCCCCACATAGTAGGGGGGACAGTACAGTAATTGGACACAGAGCTTAGAGTATGTGCTGTTACGGCCATCTGGTGTTTCTACTTTTAAGTCTGTGTGGTAAAAATGAGTAATACATCAATACAGTATTTTTCCAATTTTTGTTGAAATACTGCAGAAGGAACACGTAAACATGGATAACAAATTCATCTAATGGATTCAATGTTATTGAAAAAAAAAATAGACAGGCAACTTTGGCCGTAAGTTTCTGAAAAAGCTGCGGCGAATTCAGGCATTTTAGGCTGCAAGAATCAGAAAAAAAGTCCACAAAATCCCGGAGGAACTGAATATTTTCTTAAAGGGGTCTTATTATGATTTGTTTTCCTACATTTACAACACTTCGTTTAGGTCTACATATGGGTATGTTTTGGTCAACCTTTTGCATAGATTATGTTCTACAGACCATCTTCAAACAGTTTTCTGATTGTCTCTTCAGAATGCACAGTTTTGTGGGTGGTCTTATTTACATGCCTCAGCCTCCCCCCCAAGCCAAGCCCTTTTCAACTGCGTCTCCACCATTTCAGCCATGTTGTAGTTTTTAGTGCTTCAATGTCAAGTCAACTGACAGATATAAGTTAGAAATATATGCTACTTTTTACTAGCAATGGCAACAACAGAGAATTTTAAGTCTGCCCAACAACAAGAGGATGGAGACAATTAAGTAACGTATTGACTACAACGTTGGACTACAACCGAATAAAAATGGCGGACACGCGCAAAGCTCTTCGGGTAAACTTCTACCATATACTGGATGGATATCCGCTGACGCAACTATGGCAAAATATATCACAAAATTCTTGAATTCCAAACGGCTCGTTTGGAGCAATTTTGGAAGAAGGCAAGGTTATTTTATAAATGTGCTTTGATTTCAAAATTTTGGGACTTATGGAGATCCTAAATAAACAAAAACAGGTAAGAAAAGTTGGTTTTGCATAATAGGTCCCCGTTAAACTCTTAGTATTTTTCTATAGTTACTGTTCAATTCAGACAGAATGCCCAAATATAAAATTACCACAAAATAGCATAAACAGTTTTGAGTTGTAAAAAAAATACAATTCAAATGTAACCAGTTGTATAAACAAATCACAAATAGCTCACCTTCCATTTCTTTTTGTCAAAGTCGCTGTGTTTGTGAGGAATGTTGAAGACTTCTGCCCAAATGTTTGATACCTATAATTTTAAAGACTAAAGCCAGCTCCTGCTTGAAACATGATAACCTTAAATCACTGTCCAGGCTGCTCAGTCTAATGTGGCTAACTAACAATATTAACTAATCTGTTCATTCAATATTTTTGACATTTGCATAAAACATAGGAATGCCAGAGTTACTTACAATATTGTATATACAATTAAACAGATTAGTTTGACACTGAGAACAGATTATTTCAATGTAAACACTCAAAATTATTTTTCATGCCTAATTTACTGCAACACATCAAGCGCTATAGGAAAACTTGAGCGATAATTAATGTCTATTGCCTTCACCACACATATTTAATTGGACCAGTACCTCAAGTTTCTTCAGCTTTTTGTCCATTGCGTTGCGGTCCAGGGCTTCCGATGTGTTGGTTACTTCTGTAAAGTTTTTCTGCGTCAAGGTTATCCAATCCGTAAAGGACACACAAAGGTTTTCGGCCTCTTCAATACTCTTCAGCTCCTCCTGTAATTGCTTGATCGTGTCCTACAAGAGCATTTGATGAGAAAGAAGATTTAAATTATGACTTAAGAGCGCAAATAATCAATTTATATATGTCAATATAAAATCTCTCATCCATTTACTTGTGCAACTGTATGCGAATTCGTCATAATTTCAACATAGGTGTCATTTGTTTTCTTTGTTTGTGTAATTTGTACAAAAAACTACCACAGCCAGCAAGTTTGTTTGTGTTTGTAAGATGTATCTCTTCTTTTAAGGTTGCACTCCAGCAGGCTTTAACCAGGAGCAAAAGATTTGTGAACAGCCATCAAAACAAAAAAATATTGCCTCTTTCATCACCCCCCCCCCCCCCCCCAAATCGCATAAGAGGGGGCGGGCAGGGGAGGGGGTAGGTGCATTATCCACTTGACTGAGATTTTGAGTCAATAACACCATGAGGATAGAGAGGCTTACTTTGTGGTTTTGACACATTATTCACTCCACATCCAAATTCTGTAGCGAGAAGCTCCAATTAGCTTATATTGTTGAGTGCACACCTTTTTCTGAGAGGGAGTTAACAGCCACCCCCCCACCGCGACATCAGAGTTGTCATGTGTTAAAGCTGGAGTATAAGTTGGAGAGGGTGGAAAGAAGGTGAGATGTGTGCGTGCCAAGTGTAAAAATCAATGAAGTGCAAAAGCAGCTTTTCCACTGTGTCTCCTTGGTCCAAGAGAAGACAAGCAGCGAGCCCCATTGATTTTTCTTTAAAGACCCCCCAAAAAAGAAGCGAATGACACATAGAGAGGTTGAATCTATGTACACAAAGCCGTACACAGGCTCTCAAAGCTGCCTCAATGGTCCTTCTAGGAAACCAAGTCCAAGTACTCCATGGAATAAACTCAATAACGAGTTAATAAGATATGGTATAAAAAGCACCACGAACCAGCGTACTCTAATAAAGAAAATGGTAAAGAATTGTACTGTTTTGACTTTTCATCTACATGGCATTGGCATTATGAGTGCCCTGCAATGGTATTTATTGTATGAGATCGGGTTCCAGAGTGGGGAAATCCGACAACGCAGCCTTGTCAGTGTAATGTGGCAAAGCAAACCATTACTTTTTGAGGTCGCTGCACTGTCAAAATAGACTGCATTAAAGGCCCGTTTAAATGTATTCATTATTTCCATTTTGACAACAAAAATAAATGTAATGCGTGAAATTGCCTATGTTTTAAACTTTAATATTATCTGCTCATGCAACAAATATTGTCTTATTAGAAGTGGGACTCTTTAGTCACCTCACGATTTGATCTGATTCCGATTCTTGGGTTGACGATTCGATTCAGAATTGATTCCTAATTAAACACAATTCTCGATTTAAATCAATTGTGTATTTTTGGGGGGGACGATGTGGCTTGGGTGGTAGAGCGGCCGTGCTAGCAACTTAAGGGTTCCAGGTTCGATACCAGCTTTCAGCATCCTACTCACGTCCATTGTGTCCCTGGGCAGGATACTTCACCCTTGCTCCCGATGGGTCGTGGTTAGGGCCTTGCATGGCAGCATGTGTGTATGAATGGGTGAATGTGGAAATAGTGTCAAAGCGCTTTGCGAACCTTGAAGGTAGAAAAACACTATACAAGGATAACTCATTTGCCATTTTTTAATCGATTTTTGAAAATCCATCCATCCATCCATTTTCTACTGCTTGTAATCATGGTCAATTTAGAATTGAAACATAAAGAAATCGCAATTCGAATGTGGATCACTTTTTTGAACGCTCCTAATTATTGTATGCCGTATTACAATTTGTTTGAACATTTTTAAATAAATACTTAAATATCTGTTGTCTTGACTTCACCATCAATTAGTATATAGAAAAATCTAATACTCAAATGCATAGGCAATTGTCTAATAATATAATGAAGCGATTAGACATTTTTATTCATACATTGACTGTTACAAGCGGCCCTCTGAAGGCAGCCATAACTGGGATGAGGCCCTCAATGAAAACGCGTTTGTCAAACCAGGTGTCTAAAAAGCAAGGCTTTCAAAATTAACGCATTAACGCATGCAATTAATCATCAAAAAGCATTGCATTAATCATGTAAAAATGCAGATCAATCCCACAATTTATTTGGTCCGCCTATCTCCTTTACCTTAACCATGGATGGTTAGCTAAAAACGTATACCAGTGCAAAGATGAGTGAGGTGGTAAATTTGGCTTCCAAATACACCCGACGGAATTTAAGATAAAACCATGTTTTGAGCAAATAAATACCGTACATTCATGTAAAACATTTAAAAAATATTTCTGTATGATATTTTGACAATAAAATAGAATTTGTGTCAAAATATTTGGCTTAATTTTACTTATGCAAGTGAGCAATCTACTGCCATTAATTGGGAATAATCACAATTGTAAAGTGTGATTATTCTTATTTGAAAAAATATATATTGTTTGACGGCACTAACAAAAAGGTTTTTGGGGATTTATGACCCAAGCTCAAACGACGAAGCAATTTATAATTGATCACCAATAAAAAGAGAACTGTTAGATTATATTTTGTTTCTGCCTTTGTGCTTGATGCTTTCACATTGTGAACTCTGTGTTTCTCCTTCCCTCTAATACCTGATGAAGCGGCGCCACGAGGCGCACCTTTAGCCACTCAGCCATTAGGCGTATTTAGACTCCCTCGCTGCAGGAGGAGGATGTAGGATCGTTGTTTGCAAGAGAGACTCCTCTTTGTTCTATGTATCTCTGCTCAGCTACTACAAACCCCGTTTCCATATGAGTTGGGAAATTGTGTTAGATGTAAATATAAACGGAATACAATGATTTGCAAATCCTTTTCAACCCATATTCAATTGAATGCACTACAAAGACAAGATATTTGATGTTCAAACTCATAAACTTAATTTTTTTTTTTGCAAATAATAATTAACTTAGAATTTCATGGCTGCAACACGTGCCAAAGTAGTTGGGAAAGGGCATGTTCACTACTGTGTTACATCACCTTTTCACTCAATAAACGATTGGGAACTGAGGAAACTAATTGCTGAAGCTTTGAAAGTGGAATTCTTTCCCATTCTTGTTTTATGTAGAGCTTCAGTCGTTCAACAGTCCGGGGTCTCCGCTGTCGTATTTTATGCTTCATAATGCGCCACACATTTTCGATGGGAGACAGGTCTGGACTGCAGGCAGGCCAGGAAAGTACCCGCACTCTTTTTTTACGAAGCCACACTGTTGTAACACATGCTGAATGTGGCTTGGCATTGTCTTGCTGAAATAAGCAGGGGCGTCCATCAAAAAGACGGCGCTTAGATGGCAGCATATGTTGTTCCAAAACCTGTATGCACCTTTCAGCATTAATGGTGACTTCACAGATGTGTAAGTTACCCATGCCTTGGGCACTAATGCACCCCCATACCATCACAGATGCTGGCTTTTGAACTTTGCGTCAATAACAGTCTGGATGGTTCGCTTCCCCTTTGGTCCGGATGACCTGATGTCGAATATTTCAACAAAAAATTTGAAATGTGGACTCGTCAGACCACAGAACACTTTTTCACTTTGCATGAGTCCATCTTAGATGATTGCGGGCCCAGAGAAGCCGGCGGCGTTTCTGGATGTTGTTGATAAATGGCTTTCGCTTTGCATAGTCGAGCTTTAACTTGCACTTACAGATGTAGCGACAAACTGTATTTAGTGACAGTGGTTTTCTGAAGTGTTCCTGAGCCCATGTGGTGATATCTTTTAGAGATTGATGTCGGTTTTTGATACAGTGCCGTCAGAGGGATCTAAGGTCACGGTCATTCAATGTTGGTTTCCGGCCATGCCGCTTACGTGGAGTGATTTCTCCAGATTCTCTGAACCTTTTGATGATATTATGGACCGTAGATGTTGAAATCCCTAAATTTCTTGCAATTGCACTTTGAGAAACGTTGTTCTTAAACTGTTTGACTATTTGCTCACGCAGTTGTGGACAAAGGAGTGTACCTCGCCCCATCCTTTCTTGTGAAAGACTGAGCATTTTTTGGGAAGCTGTTTTTATACCCAATCATGGCACCCACCTGTTCCCAATTAGCCTGCACACCTGTGGGATGTTCCAAATAAGTGTTTGATGAGCATTCCTCAACTTTATCAGTATTTATTGCCACCTTTCCCAACTTCTTTGTCACGTGTTGCTGGCATCAAGTTCTAAAGTTAATGATTATTTGCAAAAAAAAAAAGTTTATCAGTTTGAACATCAAATGTGTTGTCTTTGTAGCATATTCAACTGAATATGGGTTGAAAATGATTTGCAAATCATTGTATTCCGTTTATATTTACATTTAACACAATTTCCCAACTCATATGGAAACGGGGTTTGTAGCTTGTAAATTAGTTAGCTACTTTTTTACCCTTTTCCTGGTACCATCTATTTACTCTTTTTGTTGCACTGTCAACCTCGTTTTGGGATCCATACCTAAACAAATGTGACAAGAACGTTCATACATCAGTCTGCTTCTTTTTTTTCACAAGTGGAATCATTCGCCTTGAACAGAATATTTGCTCTGACGTAACATGAACTAGTGTTGCATAGTCATAAAAAACAGAATGTATCCTGCTAGTCATCTTTCAACTGTTTCTAACAAAACTGTTACGGTGGGGTTGCATGTTAATGCGCGGATAGTTCCCCCAAGATGCAGATGGAACTCCGGAGGTAGTGTATAGGTAGGACAATGATTTATTTTCCATAATTCAGACAGGAAAACAAACAAAAATAGAACAACCGTGCCGATAGCACGGGAAGCTATGGAAACGTTTACGGGAAAGCTTAGCATAGAAACAAGACGTAGGAATCACCAATCGTAACTTGTTGCGTAAAGCAAACAAATGGCGAAGCTTAGCTCAGGAACAGGTATCAAAAAGGTATACAAACGTAACTTGTTGCATGGAGCAAACAAAACAGCCAGACCGAGTGTGGCGAAAGGCAGGAATAAAAAGATGTCTGATTAGCGCCCGGGAGCAGGTGAGCGTACCGAACACTAATCAGAGGCAGGTGAAAATAATCTGCACCCATGGCAACCATTAAAACACAAACCCAGGGGTGCTGAAAACAGAACTAAGGGAGTCTTAAACTAAAACAAAACATGATCCGGGCAACGGATCATCACAAAAACAAACCGAAAACAAACAAACAAAAACCCCCAATATGAAATCAAATGAAACTGTCAAGAGTGACCAACCTGTATGCTGAGCAGCAGGGAGTGGTAGCGGGCAGTGAGCTGCGTTGCCGTGACGCTAACACGACCACTGATGTAAGCTTCTTCGAGAATCTGCTGTGATAGCGAGGAGAGGCCATCCACTTCTCCTTGCCGTGTCAGCAATGCTTGGAGACACGACTGCTCACAAGCGAAACAGAAGATATGAGAGTGCAGCTGTGGCACCTTTCCAGTTACTTGTTCTTGCCTAGTGAATGTTCAACTCTTACGAATAATTGGTCGGAATGATGCAAGGACTAACCTTGAGTTTCTTCAGCTGAGTCTCTTTGGTGCCCCTGTCTGACCTCCGAAGTCTCAATATGGCCTCTTTCTCCATCTCCTCAAGCCACTGGCCTAAGGTAAGGAACTTCTGGTCCATCTCTTTCAATCTGGCCAGAGTGGACTTCAGCTGGGTCTGGGTCTCCTCCAAACGGTCCTGGTAGGCCACCCACTCCTGTTGTGCAGTGTCAAGGGTTCTGTCCTCAATCTGGGGTACACCCCATTGAATGACCCTCCCTCTGCTAGTCAGCACTGACGACAGCAGCGACTGACCATCTGAGCATCGCTCCTGTAGAAGCTATAATGAACATACAGTAAGAAGAAAGAACCTGAAAGACTGTAGCTTTAAAAAGTTGTATGGACACCTGGAGCTGCTTCAGTGTTTCCTCAAGTGTATCCACATTTGCCTCTGAAAGGGATAATGATGCAAGAGTGGCCTGTTCTTGCTCCAACCAATCTTCAAACACATGGAGCACTCGCTGATATTCTTGATGGATCAGCACCAGCCCCTTGGCCTTGCTGACTGCATTCTGGAAAACAAGGTTGGACATTACTATTTGAGATTACAAAAGCAGTGGAAGCCCCTCCCTATGTGCAGAACAAACGCTGTGATTAGGGCCGAGCGATCCGTGGTAGACCCTGTTTTACGCAAAGAAGTGCATGTAAACGGTCAATATATTAATGACGCTTCATATGAAACACTGTTAGTGCGCATCTCAAAAGTACTGGGATCAAATCCCAGTCATAGTAGAGTTGGAAATGTTTAAAAATGTTCAGTTTATTGATGTTAAAAAAAAAAAATGTTTTCCATGAATATGTTTTAGTACAAATAGAATAGAATAGAAAGTACTTTATTGATCCCTGGGGGAAATTCAGCACCACAGTTCGCTCACAATAAACAATAAACACTTAGGTATTTTTTACATGTGAATAATATAAATACAGTCTATTATACAGCATTATTCACAAGTGAATAATATAAATACAGTCTATTATACAGCATAATAAACATAAACATGCACTAAATAAACATAAACATGCACTAAATAAACATAAACATGCACTAAATAAAATTGAAGTTGGATTTTAAAAAAGTATAAATAAACTAAGAGTGAAAAAAAATGGCAGGGAGATGATGGCTCCAAATAAAATTCTGCTTAGGGCCCTAATTTAAACTGTGGCGGCCCTGAGTGGAAAACAAGCATCTTCACATACCTTGGCCTTTTCTTTCAGGGCGTTGTATCTGTTCTGTAGCTGCTTCACTTCCTGCTGCGTAGTGCCGGGTTCTGCCATGTTGGCGCCCTTAGTTGCAATGGTCTCCAGAGGACAGCTGTGACTCAGCACTTCTTCATACAGAAGCTGGATTTAAAAACACACGTATACATTCATTGTGGGGGGAGCCCCTGAGGTAAAAAAGTAGAGCACAACGGGTTGAGAAGGTGAGCTAGCAGGATTAGCCTGCCCCGTGTAATTGCAAATCTCTTTGTAAAAAAGCAGGCTTTGCTTCATATCTTAAAATAAAGTCCAAAGCACTGCCAAAACTCGGCATTCATTGCACTGGTCACGGTGGTGTGGGCCGGTCGGTGTAGCAGGGGCGGCCTTTCAAGGTTTTTCATTGTCCCATTGGGTTGAGTGAGGGATGAGGAATTAGGGCCGAGGATGTCGTTGTGGTTTGTGCAGCCATTTCAGGCATTTGAGATTGAGGGCTATATAAATTAATTTTGATTTATTGATTGAACTATTCATACAGTAAGAAATTTAATAGGACATTGTAGCTGAGATAGGCTCCAGCGCCCCCCGCGACCCCGAAGGGAATAAGCGGTAGAAAATGGATGGATGGATTTTGACTGATTAAAAATTGTTTGACAATAGTATATAGTATGGCACCTTTAACAACATAATTTAACAAATTAAACAATTGTATAACAGTACCTTAGTCTTTCCCAGGTTTGCAGTCTTGTCTCTCATCTCAGAGTACTGTCTGTCCGAGCAGCTCAGTGTTTCCTCAACGCGCTCTATCCAAAGCACAAAGTGACCAAAGTCCTCCTGATAGCTGGTCCACTGCGACAAGGCGCCCTCCAGTTGACTGATAATAACCAGTATTGACGTTAACACATATCATAGAACAAATACATTTAAATGCAATATCCTCTACAACCTTTTGCACTTGATGGAGGCAGACAGCAGGGAGTCCCACGAGTCCTTCAGGTCCTGGATCTGCTTGCGGATGACTGGGACACCCTCAGCCGATGTGTTTCTTTGGACTGCTTCTCCCCTAGTAAGCAGCATCTTCATTTGGATCTCCCGCTCCTGACGTGCGGCGAGCAAAGCCTGCGCACACAGAGAAATGGGCTAATTGAACATCCAAGTTGTACATCAATGTGTCCTCAACCAGTCTTGTCCCTCATTACTTCCAACTGCAACATGCGGTCCTCCAGCACAACTTTATTGGAGGTGGCGGAGACGCAGGTGGCCAGGAGCCTCTGAGCTTTGCACACCCATTCCTGGAGCTCTTTCAGACCCTGAGAGAAGAGACGGTGCTCCCCGACAATGCGTTCAACCCTGGAGGACTTGTCCTTCGGAGAGGAGTGAGAATATAAAGTAAATGTTTGCACTTTATATGGCATTTAATGCTGTTTTCAAACACAATCACATCCATTCAGTTTTGTCATCTTCAAAGAGAAACATTAACACAACAACATAATTAATTATATCTGCAAGGCAGCACTACTACCATAATAAACTGTTCCACACCAGTCTGGAAAGGATGAGGACAGGCAATCTGATTCAACACTCTCCCAGTACTACAGTAAGAGAATGATACATTGTCAGCCATTTCAGTGTTTGGTGTCAAATTAATCACAGAGGAGATAGAGTTGACGCATTAATGAGGGTTTTCAAAAGGTCAGCTGCTGCAGCACTCATACGTTTCAAAGATGACATTTTCAGATAAAAGATGTGGGTAGGCTAACAGAGCGTTTGCCCTTTCTTGTAATGATGTGGCTGCAGGACCTTTCTTTTTTTTGTAGATGGGATTTTGAGATAGTGGGATCAATTACAAGAGACAAGTTACAGTAAGCCAGGGAAATGGACATAAGAGTCATCAGGCAGGTTAACACTGTGATACCTTGGTCAAGTTGCTGAGAGCCAAGCACTGCGCCGACAGCTGGGACACTCGGTGGACAAAGCCCTTGCCTGCGGCCTGCCCCTCCCAAAGACGATGCGCACTCTCTCTAAGATGTCCGAGTTCTGCTTCACGACTGGACATCTCCTCAAGAATAGTCTGGGGTTGTTCAATTTGGAGATGCACAGATGAGGGTTAATTCATGAATATAGTTCCAAAGAAGTGACTATTTTCAGTTCCTGTTAGTAACTTGTTACAATATTTTAAGGTTCCATTTTATAGTATTTACATAGCATTTTATATCAAGTCCCAAAGGTCCCACAATAGTACAAAATATGTTGTTATGCTGGAATTGAGAAGTAGTTTAAAAGTTACTTTTAGTAAGCCCCACTGGGAACACAGAGGAAATTACCAATGCAAAAGATAATAAATAGTGTGCAGCCGCAGTGTTTATGGACTTAACAAAAGCATTTGACACAATCAATCATATTATCTTAATCAACACATTAGAACTGAGAACAGAGGAGAAGGGGTTGGTTTGGAACTAGGTAAGATGCTACTTAACAAACAGGAAGCAATACATTAATCTAGGCCAGGGGTCGGCAACCCGCGGCTCCGGAGCCGCATGCGGCTCTTTGATCACTCTGATGCGACTCAGCTGCATACTTGCCGACCCCCCCGATTTTCCCGGGAGACTTCCGGATTTCAGTGCCTCTCGCAGAAAACTCCCGGAATTAATATTCTCCGATTTTCACCCTTGCAATAATAATAAGGGCGTGCCATGATGGTACAGCATTTAGCGCCCTATACAATCTGTATTAACAGCGTGCCAGCCCAGCCTCTTGCTATATGCATCTTCTGCTCGCACACGTAAGTGACAGCAAGGCATACTTGGTCAACAGCCACACAGGTTACACTGATGGTGGCCATATAAAACAACTTTAACACTCTTATTAATAATGCGCCACACTTTGAACCAAAACCAAACAAGAATGACAAACACATTTCGGGAGAACATCTGCACCTTAACACAACATAAACACAACAGAACAAATACTCAGAATCCCATGCAGCCCTGACTCTTCCGGGCTACATTATACACCCCTGCTACCACCAAACCCCGCCCACACCCCTGCTCCCTCACACATCAACCCCCCCCTCTGTGCGTCGGTTGAGGTGGGTGGAGTTTGGTAGCGGGAGTGTATAATGCAGCCCGGAAGAGTTAGGGCTGCATGGGATTCTGGGTATTTGTTCTGTTGTGTTTATGTTGTGTTACGGTGCAGATGTTCTCCCGAAATGTGTTTGTCATTCTTGTTTGGTGTGGGTTCACAGTGTGGCGCATTATTAGTAAGAGTGTTAAAGTTTTTTATACCGCCACCGTCAGTGTAACCTGTGTGGTTGTTGACGAAGTAAGCCTTGCTGTCACTTACGTGAGAAGCCCCATACAACGTGTAACTGGGCCGGCACGCTGGTTGTAGTGGGCGCTAAATGCTGTACCATCACAGCACGTTCGAGAGAACAGTTGCCCTGAAATTTGTAGTCTTCCGGAAAATTCGGGAGGGTTGACAATATGACGCTGTCAAGCGCCATTCATACAAAACCCGCGGGCCGCACTAACATTCAATTTTCATATTAAGGTGTGGGCCACGTGTCTAAGACCCTTGGTTTATACATAGCACAAAGCAAAAATAAAACTTTGTATGCACTGTTATTTCATTTTAAATTTCAAGAGATTTTTGTGGCTCCCATTGTTTTCTTTAATTTGTGGAACTGGTCAAAATTACTCTTTGACTGGTAAAGGTTGCCGACCCCTGATCTAGGCGAACACACGTCTGCAGCATTAGGATCAATACTGGGGTCAAAATTGTTCAATCAATAAACAACATTTGTAAAGTCACAAAAGATCTACAATTAGCAGTGTTTGCAGATAATACAATTACATTTTGTTCAGGAGAGAATACACAGAAGCAAATACACATTTTACAGAAGTAATTAATGAATTAAAGAGGTGGTGTGACAAGTTATCTTTGAATTTCATCCATCCATCCATCCATTTTCTACCGCTTGTCCCTTTTGGGGTCGCGGGTGGTGCTGGAGCCTATCTCAGCTGCATTCGGGCGGAAGGCGGTGTACACCCTGGACAAGTCGCCACCTCATCGCAGGGCCAACACAGATAGACAGACAACATTCACACTCACTTTCACACACTAGGGCCAATTTAGTGTTGCCAATCAACCTATCCCCAGGTGCATGTTTTTGGAGGTGGGAGGAAGCCGTAGTACCCGGAGGGAACCCACGCAGACACGGGGAGAACATGCAAACTCCACACAGAAAGATCCCGAGCCCAGGATTGAACCCAGGACTACTCAGGACCTTTGTATTGTGAGGCACTTGCACTAACCCCTGGACCACCGTGCTGCCCGTGCTTTGAATTTCAACAAAACTAAATTAATGCTATTCTGGAAAAATAGGAAAGACAGTAAACACAAATTCAAATAGACTATAAAGACATTGACAGGTGAAAGAAATCAAATTTATAGGCATAACAATAGATGATCAAATGCATTGGAAATCTCATATAAAAATATACAACATAAAGTGGCACTAAACAGTTAAAATTAATAAAGCAAAACATTCTGGACCAAAAATCACTCCATATTCTCTACTGTTCTCTAGTGTTACTATATCTGAGCTATTGTGTAAAAGTATGAGGGATTAACCACAAAAGTATGCTTTATTTACTAACCCTGAAACAAAAATGGTTAGTTAGGATAATTCATAATATTGGTTATAGAGAACATTCAAACCATTTATTTATTTAATTTGAAAATACTGAAATTAATGATTTGGTACATTTGAAAACAGCTAAAATCATGCATAAAGAAAACAATAACCTGTTACCTAATTTACAAAAGAGGAAAACTACAACCTTAGGGAAATAATTTTTTTAAAACATTTGTGAATGTGAGCGTGGATGTTGTCTGTCTATCTGTGTTGGCCCTTCGATGAGGTGGCGACTGGTCCAGGGTGTACCCCGCCTACCACATGAGTGCAGCTGAGATAGGCTCCAGCCCAACTGTGACCCCGAGAGGGACAAGCGGTAGAAAATGGATGGATGGATGTATGCAACACCAAAAACCTTTAGTACATAAGTATGTGGAATTAAATTATGGAATAGATTAAGCAAAGAAGTATATGTACTATATGATATGACTATCTCTCAATGTACTAATATGATCCAGTTTAAGAAACTGTTCAAACTCAAAAAGCCTTATCTACAAAAGTTTTACGTGTAATAAAACACGTGCAAACTTGATAGTGCACCCAAAGCTGATCTATTAAACTTGTGTGCACAGGATTACGTCTTTTAAGAGACCAAAATGGAGAGTAAAATCCATTCAGCGTGTCAGTCTTCATGTTTATGCCTGAAAATGTTTTGAAAACGCCCACAATACTGGAAGGAGGAGCTGCAAATATAATCATTTAGCGCATGCCATGTGATTAATTAAGATTGAAACTGCTTTAAGCCTGTTGTTTGGCATATATATTTACCATGTTTGAAATGTGTGTCAAAACTGGCATAGTTACGCACAAATAGCTGTTAAAAAGGAGGCAATTGCGCTGCAACAGACAATGGACAGAGAATCCTACGTCGTATGTGAGCGTGTAAACAATTTGGACTGTCAGAAACAGAAAATATATTACATATAGTCTTTCCTCTCAAAAGGTGAGCAAACAAGTGATATGATAAGATTTTTCTCTACCAGGGTCTAAGGACACAGTTTACTGTTAGGGATGTGATGATGGATTGACAAAATAGTATTGTGAAAAAAAGTATGCCGATTGCTGACTCATGCCTTTTAATACTGATGACAAACGCCAATCCTCTCTGCCTGACAAACGGCGAGCAACTAATTATGTGTCTTTATACACAGCGTGGAGCATTCCCCTAAACTGAAAATAATCACCTTCGTTATGGAAAATAAAAACAGCATTTTTTAGTATCTTAAGTATCACTGGAGGACTAGGCTAAGGAGGCTTGACATGTTACACACCGAGAGAAAGCCAAAAACAGGCATGCTAATAGAGCTACGCTAGCTTCAAACAACACAGAGAAATAAGTGTTTAGTAAAGTTTAAGAAGTGTAAAATTTGTATAAAATGTACTTACCTACTTACTATTGAGTTTGTTTTGTTCAAACAATTGTACATAATGAGAGAATAAGGAACCAGTTAAAATATTGTTTGTTGATATTGTTTAACGGTCAATAGAACTCACCATAAATTATTTAAAAAAAATACAGTTAATACGTGTGATCCGTATCGGTATTGGTAATGGCCGATTGCACACATGGATGATCAGTATCGGAATCGGAACAAAAAACCTTGATCAAAACATCCCTAATGAATGTCATAACATTAAAAAGAACATTTTGCCAAATCGGGGACCATTAAGCAACGCACAGACAAGATGAAGAGACAAGTTTGATAGTGTAGTACAGTATGTTGCAAGCACAGGTGGTCTAAACATAAAGAGGATTTATCCTGCATGTATTGTTTTGTACTTGAGGTGCTGAGGGGAAGCATGTAATTGGTTGCAGGGCTCGACAAAGGCGACATAGAGTACATCCAAAAAAATATCAACAATGATAAGAGCTGAGCTTTGCGACAGGCTTGATATATTTTGCCCCTCCTTTGTTGTTTTATCTTTTCAACAATATTCTCATCTTTTTTTTGTCTCTGCCAGACATGACAGATTTTGTTATCCCATCCTAGAAAAAAGAGCTTGTGACAGAAGGGGGGATTTAATTAGATTCCCTGACTTTGCCTCTGACTATTATATTATGTCAAGCCGTTGCTCTATTTTGATTCAGTGGTGCTCGACAAATGTAATTAGGTCTTCTTTTCCCAGCTGATTTCAGATTACACTTTTGGGATGCTTATCTGATGGAAAGCTAAAGTACAGTATTTGGTGCCCTTGAAAAATCAACTCAGTCTTCAGTTTATGGGAGGTTTACTTGAGCGAGGAAGAGAAAAAACACAAATATGTTTAAAAAGTATGTCTATAGTTTATATTATTGTAATTGTCTTAAAGATTCAGCATACCTTTTTTTAAGCCTGAATATGTCAGATTACTTTGAAACCTGCTACAGATAAGCTAAAAACCACAATATTTACAAAACATGTACCGGTATGTTAGAACACCTCTTATGCTAAGGAATTGAGTGAAGTATATTTATATAGCACTTCTCTCTAGTGACTCAAAGCGCTTTTACATAGTGAAACCCAATATCTAAATTACATTTAAACCAGTGTGGGTGGCACTGGGAGCGGGTGGGTAAAGTGTCTTGCCCAAGGACACAACTGCAGTGACTAGGTATGGCGGAAGCGGGGATCAAACCTGGAACCCTCAAGTTGCTGGCACGGCCACTCTACCAACCAAGCTATACCGCCCCAATTATGACACATGTCAGAAAAGTTCCAGGACATGATCACATTCTTTAATGTGAGAGGCATCGTCCACTTCAAGTTCTTGCCACAGGATCAGACAATGAACTACAACGTCTACGAAGAGATCCTGCGACGTTTGCTTTGTTCAGTGCGCAACAAGAGACAAGAGTTGTGGCTTCACGATGACAACATGCCTGCTCACACTGTCCTGAGGATCCCCTAGTTTCTGGCCGAGAAAACATTGCCACGCTGCAATCTCCTTATACACCAGACCGACTATCTGTGATTTTTTTCCTTCTTCTCAAGCTAAGGGGTTCATCAAGAGGACTTGGCTGACATCAACCTGAGAAGAACCTTTCCAGGTGTGCATGAAAGCATTGCAGAAAAGGTTAGGAAAGAGTCTTTGACTCCACGGAGATTACTTCGAAGGGTAACATTTGTAGTTTAAAGATATCTTTTGTGACGCCAGTCCTGGAACTTTTCTGATACACACAACATCATTTTTAAATGCAGAATTATAACATGGCACTTACCTGTAGTTTGCTTAGCTCTTGTTTCTTGGTTTGGAGGTCGTGTAGCCGAGCACTGCTCTCCTGAACTTTGAACTCGGTGCTGTTAAGCCACTCCAGCAGAGGTTGAGCGCTTGCTTCAAACTCTGTCATCTGACAATATACATTCTAGCAAATACAACAGAAAGCATGAATTTGTTGCTGCACTAATAGCTAAGGTTAAAAAAACCTGGAGAAGTTTCCCCAAGACAAAGATGTGCTCCAAAAATAAAATAATTGTATAAGGCCAACCCCCAAATGTTGGATGTCCACAATTGTTATCATTTGTGTACAATATTTAACACCTCCCCTTCATATATTTATCTATATATCTTATGGTATGGAGTCTTGATCTGTTGCTAAAATTTCTCATTATTGTTATTTAGGTAATTTTAATTCACTTCAACACAGCCTCAACACACTATTTAGACTCCAACGTACTGTAAATGTGACTTTAAATGCAAAACAGAAGCAATCTACACCACCTTGAGCGCATCCTCCCTCAACTGCAGGTCATTCATCAGCCTCCTCCAGTCTTCTCTCATGTTTGTCACTTTGGCCTTGATCCCCTCCACCCTGTCTTTGGACACCACCGCCATCAGAAGCTCCCCGCTGGCTCCTACTGTACTCAGCCTGGCCTGGCCGTGCTCCCTGTCACTCAAGAACTCCTGGGGGGGGAATAGACAAAGGATCTGTTTAACACACACACACACACATTTGTACAGTAAAAACAACAGGAGGATGTGACAGTAAAGAAGACTGAGTGACAACCAAGTGACTTACTTTCTGTCTTCCATTGTTGCTGCTATGACTAATTCAACACAGTGACGGACACTTCACACAATCAGACGCAGCAATTAGAGCCATAATGTATTCCCTATGCGTGGGCGCAAGGCTTGGCTTGACCCGCGGAGGCAGATAATAGAAGTCGGTGAGTTTTGTTTTTTGCATACTAAATGCACACACGCACATATGTACCAAAACACCCCTCTTTAGAGCACAGAAAATGACAGCAGCACAGCAGGGACCACTCCACCATCTGTGCATCACACACACACATTTTTGTTTTTTAACTTCTCGCTTATTCTCTATTCTCCCCTTCATGCAAGTAAATAGACACCACCAATTAAGGGTGACACAACAGTGTGCATATGAACCCCCATCCACAACCAGCAGGCCCCCTTTGTCCCCCCTCCCACGCCAGTCCTACTGGAGGTCAGCCATGTGGAAACATTGTTCCACATTCCTCACCAGGTCAATGATAAATAAAACATGACTCTTCCTCTCTGGATCGCCGTAAACTCGCTGACGTTCCCACTCATCCTCACAAAGCAACAGCGCCAACTTGGGGAGGGGAACACACGCTAACATCCCCTGGCTTTGAAATCCTTGCTTACAATGGGACATAAATAGAATTCTTCTCATACTTGATATTAATCTGACTACTTAATAAATATGTGCAATAAACAATCATCTGAAATCTTTGTTGAGGCAGGTTATTATCTAGTGTGACCATACTGGGACATTTACCTTAACCAGCAAGAGCCTGCCTCTCCGCCAAGGCCCCAGGGTGCTTCGAAAAGGCTGCCAGGCTGTTAACACCTGCCAGTTTCTCAGAGGATAACCTCAGAAGATATACTCCTAAAAGAGAAGCACGCTGTGGAGCTTTCTTGTGTCTCGCTTCAAAAGCCTGCACTTCGACATACTGTACACCCCGAGATACATTTCTGGGGGTGGGATTAAATTCAACAGCACAGTCCTGTTAACTAGATTTTTTTTTTTCTTGTAAAATACCCTTTGTGTTGAATCACTATAATTAGTACCGTATGTCATTAAGTAGTGTCAACGTGCCATGTGGCTGGCAATATTTTATGTATTTGCTTAGTCTGTGCTAAAACTTACTGTTACTTTCAGTCCTGTTACTCAAATGAGTCATCTTCATCTTAGGAACCGAGTCAAAAATAAATTATAACTGCCTAAAAAAATTTTAAAGTTCAATTTGAAAGAATTACATTAACAGTAAATGGGACTGATTCAGTGACGTGGCTTATTTGCTAGTTTAGCTCTTAAGATCTCCCTCTCCATGTGAGACAGGCCCCTTTTTTGGCTATTTTTAAGACCCTTCTTAAAACCCATTTTTATTCACTGGCTTTTAACCCAGCATGAGACTTTGAACTGTTTTTAGCTTTTAACTTTTTGAACTGTTTTTAATTTTTAAACTGTTTTTATCTAACAAACTGTTCTTAGGGTAATTTATATTTGCTTTTTACATGTGTATTTTTTCTGTTTTAAATGTTATTTTTTATTATGTCCTTTGCCTCTATTTCTTTGTGGTGTACAGCCCTTTGTTTTTCAACTGTGCTTGTCTTTAAAGGGCTTTATAAATAAAGTTGGTATGGTATGGTATGGTAAGATTCACATTATTAATAGATTTATCTCCACTTTTAAACTGTATTAGCTTGTCAGGAATCCCTTTAGGCTTGTGCACTCTAATACTTTAATATTTCAATCAAAAATGTATTTTATATTTATTGTTGTATTGTATTATCCACCGTTTTACAGCTTTTATTGTCGTATGTGCAGCACGTTGGTCAACGTGGGTTGTTTTAAATGTGCTATAAAAATAAACTTTGACTTGACTTTACTATGGGCATCTAAATGAGAGATGTTTTAAAATCTACAGAAGCCGAAAATGTCATCTTTTATTTGTTTGTAACCAGACTTACTAATTTCCATTAAACATTGTGGCAGGTAGTACTTGTATCAGTAAAGAAGCCATTAAATTCAGGTGAACCTGTGGTTGAAGCAAGGTTTCACCCTCACCATAGCAATCTAAAATATATAAAATGTTGGGTAGTGTTATTCTTTTAGATTATTGGCCGAGATGCATGCAAAACATCTAACCTGTATTCGTTGCTGAGCGCTGGAGGCCTCTGCCACACTCTGCGGCACGTCGAAACATTTGGCGGTACAGATTTTGGCGTTAACCAACCACTGCTGGAAGTCTCTGAGGGCAGCACGGAACCGCTGCTCCAGTAGGCGCTCCTTATTCTGGCACTCCCTGGAGGCATGGAGGCTGAGGCTAAAAGAGGGAAGAAGTAGAAAAGAAAACTTTGGGAAAGGAACAAAAGAAGAAGGCGCGTGCTGTCCTAACAACACACATACCGGTACATACTGTCTTTACATTATGGGAGTGAATGTATGGGCGTGGGAGATGAGCAGGATTGAGAAGTTGGCAGGTGGAGAGATGGAACAGTGGGTGAAGTGGAAGCAATGAGCTTTGGGTAAAGTGGTGGATGGTGACTGGGGTGGTTACAGAGAGGCAACATATGATCAGGGCACGAGTTCACAAGGGTGATAATACGAGGAGGATGAGGGATGACGGGTCGATGTTGTGAGGAAAAGGCTGACGTAGAGGCAACATGACAGCGATATTTAACAGAGAGGTTACACTATACTTGAAGTATTGCTGTATGGGAAAGGGTAGGAAAATACTCATTGGCCACAATATTACATACCGTACATATTCTATTGAGATCTGCTTTCTGCAGTTACACAAGGGTATGGATATATTGTACACATTATTGTCAGTGTGTGTCATACAAAGGAAGCATGGAGAGGACTTTTCCTGCTCATGAATATGGATTATGGGAAGGTCGAGGGAAGAGTGGGTGTTTTGTTCTAAAACGAGTGAAGAGACTGATTAGTTATTTACTTGTATGTCAGTAAACACGCACACTATCTTTCTCGCACACACACACACACACACACACAGCGTAGACATGCACACACGCACGCACACACACACACACACACAAATGTCTGTTTGACTGAAACATTTGCACAGCTTCTTAACAACAGATGTGATCCAGTCTACAGACATTTAATTATCATACACTACAATGCATATTTATTTATTTTACTGATTTGGTCCATATATGCATTTTTTTTTAGCTACATACAGTATAAGTCAAAACATTACAAAGACAATGCCCTTCTGCAAACTACAACTATTAATACAAACATACCAAATTTGATCTCATTATATTGTGAAAATTGATCAAATAAAGATTATTTCGAATGCATGCGTCTACGAGCCAAGACCACAGCGAACAAGCAAGTGAGGCGAGGGCAAGGGTGTCGCTTAGCAACTGGTGTGTCAGTCAACTTTCACCTTTGTCTGCCTGACACATCTCACAACTTCAGCTTGGTTCAATTTATCTTGCAGACACCTTGCACTTTATACATCCTGCACACTTAATACCACTGTTGGGCCTCTGGGCAGGAGTCAGGGTATTTTACAGCATCTCATCATGTGCTACAAGCAATCCCCTTGACAGCCAATAATGAGCTGATATTGTTTTTTGCAGACAGTTCATTTTGTGCAATATGGCAAATGAATGCAAAACAATAATCCAGTGTTTTGATTTGATACACACATGTGCTGTATTTGCTTCAAAGTGAAACTGAAAGGGTTTATAAACGGTTATACTCAAGTAATATGAGATGTTTATTTGCTCACCTGCAGGGAGTACTAGGCCTTTATTTGAAGGCATCCATTTGAGAGGAGGCCTAGGAGGGCAACTTAACAACTTTGTTGGTGTAATTGCGAGTATTCAGACCCTCTAAATTGTCTTGTTCAAAAAAATCGACGAGCAACAACTTTTTTTTGGTCTTATTGGATACTTTTGAAGACTTAAATGATAGCACTCACAAGTCATAAGTGTATTTCCAAAAATATTTGTTTTCATGTTTTTTGCTCACTCTCACATAGCCTCCATAAAAGTTACAAGCACATGCGTCACAGTCCGTCCATTATGCAACCCGCGCCACAAATAGATTGTAGTTCTGTGGGAAACACTGACTTTGATGTACATTGACTGGACACACGGAGAAGTGTTACTTTCATGTTAGGGTGTGAAAGGAATGTGTAACTGTCTTGTGTCTACACTCTGCCTCTGTTAGAGCGGAGGTCACGATTTGGGGGTGTACGGTAATAATATTAACAAACAGCTCTAAATCACTACAGTGTGTTTTAACATAAATGTTGACTCAGTTTAGGTAAATTCCAGCTACAACACTGCCATTCTTTATTGAAATGAACCAGTAGGGATGTAACGGTATCAAAATCTCATGGTACGATATTATCACGGTATTATACGATATTATTGTGGTATATGTCCAAAAAAAGCTTGGTAAAAATGCCATAGTGTGTAAAATGGAGGGGTAGGATAAACCTTACTGTAATTGGACACAAACATAATGCTCAAATGTTCTAATCATATTTTTTACTACAAAGAAGTATTTTTTTATACAAATAATGGTTCAGGAACATCTACTGTTTCAAGCAAATATATATTCAAAAAAAATGTACAGTTCTTTAACATGACAATGTAAACATCCAGTGTAACAAGTGTGAAATTATGTACAGTTTAGTGTCTTTCAACTTTTACATTATGAGAAGCAGTGTCCTCTACAGTGAACGTGTTTATATTAGTCTGGGAAATGTTGTTTCTTAGAAAAGTTAACCAACAATATAACGTTCAACAATCTAAATACCTCACAAATTGGTATTTAGAGTCGCTGGCTTCAAATATATTTTCTGGGTGACTGTTTATGAGGTGGTGACTTGTCTTTTGCCTTTGCCTGGAATAGGCTCCAGCCACCCCATACCGCCGCGACGTCAAGAGTAATAAGTGGTAGAAATATAGATGGATGGATTGAGGATGTATCAAATAGCTTCTTAGTTTATCCGCAGTGCAGTTGTTTTGGAGGTGACAGGACCAACGAGCTCTGTGTCCCCTTCAAAATGCTCAAAACTAAATTGGCACGCTTCGCTTTACAGAACGCAGACTTTCTTATATCCACCAAAGAGGTTATGTTTTCAGCAGGGTTTGTTTGTCTGTTAGCAACATAACTCAACCAGTTGGGGACAGATTTCCTTTTATCTACGACGAGTATGAACACACAACGGGGCGATATAGCTCGGTTGGTAGAGGGCCGTGCCCGCAACTTGAGGGTTGCCAGCAACTTGAGGGTTGCAGGTTCGATCCCTAATTCCGCCATCATAGTCACTGCCGTTGTGTCCTTTGGCAAGACACTTTACCTACCTGCTCCCAGTGCCACCCACACTGGTTTAAATGTAACTTAGATATTGGGTTTACTATGTAAAAGCGCTTTGAGTCACTAGAGAAAAGCGCTATATAAATATAATTCACTTCACTTCACTTCCTGCTTACGACGTTTAACGCCCCCACCTTGCTGTCCCCGTGTACAGAGGGTTCTGGAAGACGTAGTAGTTTATTTATTTATTTACAGACCCGGCCATCGCTAAAGCGCCAGAAAAAAACTACACACACCAAATTTTCATTTGATACCGTCATACAAGACTTTGAAACCGAAATACCATGGTATGTATAATATCTTTAAATCCCTATAAACCAGTGTTATAATGGTAACTACTAAACTAAATATTCCCAGTACCTTGGAATTGATACCGGTACTCAACAGTACCAATTTTCTGTACTTTTGTTTGTCCATGTGGTTATAAATATTAATTTGTTTGAGAATAAAATCTGTTTACCAATTAAAAGGGAATAGCACTTTTTAAAAACAATTTCACCTATCCCTTTTGTGAAACAAGCACAAGTTTTTCTTTTTTTATGCATTTTTAGTTATAAACACTAGCAAAACACAGCTAACAATAGTGGTAATGGGTTTTGCTGTATTCCGCCTATAAAGCCCTCTAAAAACACCCAAAAGCCTCCATTGTTTTATATACATGCAGTACAGTATGTGTTATGTTGTAACAGGAACATTCATAATAGCACGTGATGGCGTGGCGCGGTTGGGAGAGTGGCCGTGCTAGCAACCTGAGGGTTCCTGGTTCAATCCCAAGATTCTACCAAACTAGTCACGTCCATTGTGTCCTTGAGCAAGTAACTTCACCCTTGCTCCTGATGGGTCGTGGTTAGCGCCTTGCATGGCATCTCCCGCCATCAGTGTGTGAATGTGTGTGTGAAGGTGTGTGTGAATTGGTGAGTGTGGAAATAGTGTCAAAGCGCTTCGAGTACCTTGAAGGTAGAAAAGCGCTATACAAGTATAACCCATTTACCATTTATAATATTTATGAATTTGGGTCATTTTAAGTATATGGCTGTTATTACCTGTTACATTTTGTTAGGAACGCTCTTTGTAGACCCCAAAATGCAGGAGACAGTAGGCAGCATGCAGGTGAAGGTCCCGTATTTAATGTCAAAAGTACAAAACAAAAATGCGGCAGGGAATTGCACAGAAAAGCACAAGGAGAGCTGTGCATGAAAAATAGAGCCTCAGGGAGAGCTTACAATAATAAGTGACATAAAACAAGATCTCAAATTACCACCAACCCCGTTTGTAACTTCAACAATGATCCACAACCAATGAAGCTGTGAGACAAGCTTAAATACTCTTCCAGTGGTCATTAGCGGCAGGTGAAAACAATCATCTAATCACCTGCAAGTGAACAGAAAAACTAGCAAACAGCTAACACCGACAGAACAGCAAGTGGAAACAAAATAAGAGCGCAAAACAGTAATTAAACCCAAAAAACGAGACAAGACAATGAATGACCTGGCGTAACCTGTCATAACAATGGCGGCACATTAATTTCACAGACGCATCATAATGTTCACTATTTCCTTCAACAATTACTACTAATCATGGCAGACTTCATGAGAGACAACGACGACTACTTTGGGACAAATGATGATCCAGAACCTTATATTTTTGAGCCTGAATATATAGAGTATGAACTATAAGATTTAAAAGCTGAGTGATAAGCAGATCAAGTAGCACTATTGCTAAGTGCTGAACATGAAATACAAACTACGAATCATAATAAAACAATCACTTACTGAACAATGTCTGCTTTCATTAGGATGCCGACTGATGAAATGTTCATATCTTCCTGTTTAGAGGAAGAATTAATCATAATGCTAGTGCCGGTAAAAAAAAAAAAAAGTGGGCGTCTTTTCGTGGCTTTCTAGCCATCACCAGGTCTACGTTGAATGTCAAAAGTTGAACAACTTCTCGGTTTATGGCAACAACCTTCAACTATACAAGTGAGAGGCATGATTTATAATGTAGAATTAACTTTCACCAACTCAGAGGCGATGCATCAGCTCACCTGCTCAGTATGTCAATAGCTTCATAAGCTACAAGTAGATGCATTTGTTTGAATTATGTCGTGTTGTGACGCCATAATCAAAAAGTAGTCTTTGCCATCAAGCTGAATGTGCCGGTTTTGTCTTTTGTTGAGCCCTACAAAGTGTTTGCCAGTAATTATTGTACTTTTGACACACCAGCTGTTTGGTTAACATGCATCTTAGTTGTATTTTTGATTGCCAAATTTGGAGGTGTTGAAATCGGCATGTAAAATTGCCTACGCTAATCAGTAGCATGTACAGTATATGGCATATGCAATGTGAATTAGCACCAAGCTAGCTTGAAAAGTGAAGCCTTGCCGTTGAGCGCTTTCTATCAGTATGTTTGCTTTGTTAGCATGGACAATAGCAACATTACCTAGAGACAGTCTGCTAAAAATATGCCTTTTTGCCCGCCAAATGCTTAAGCCAGTGTCAAGTCTGCAACCGGATATGACGTCACGTGCAACAAAGGTATCTCAATACGGTACTGTTCAATTTAGGTAGCACAGATGGAATTTGGTCAGTACCTATAAAAGTACTGAATTTAGTATCCATCCCAAGCAAAAGGTGGGGTACAGCCTCGACTGCCAATAGCAGTAAACAACATAATACAACAACCATGGACAATTTACAGTCTCCAATTATTCCAAAATGCATCATTTGAATGTAGGAAATAGTACCCGGAGAAGACCCACACACATGCAAATTTCACAAAGAGATTAACCTTAATAGGGCTAAAATGCAAACCACTGGGTGGTCTAATATATACCATGATGTGAAGATAGTCCAGAGAATAAAGGAAGATATTCTCTGTGTGCAGGGTTCCTGTGCAAAACCCCTTTCTTACATTACAATACATTAGTCCCGACCTGTTAATTATGTTCATAACAAATGCACAAGAGGAAAGTTCAATATGGGCACACAATTGGCATGCAGGAGGTTACATTCACTTTGGCTTACTGAATTTTGAAAAATAAATGAATACTGAATATGTAAACAATTTGTAGACCCAGAGTGTTCCACTGCAGCTTGCATAACAGCAATGAGTAGCACATTTACTATCATCTCTAGGCTATTTCATCATGTTCTTAGCTGATACATTCCCTTGTGGCCATGTTACTTCCCATTCCTCCCATGCTTCACATCTATGTTCATCCTGCCGTCATCTTCATCTTGTAACACACAAGAAAATGTCTTCTCACCTGTTGTGCTGCTTGACAAGAGCGGTGACTCGGTCGGACTGGGAACCCAAGTCTCTGGAGTATCGTACCAGCTCGTTCAGTTGACCTTTCAACTTCTCTGCCATGGGCTCCGCGCTCTGCAAGCCTTCCAGTATGTCCTAAAAAAAAAATACCCCCAGCTGGCTCAGTCTGTGTGCATGACAACCTTCAATAAGTGCTCTCACATTTCTTATTCACACTAGCTTTTCTCACATATACACACACATACTCACAGTGCTGCTTGCACAATTGCATGTCTGTTCTTCGAGGCCTGAGGAAGCGGCAGGAAGGAGGCGAAAGCAACGTCCTCCCGCTCTCCTCAGCACGCCTCACAAACTGCACTGCACTCGGCCAATCATAAAATCTTGCCCTGTGAAATGTGTGCAGCCGCTCTCCCTCCCTGATGCTCGCGTTCTGACGTACGGCCAATAAACAACCCTCCCTCCCACTCTCTCTTCCTTCTCCTATCCTGCCACTTATTCCTTCTCACGTGTTTTTCTCCCCCCTCCTCTCTCTCTCACGCTCTCTCACTCGTTTTCCCGGTGGAATTCAGCTGTCAACCGGCGCAGATGCAGCACTGTTAAACTGAACGCGTAAAAAAAAGAAAAACAACCAGCCGCAGGACACAGGAAACAGGCTGGAGGAGGAGAGAATGTTAGCGGGTCTGACTCCTCCCCTTTGCTGTGTTTTGCTTTGACGGCACA
This sequence comes from Nerophis lumbriciformis, assembly GCF_033978685.3. Lineage (NCBI taxonomy): Eukaryota > Metazoa > Chordata > Actinopteri > Syngnathiformes > Syngnathidae > Nerophis > Nerophis lumbriciformis. Next base: position 21,400,342 of record NC_084581.2, read on the forward strand.
TGGCCGAAAACAGGGCGCTAACATGACATTGGAAATGGAACAGGAAAACTGTAAGGATTCTCAAGAGGCACAGTCTTTGTCCTGAATGGTACCAGTAATTCTGATTACATTCATGATCAAATAATTAAATACAAATTAGATTAATGCTCTTGAAAAATGTTCACTCTTGCCCACTCCTAATAGTCAAGTGACTACTCCTCTCACTGGTTATATATGACAACCACCACCTTGTTATGTTTTGGCCCTTGGGTCATATCAAACCAAATCTTCACCGAATATTTTTGGAACAACATTTTTTAAAGATAAAATTAATCATTTGGCACCACATGCCTGTTAAAGGGGAACCACACTTTTTTTTTTTAATTTTGACTATTCTTCAAAATTATAATGAGCGACAAAAATACACATTTTTATTTTTTATTTTTTTAAATCATTTTAAAGATGATTAAAAAAACGCTTGCAAGATGCGTTAGCCTTCAAAGTCCTCTAAAACAACTTCAAAACCCTCCATCAACATTTTATATACATGCTGCAAGTATATATATAATCTAGTAACAGACACATTCATAAGAGTGTTTAATATGTACAATATTTACAGTATTTTGTTCATTTTAAGCAATACCGGAACTTATTTCCTTAGTTAATTTATTTTTGTTCCCATAGCAACGCACTTCTGACTTCCGGAAACAAACATGTGTGTGTTCTAATTAGGGTTGTTAATGAGAAACCGTTGCAACCGGATATCCCGTTCGAAAAGTGGCAGGTTCGGCTACATCGGTTACAGCACCCTCAATCGGTAAGATTCAGCTGTGAATCCTTAAGTTAATCGTGTGAAGACACATAAACCGGTTACCGCGCCGAACTACGAATCAGTTGACAGTTTTTGTCTTTAACAACGACACAAGAGACAGGGCTGTCCATGAAAAGAATCACGCTCCAGCACCCCCTGGGACCACGAAAGGAACAAGCGGTAGAAAATGGATGGATGGATGGTTATTATACAGGTTACGGAACGTTTTTGGATGCATTTTCAAAGTGATTTAGAGGCAGAATGGATTCATCCCATAAGCTCCATTGCTAGCTACCTAGAACGAGCTGATTATTACAAATTGGAATGGAAGAAAAAGAAAAAACTTTTGTCTTCTTGTCTCTCATAAGGATTGTGAATGATAGGAAATGTTCCAAAAAAGCACTGTTCTCCTTTAAAATGTACTGGTGAAACTAAAAAAATGTCAATATTGTGCAAAGTTTAGTTTATTTCAGCAATTACATTTACAAGGTGAAACTAATATATGAAATAGGATCATAACATGCAACTCAAGCTATTTCAAATGCTCTTTTGATATAATTTTGATGATTATATCTTACAGCTTATTAAAACCTTGAATTAAAAATCTTTGAAAATGTGGGCTTTTCAAAAACTCTCAGCCATTGTCATTAAAATTATAACAAATAAAAGCTTGACATATCTCACTTTGCATGTTATGAGTTTATATCACATATTAGTTTCACATTTGAAATTAAATTGCTGACATGAATGAACTTTTGCACGATATTAACATTTTTGGAGGTTCACCTATATAAATATCTAGACCCCGAATATATGATGTATTTTTCAGATTATATATTTATTATACATATATATATATATATATATATATATATATATATATATATGTATATAGAGAGAGTATATATATATAAAAATTTACATCTAAACATATACACATTCACATATATACATGTATACATATACATACTGTATATATATATATTTTTTGTAAGTATATTTTATATGTTTAATATATAACATATTCTATTATATATATATATATATATATATATATATATATATATATATATATATATATATATATATATATATATATCTATTTCATAATAACAAATAATAAAGTCTAAAAAATATATATTTGGGGTCTGTATATATGTATATATATATATATATATATATATATATATATATATATACACAAACATACATATTATTGTTGTACATGTATTATTCTATTTTACATTATTCGTTTTCATTATACAGCATATTTTTCAAGTCAATACGGTAAGAGAAAACAGTTCATAAATCGCCAGACCTTTATCAAAAAATAATGATTATTTGATATTACCATACACAAAATGTCATTCAAAGTTATGAGTAACACATAAACACATACAGTACACACGATATCAGTCAAAAGTTTTCACATTATCACATTCAATATAAAAAAGAGTGTCCAAACTTTTGACTGGTACTGTACATTGGGGGAGTTAATTAAGAAAATGTCAATTCAATAGATATACTCAAAACATTTTAATTGTACATTCTGGATATGCACCAACATTAAATTGGCTTTTCCCAGTCACACACCCCCGCCTGCCACAGTTTCTGTAGTAGCTTTTTCCCAATCCTAAAACAACCTCCTTGATGGAGAGGGTAAATGTTGGGGGATGCCGGATAGAAAATGAGGCAGACTGATTGAATTGTAGCTTTCAGTGTCTCGTCGTCTCAGCAAAGCTGATCTTCTAACTACCGGTAATTTGTTTTTTTCTGATTGACAAAAACAATGAATATTTGCAGATGGAGAAAGTGGGGGAGTAGTGGGGTCGGGGCTTAGTGTGTCCATTTAACGTCACTAATCACCTTTCCCAAAATTGATATAGAATGACAGTTTTCAATTTCCTATCCCAAATTAAAGATTATCATTATTTCAATATGAACATATGAACAATATACAATTAGGACACTGTGCTGACATATTTAATTAAACCCTACAGTACCTTAGCCAGTTGCCATCCCGCCACTGCTTCCTCGCCATTGCACCAACCCTCAGCTCTTATCAGCTCCTGGCTCCATCCCCTCAGTCGTTCATCAAGTGCTTTCAAATCCTCATCCAGCTGAGAGGTCAGACACTCGTATTCCTCTTCAGAGGCAGAAGCAGAGGCGAGAGCTCCCTCTAGGCCGTCCCGGGACCTCAGAGCAGCGCCTTCCCATTGCTCTAGCGCCTGTGCCAGCGCCCCCAGCTGTCGGTCCATGGCCTCGCAACCTCCTGCGGCCGTGTGCTCAGCCACGGACGCCGCTGTCCTACGCACGCGGCTAAGACGCTCCCGACCCTCCAGGAGTTCACACTCCACACGCTCCTGAGGGTTGAGAGCGACAAAGTTGCTAAGGAAACTGGTTGCAGAAACCTCAACCGCAGGATGCTATTCATAAATTGTGCGTGTGTGTTTGATTCTACACTTCTATGTGGCTCTGCTTTCAGTTTTCACACCGGGGCCCGCTAAACAATTTATACAGCGATAATTAAGATCTGAGCGTGAAAATTAAATGGAAATTAAAGTGCTTTTTTTTTTAACATACTGCTCTCCCTTACCTTGATTCAGAGGCTAATAAATCAATGTATAATAGATGTAAAATGTGCCTGAGAGGGCCCGGAGGTGGGGCACGATGGCGAGCGCCTGGTGGCCGGGCCTGTCCCCATGGGGCCCAGCCGGGCACAGCCCGAAGAGGCAACGTGGGTTCCACCTCTAATGGGCTCACCACCCATGGCAGGGGCCATAGAGGTCGGGTGCAGTGTGAGCTGGGCGGCAGCCGAAGGCAGGGCACTTGGCGGTCCGATCCTCGGCTACATAAGCTAGCTCTTGGGACGTGGAACGTCACCTCGCTGGGGGGGAAAAAGCCTGAGCTAGTGCGTGAGGTGGAGAAGTTCCGGTTAGATATAGTCGGACTCACTTCGACACACAGCAAGGGCTCTGGAACCAGTTCTCTTGAGAGGGGCTGGACTCTCTTCCACTCTGGCGTTGTGGCAGTGATAGGCGACGGGCTGGGGTGGCAATTCTTGTTGCCCCCCGGCTCAAAGCCTGCACGTTGGAGTTCAACCCGGTGGACGAGAGCGTAGCCTCCCTCCACCTTCGGGTGGGGGGACGGGTCCTGACTGTTGTTTGCGCTTACGCGCCAAGCGGCAGCTCAGAGTATCCACCCTTTTTGGATTCACTCGAGGGAGTACTGGAGAGTTCTTCCCCCCGGGTGATTCCCTCGTTCTACTGGTGGACTTCAACGCTCATGTTGGCAACGACAGTGAAACCTGGAGAGGCATGATTGGGAAGAATGGCCGCCCGGATCTGAACCCGAGTGGTGTTTTGTTATTGGACTTTTGTGCTCGTCACAGATTGTCAATAACAAACACCATGTTCAAACATAAGGGTGTCCATATGTGCACTTGGCACCAGGACACCCTAGGCAGTTCCATGATCGACTTTGTAGTTGTGTCATCGGATTTGCGGTCTCATGTTTTGGACACTCGGGTGAAGAGAGGGGCGGAGCTTTCTACCAATCACCACCTGGTGGTGAGTTGGCTGCGATGGTAGGGGGAGGATGCCGGACAGACCTGGCAGGCCCAAATGCATTGTGAGGGTTTGCTGGGAACGCCTGGCAGAGTCTCCTGTCAGAGAGAGTTTCAATTCCCACCTCCGGAAGAACTTTGAACATGTCACGAGGGAGGCACTGGACATTGAGTCCGAGTGGACGATGTTCCGTGCCTCTATTGTCGAGGCGGCCGATTGGAGCTGTGGCCGCAAGGTGGTTGGTGCCTGTCGTGGCGGTAATCCTAGAACCCTAAGGGATGTCGTCAAGCTGAAGAAAGAGTCCTATCGGGGTCTTTTGGCTCATAGGACTCCGGAGGCAGCAGACAGGTACCAACAGGCCAAGCGATGTGCGGCTTCAGCGGTCGCGGAGGCAAAAACTCGGACATGGGAGGAGTTCGGGGAAGCCATGGAAAACGACTTCCGGGTGGGTTCGAAGCGATTCTGGAACACCATCCGCCACCTCAGGAAGGGGAAGCAGTGCAATGTCAACACCGTGTATGGTGAGGATGGTGTTCTGCTGACCTCGACTGCGGATGTTGTGGATCGGTGGAGAGAATACTTCGAAGACCTCCTCAATCCTACCAGCACGTCTTCCTATGAGGAAGCAGGGCCTGGGGATTCTGTGGTGGGCTCTCCTATTTCTGGGGCTGAGGTTGCCGAGGTAGATAAAAAGCTCCTCGGTGGCAAGGCCCCGGGGGTGGTTGAGATCCGCCCAGAGTTCCTTAAGGCTCTGGATGTTGTGGGGCTGTCTTGGTTGACAAGACTCTGCAACATTGCGTGGACATCGGGGGCGGTACCTCTGGATTGGCAGACCGGGGTGGTGGTTCCTCTCTTTAAGAAGGGGAACAGGAGGGTGTGTTCCAACTATCGTGGGATCACACTCCTCAGCCTTCCCGGTAAGGTCTATTCAGGTGTACTGGAGAGGAGGCTACGCCGGATAGTCGAACCTCGGATTCCGGAGGAACAGTTTGGTTTTCGTCCTGGTCGTGGAACTGTGGACCAGCTCTATACTCTCGGCAGGGTCGTTGAGGGTGCATGGGAGTTTGCCCAACCAGTCTACATGTGCTTTGTGGACTTGGAGAAGGCATTCGACCGTGTACCCCGGGAAGTCCTGTGGGGAGTGCTCAGAGAGTATGGGGTAACGGACTGTCTTTATTGTGGCGGTTCGCTCCCTGTATAATCAGTGTCAGAGCTTGGTCAGCATTGCCGGCAGTAAGTCGGACCCGTTTCCAGTGAGGGTTGGTCTCCGCCAGGGCTGCCCTTTGTCACCGATTCTGTTCATAACCTTTATGGACAGCATTTCTAGGCGCAGTCAGGGCGTTGAGGGTATCTGGTTTGGTGGCTGCAGGATTAGGTCTCTGCTTTTTGCAGATGATGTGGTCCTGATGGCTTCATCTGGCCAAGATCTTCAGCTCTCACTGGATCGGTTCGCAGCCGAGTGTGAAGCGACTGGGATGGGAATCAGCACCTCCAAGTCCGAGTCCATGGTTCTCGCCCGGAAAAGGGTGGAGTGCCATCTCCGGGTTGGGGAGGAGATCTTGCCCCAAGTGGAGGAGTTCAAGTACCTCGGAGTCTTGTTCACGAGTGAGGGAAGAGTGGATCGCGAGATCGACAGGCGGATGGGTGCGGCGTCTTCAGTAATGCGGACGCTGTATCGATCCGTTGTGGTGAAGAAGGAGCTGAGCCGGAAGGCAAAGCTCTCGATTTACCCGTCGATCTACGTTCCCATCCTCACCTATGGTCATGAGCTTTGGGTCATGACCGAAAGGACAGGATCACGCGTACAAGCGGCCGAAATGAGTTTCCTCCACCGGGTGGAGGGGCTCTCCCTTAGAGAAGCTCTGTCATCCGGGAGGAGCTCAAAGTAAAGCCACTGCTCCTCCACATCGAGAGGAGCCAGATGAGGTGGTTCGGGCATCTGGTCAGGATGCCACCCGAACGGCTCCCTAGGGAGGTGTTTCGGGCACGTCCGACCGGTAGGAGGCCATGGGGAAGACCCAGGACACGTTGGGAAGACTATCTCTCCCGGCTGGCCTGGGAACGCCTCGGGATCCCCCGGGAGGAGCTGGACGAAGTGGCTGGGGAGAGGGAAGTCTGGGCTTCCCTGCTTAGGCTGCTGCCCCCGCGACCCAACCTCGGATAAGCGGAAGAAGATGGATGGATGGATGGATGGATGGATGGATGGATGGATAAAGCAAACTGTTAAATCCATTTAATTTATCCCCATACAGTATGTTGCCCTCCTTTATAAGCTATTGTCAAAGCAATAGCTCATACATGGACTACCGGTACTTGAGTGAGGTCAACTATTAATGTATTATGGTTTAAAAAATAGAAAAACCTGGCTGGAGGTAAAAGTTCCTTACCCTTACTTCAAGTAGTTTCTTCCTGATGGAGGTGGAGTCTCCAGATGTATCTGACCAATGCTGAAGCTCCTCTCCTGCCGTCATCAGCCAATCAGTAAGCTCCCGGACAGCCTCCAAGTATTCCTGGTGTTCCAGCACCACGCTCTGTGCTCGACGAACTCGCTCCTGCTTATCAAAACATTTCAGATGTGATGTTTTTTTTGCTAACGTCATTCGATGTGAAGAGGGAACATCCTTCGCACCTCCACCAAAGCTGTCAGCTCATCAAAGTGCACCTGCAGCTGTGTTCGAGCGCCATGGTTAAAACTGGCGTCCCCTGTCTTCTTAAAGAGTTCTCTGGCTTTTTCCTCCAGACTGGACAAAGCCATCTGGTGCTCCTCCAGGTCGGCCAGCAAGGATCGGAGCTTCTCCAGCTGCAAGGCCTTCTCTCTGGGTCCCGGCTGAGGGGTGAGGGAAGCACACACCTCCCGCTCAACAGCCTCCATCCAGCTACGTAGCTGGGACGCATTTTCCAAGTACCCACTCCATTGTGAGACAGTCCACTCCAGACGACTACAGGGAGACAGACATTTAGTATCAATTTGTCCTAAATATGCTTGATCTTCTTTTGACTTGTTAACCTGGACAAATATTTCCCTTGCATTTCACATTTAACCCCTCTCCACACAACATGATTGAAACACAGAGAGGGATGACACACATGGGTCCACAGCTTTGGTACCTGTGGCAGCTCATGGCAGTCACAAGCAGCGTGGCCCAAGCATCCTCCACCTCCTGGAGCTGAGAGCGCACTACTTCCTGTCTAGCGGCCCCAGAGCTGCGTAGGGCCATCTCGCCCTTACCTATCGCCATATTCAGTTTGACCTCCCCCTCCCCCTTCAAAAGCAGGATATCCTGTGCAAACAGAGTCAGAACAGTCACAGGAATGTGGATTATGTACACATTCTGGTGTAGGGCAAGGGAACAGCGCCCTCTAGTGTCCAACAGAATAAATGTCCGCAAAACCAAATGTTTTTTTTTCTACCTGTACAGTCTCTAGCCTCTGCTGCAACTGCTCTTTGGTTCCCATGGTGCTATCAACTGTACCCAGCTTCTCCTGGATGTCCTCTAACCAGGCCCACACTGCTTGGAGGGTCTCCCCAAAGGCCTGGTTCTCTTGACAGGCTCGCAGCCTCTCACTGGCGGCTTTGAGCAGAGCCTGGTGCTCCATCTGAAGCCGCACTGCCATTCGGACCTCTTCACCGGAACCGGGTCCTGCTTCAGACAAGGACTGGGCCTCTCGGATGACACGGTGGATTGAGTCCCTAAAAGGCAACATAAATATGCTCAACTTGAATATTCATCAGCTGTTTAAAAACCTCTGACATGCATACCGTCTTGTCAAAAGCTCCTTATGGAAGTTTTCCACTTTATCCAGTTCTTTTCTGCTATCAGGAGCACCTTGGCCATCTTCCCCAATAAAAGACTCCCTGTTGAGGCTGAGCTCCATCTGCTTAAGCCATTCTTTGACACTTTCGACAGTGTCATCAAACCTAGACACAATCAGATGCATCCTGATTAGTTTGGCAACGTCATCACTAAAGTTTGAAAAGCTCACCTTTTTAAGATAAGAATATTCTTTTCCAGGTCTTTTTGGCTCTGAGAGTAGTCATCCAGAAAGTTTCTCCACTCTCTGCGGCAGGAGGAAAGATGCTCTCGGAGCTGTATTTCTGCAGCTTCTGGCAGGTGGAGGAGGAGCCTCTCAACCTTCTCACAAACCTGAGAGAGACGCTCCTCACCTTCTGACACCCGCTCTGTTAGCAACTGTTAATATAAGAAAGAGGGATATCCAAGAATCAGAGCAAAATTATAAGAAAACCCTAAAGGTTTTCTACCAGAGGCTGCATACTGTACAGAAAAATTATTACTTGTTCTGTGCATTAAAGATGCTAAAAGAACTCCAATGTTGGTCAATGTATGCTAAACTGAGCAAAGCATACACATCTTAGCTTTGTGTAATAGGTGACAAAGCAAAATTACTGTGACATCTAATTATATATTTAACAATAAATCAATTGTATTCATAATGTAAATAAAAAAAACAATAATTACTGAGTATTGGTATTTGGACAGTGCATACTGGTCAACATATATAGAAGAAGTACGGTAAATATGCCAGAAGTAGCTAAATGTCATTATCTTAACAGGCACCATAAAACCAGACAAAAAATAATATATGCATACTTGTAAATGTATGCATATGTATACTCTAAGACCAGTTACAGTAAACATTATTACTTATAAATAAAACAATAAAATGTCTACCGGGTCACACTTTGGACAGCCTGTCCTACATTATTGACTGCAACGACACACTTTATAAAAGTACCTTCAGTCTTTGCAACTTTGCTGCGAGGTTGGCAATGTCTCCAGACTGATTTGAACATTCTTTCAACTCCAACTTCGATCCAGAGAGCCAGGAGTGAAATTCTTGGAAAAGCTCTGCTTCCGGGCAAAGAGAAAATAACAAACACTGTGGGAGCTATAATAGCAAGGTGAGCATAACTCTGCTTTAAATAAAAATGTATATAGACTTGAGGCAACAGAGGAAAATAGGAGGGGTGGACTTGTCTACACAGCACAGTGCAGTGCCAGGTTGCCCCAGCAACAAGCCCTAAAATGACTCTCTCGAGAGCAAATGTGACAAGAGCAACATTACTCTTGCGAGGCACAGGTGTGTGTTGGAGCACAGAAAATGCACTTATGCACTCTGAGTGGGTGTCAGTGGAGTGTGGGGACATTTAAAGTGGCCTCTGGGGGAAAAATCAGCTTTAAATCTGATGATAATCTCATTACATGAACAGATAGATTAAGTAGGATTTACCAGCTAATTATGAGATTTTAAGAGCTAAATGTATTGCAGCTACAGTGGCACCTCAAATTATGAATTGGTTCTTAAAACATGGTTCGTAAATCGAAAAGCAACTGTATCTATGAGAAACAATGTACATATGAATAAAGGGTTCAAGCTTCAACAAAAGTCTCTATTGTAGATACATTTTGTACACTTTGAACACAATATAAAGTGCTATACGGTACTGTATATCAAACAAACATAACAAGGCGGTCATGAATCTGCTGTCTCTTAATTATCAAGCCAAAACAAGTATGACGACAAGCTGAACTGTCCTGTATGCATTGCTCTGCCAACACGCGCACACACACACACGCACACACACACACACACACACACACACACACACACACACACACACACACACACACACACACACACACACACACACACACACACACACACAGAAGTCCCTGTGGTGCACTAACAAACGATCAGAAATCACAAAAATCCTTAACTTTCACAAACAATGTTGGTGCAATAATAAACATTTTAAAAAGTAAAATCCACTTAAAGTACATTAACATCGGCAAAGGACCAGCCAAAGGAGAAACTCACAAGAGAAAGAAACGAGCAGACAGAGGGAGAGAAAGGAGGTGGCGGACGGGAGGTGCTGAGTGTGTGTGTGTTGTAAGAGGCACCATCGAACAAGAGGTAGTCTTCTCCTTCGCTGTGAGGTAAGTCCGTTTTGGCATATTTTTCAGAAAAGTCTGTGGTACCAAACCGGATTCCTTAATCATTTAAATATGAGCATACAGAAAATGAATAAATGAAGGATTCGTACAGAGCGACATGGTTTGCAGACAGAGGCATATTTGGCAAGGTCTAAAAGTTTGTGAACCGATAAGTTTGCAAATAAAGGGTTCATAAATCGAGGTTCCACTGTACTTAATAAAAAAATTTAAAAAATCATATCCCCTACGGTTGACGTGGAGCTGCAGCACATCCTGCAGGCTGCCTCTGGCCTTGGCACAACGCTGGGCAACCACCTCGGTTCGCTTGAATATGGCAGTGAAGTTGGCAGAGAGGCAAGAGAGCTCCTGAGAGGGATGAGACCTGCACAGGGTGCTCAGAGCCTCTCTGGCGGAGTCCATGTCTGCTCTCTGTTGCTGCACAGCTCCTTGCAAACCCTGTGAGAGTAACATTATCAGGTCGGACAGCACACAGCAACCTGCTTCCGCATACTGAAGGAAGTGGTGGCCCCATACTTTAATGTCATCAATGTCTTCTGAGGAGGTGGTTTCAGAGAGACCTGACAAGGAGCACTCAATTTTGTCAAGGCGCTCAAGCATCAGGGACATGAGGTCCTCAAGTCGCTGCTTCTGGAAAGTGAAGTAGGTCAGGCTGTGTTTGGCTTGGTTGTACATCTCCTGCACATGGACCAACTTTTTTCTTAGGTCAGACTCCAGGAGCTAGGTCAATAAAATAGAAAACAAGGCACAACCATAGTCACCAATACCAGCAGGAAGAAAACTTGACGACAACTGTAGAGTTTATGTAACTTGTTATACAGTTGGTATATATTATAAACATATCTACCTGCATTTGTAGGGGAGTTTCCTCTAATTTAGCTCGTTCTTTAAGGTCTTCTACTTTCTCCTGCAGAGCATCCAGCGAGTGCTCCCTTTTTTCCATATCTGCCTGTAAATCAAGTAGAATCCATTTGAGTTTGTGCATATTACACCACCGATATTAATTAATATCTTAAGCATACCTGAAAGGTGATGAGGCGGTTTTCTGCCTCCTTGTCGTTCAGATTGGTGACACTGAGTTCAGCGATGGAGGTGACGGTCCATTGGGAGATGTCCTGCTCCATGACCTTTAGGTCATCCCAAAGTGTCATACAGTAGCCCAATCTTTCCATATTAGTTTGAATTCTCTCCGTTGCCTAAAACAGGGAACGAGCACTTAATAATATGAGAATAGAAAAATAATGCATCTCATTCAAGAGGTTGTAGATGATGATGGTCTTGTCTGTTAGATGATCTACACCACTTACAATCCTCTTGAGTCTGGGGTCTCTTTAATTTGATAAGAGTGAGGATAATAGGTGAGAAAGAAAAGGAAACAGCCAACATGTCAAGACTTGTTTATATTTCAGGCCAATTAGTGGTGACAGCTGAGCACCTAACAAACTCTAAATGGAAAAAACCCCAGCACGTTATTATTTTTTGCCAATTTAAAACATGGTTGAAATGATTTACTTCTCCATTCTACTTACCGTATTTTCCGCACTATTAGCCGCACCTAAAAACCACAAATTTACTCAAAAGCTGACAGTGCGGCTTATAACCCGGTGCGCTTTATATATGGATTAATATTAAGATTCATTTTCATAAAGTTTCGGTCTCGCAACTACGGTAAACAGCCGCCATCTTTTTTCCCCGTAGAAGAGGAAGTGCTTCTTCTTCTACGCAAGCAACCGCCAAGGTAAGCACCCGCCCCCATAGAACAGGAAGCGCTTCTTCTTCTACTGTAAGCAATCACCCGCCCGCGTAGAAGAAGAAGAAGAAGCGCGCGGATATTACGTTTCATTTCCTTTGTGTGTTTACATCTGTAAAGACCACAAAATGGCTCCTACTAAGCGACAGGTTTCCGGTTCATGAAAAGACGCAATCTCTCCATCCGCACACGGACTACTATTTCACAGCAACTGCCTAAAGACTTTCAAGAAAAGCTGGCTACTTTCCGTGCATATTGTAAAAACAAGATAGCTGAAAAAAAGATCCGGCCAGAGAACATTATCAACATGGACGAGGTTCCACTGACTTTTGATATTCCTGTGAACCGCACTGTGGATACAACGGGAGCACGTACGGTGAATATTCGCACCACAGGGAATGAGAAGTCATCCTTCACTGTGGTTCTAGCTTGCCATGCTAATGGCCAGAAACTTCCACCCATGGTGATATTCAAAAGGAAGACCTTGCCAAAAGAGACCTTTCCAGCCGGCGTCATCATAAAAGCTAACTCGAAGGGATGGATGGATGAAGAAAAGATGAGCGAGTGGTTAAGGTAAGTTTACGCGAAGAGGCCGGGTGGCTTTTTTCATGCAGCTCCGTCCATGTTGATATACGACTCCATGCGCGCCCACATCACGCTGGTTTTTAATATATTATTAAAGTTTGACTGACCTATCTGACTGTTTTTTTGACATTCCTTTAGCGCAGTTAGATGCGGCTTATAATACGGGGCGGCTTATAGGTGGACAAAGTTTTGAAATATGCCGTTCATTGAAGGCGCGGCTTATAACCCAGGGCGGCTTATGGTGCGGAAAATACGGTACCTCCAACCACTGTGCCCTTAATGTCTCCATCTCCCTCTGAATGATGTGCATGCCACAGTTGGGAATGCGGTCCACTTCTCTCTGCAGATCCTCCACTGTGCTGATGAGCTGATCCATGTCCGTCTGTTTTTCTCTCAGCTCATCTTGCAGCTTCTCATGCTACACAAAAACATAAGTTATGTATTATCAATGGCTAGATTGCCGCCACTGGGACTGAGACAAGGTTGTGTGCGTTACTTCTCACCCGTGTGAAGGACGTCCTGGCCTCCTGAGCACTGTGGTTGTGGTTTGGCAGGTTGTGAGATAGTGACTGGGTCTTCTCTACAGTGGCGCAGAGCATGGACCTCAGCTTATGATGATGGCGAAGAAGATCTAGTATTGCTGTACTTTGTTTTTGACTAATTAGAGACAGAAACAAATATGTTACGACAATAACAGACTGCTAAGAATGTCAATTTATTTTCTACTTCACACTGACCTGCTGGTAATGAGAATCCTGACAGTGTCCCAGGCCGCCTTCACGAGTTTAACCTCACCCAGAGCCTCCCCTGCCAGCTCAGTGTCTCTCTGGGCCAACTGGCTTCCCTTCTCTTCTAACCACTGTTGGGACTGTTGTAAGGACTGGAGCTCATTCTCCAGCTGGGCCAAGGAGCGCAGCCTGGGAGACAATAGTCATTCCCAGCCTTAGTTCGTCTAAATATGGTAAATGTTATTTTTTTCTTATAAAGTGTTGAATTTGTGTAAGTGTAGTATTGATATACCTGTTTTGAAAGGCTTGCACTGAGATCTCACTGATCACCTCTTGCCCTGTTTCATCTGCTAGTTTCTTCAAATTATTCATCACCTCCACCTTCTTCTCCCTGAAGGAGCTCCACATTTCTCGGACAGCATCTGCTTCACCCTGCCTCCATTCTAAAGCCCTCTGCGCTTCCTCTAGGGATGTGATGAGAGCCATTGCCAGCTCCCTGCAAGAGGTTCTTCCCTCGGACTTATGCCCCTCTGAGGCACACAAGTAAAGGTGGGCCTTGTTCAGCAGCCCATCTAACTCCACTGCCTCACCCTCAAACTGGGCCACATCTTTTGCAACTTCCACTATAAAGCGATGGAGCTCTTCAGTTTTGGGTGAATGCCAGCTTTCCTTTCTTTGCAGGGCCTCATGAAGCCGGCCAACAGCCTGACCTGCCGCTTTGTGCTTCTCTAAGAAGCACTGTAATTCATTCAGGCCCTTTTTGCGTAGGAGAAGAAGACATTCAGCTTCACTGAGAGGTTGGAGGCAATCCTCTTGCCGAGCCTGGAGCTGCTGCTGGGCCTCTGGAGTGAAGCACTGAAGCAGGGCGGATTCTCTTTCCTGGAGCGCCTCTCTAAGTGACGCATGAGCCTTGAACTCAGACTCATGCTCCTGAAATAAGAGCATTTAAAAATATATATTTCTGTTATCCCCTAAGTAAGTAAATTGTCTGTTCCAAGGTCAAACTGTGGTCCTCATAAAAGTTGTATGAACAACACAGGCATATTTCATTATTAATTGGTATTGGTCATATAAAAGTGAAAAGAAGCTAACTACTGCTTCTAATACAATTCTCACCGTGAGTTTTGTGAACGCCCAATTGAGATCGGTAACATCCACTTGAAAAGAGCTTCTCAAGTTCGACAGAAAGTTTGCACTTTTTTGGCTCAATGTCAGAAGCGCCTCATCAAAAAGCTCAAGCTGGGACAACTGAGACTTCAGCAGCTTGCACCTAAAAATCAAAGAAATTTAAGTCATGTACTGGAAATGTACATATTTGCATGATGAGAAAAATTATTGCCTGTGTGTTATGTTGTCCTTTAGTGAAGTGTATCGCTGCTGCAGCTGTGTGAGATCATCACTGAGCTCTTGCACTCCAGCTTCAGGGGCAGAAGGATAGAGACAAAACGCAAGGTTGACCATACCCTGAAGGAGAGCGTCATTAGAGAGGGTCTCATTCTGCATTTTCTGTAGAAGCAATCATAATAAAAAAATGCATCAATTTAAAAGAAGGTCAAAAAGACAGAAGTGATGGCTAATCAAGTTATTCACCTGCACATGCTGGAGCTCCATACTTATCTTCAGCTTGTCTGCAGAAGGCAATTTATTGGCGGGAGAGCAAAGAGGCTCGCTGTGGTCTAGCCAGCTTTTCATGAAGGAATTCTCCTTTTCAAATCTGAGAAAAGGAGGAAAAGCCCCAAGCATTACTGCTTCAGCACATGCAGACATTGGCAGTGACACTATTAGTTTCTCATGAATAAAACAATGAACTCTAAAACAATGGCTCTTGTGAACAAGAAACAATGATGACAAAAGCATATTATTAAAAACTGAAATAATGATGGTCGACTGTGCAAACAGGCAGATGGAGTTAAAGATAGCATGTGGCTCATTTAGGTAACAAAGACGGGTGGATTTGACACAGAGAGCAATACAAATGGGAAGAAAAGTGCATAATCAAACATATCTTGGAAATAAAACAGCCAAACCGTAAATGTCCTCCAATTTCCTCCAAATGCAGAAACGGTGCCTAAATAACAAACCTTTCTGGGACACTCTTATTCTAATTAGCAGTATGTTGGTCCCAATAGGGGATTTGATAGCATATATTAGTGCTGGGGTGTCCAAGCTTTCCAGAAAGATTGAAGAATGCAAGGCCCAATTTGATACATTGTGTGCATTAGAGCTGCTAAAACCAACCCTATGTAAATAAATAAATGATAAATGGGTTATACTTGTATAGCGCTTTTCTACCTTCAAGGTACTCAAAGCGCTTTGACAGTATTTCCACATTCACCCATTCACACACACATTCACACAGTGATGGCGGGAGCTGCCATGCAAGGCGCTAACCAGCAGCCATCAGGAGCAAGGGGTGAAGTGTCTTGCCCAAGGACACAACGGACGTGACTAGGATGGTAGAAGGTGGGGATTGAACCCCAGTAACCAGCAACCCTCCGATTGCTGGCACGGCCACTCTACCAACTTCGCCACGCCGTCCCCTGTACGTACGTCAATATATGGTAACCTTCAGAAGGCCTTTGACACCGTTAACCACGCTATACTGTTGGATAAGCTCAGAGCAATCGGATTTGATAAAACCTCATCGAGCTGGATGCAATCTTACTTGGAGGGGAGGAAACAGGTGGTAGAGGTGAACGGCACAGTGTCCCCCCCTCTCAGTAAGCTGCGGAGTCCCCCAAGGCAGTATATTAGTGCCTTTACTGTTCCTAATATACATAAAAGACATGTCATCAGCATGCGACTGTGAATTGTTCTTGTTTGCGGATGACTCGGCCCTTCTGGTATCCGGCAAGGACAAGTCACAGGTGGAGAAAATCCTCAGTGCTGAACTCTGTAGAATTTGCACCTGGCTCGCTGACAACAAGCTATCCATACACTTGGGTAAAACGGAATCCATCCTATTTGGGTCCCACATCAACCTTAAAGGCCTACTGAAATGCAATTTTCTTATTTAAACGGGGATAGCAGGTCCATTCTATGTGTCATACTTGACCATTTCGCGATATTGCCATATTTTTGCTGAAAGGATTTAGTAGAGAACATCAACGATAAAGTTCGCAACTTTTGGTCGCTGATAAAAAAAGCCTTGCCTGTACCGGAAATAGCAGACGATATGCGCGTGACGTCACAGGTTGTGGAGCTCCTCACATCCGCACATTGTTTACAATCATGGCCACCAGCAGCGAGAGCGATTCGGACCGAGAAAGCGACAATTTCCCCATTAATTTGAGTGAGGATGAAAGATTCGTGGATGAGGAAAGTGAGAGTGAAGGACTAGAGGGCAGTGGGAGCGATTCAGATAGGGAAGATGCAGTGAGAGGCGGGTGGGACCTAATATTCAGCTGGGAATGACTAAAACAGTAAATAAACACAAGACATATATATACTCTATTAGCCACAACACAACCAGGCTTATATTTAATATGCCACAAATTAATCTTGCATAACAAACACCTCCCCCCTTCCGTCCATATAACCCGCCAATACAACTCAAACACCTGCACAACACACTCAATCCCACAGCCCAAAGTCCCGTTCACTTCCCCAAAGTTCATACAGCACATATATTTCCCCAAAGTCCCCAAAGTTTTGTACGTGACATGCACATAGCGGCACGCACGTACGAGCAAGCGATCAAATGTTTGGAAGCCGCAGCTGCATGCGTACTCACGGTACCGCGTCTGCGCATCCAACTCAAAGTCCTCCTGGTAAGAGTCTCTGTTGTCCCAGTTCTTCACAGGCCAATGGTAAAGCTTGACTGTCAGGAATGTAAACCATGAAACACCGGCTGTGTTATCCGGGACAACAGTCAGGGGGTGCATTCTACGGCGGGGGTGCGTTATCCGGCACAACACCTGCCGCAATACACCGCTTCCCACCTACAGCTTTCTTCTTTGCTGTCTCCATTGTTCATTGAACAAATTGCAAAGGATTCACCAACACAGATGTCCAGAATACTGTGGAATTTTGCGATGAAAACAGACGACTTAGTAGCTGGCCACCATGCTGTCCCAAAATGTCCTCTACAATCCATGACGTCACGCGCAGGCGTCATCATACCGAGACGTTTTCAGCAGGATATTTCGCGTGAAATTTAAAATTGCACTTTAGTAAGCTGGGCAGCACTGTGGGAGAGGGGTTAGTGCATCTGCCTCACAATACGAAGGTCCTGAGTAGTCTTGGGTTCAATCCCGGGATCGGGATCTTTCTGTGTGGAGTTTGCATGTCCTCCCCTTGACTGCGTGGGTTCCCTCCGGGTACTCCGGCTTCCTCCCACCTCCAAAGACATGCACCTGGGGATAGGTTGATTGGCAACACTAAATTGGCCCTAGTGTGTGAATGTGAGTGTGAATGTTGTCTGTCTATCTGTGTTGGCCCTGCGATAAGGTGGCGACTTGTCCAGGGTGTACCCCGCCTTCCGCCCGATTGTAGCTGAGATAGGCTCCAGCGCCCCCCGCGACCCCAAAGGGAACAAGCGGTAGAAAATGGATGGATGGATGGACTTTAGTAAGCTAGCCCGGCCGTATTGGCATGTGTTGCAATATTAAGATTTCATCATTGATATATAAACCATCAGACTGCGTGGTCGGTAGTAGTGGGTTTCAGTAGGCCTTTAAGATAGTCAGTGACTTCACCATAAAAGTGGGTGACATTGTTATCACCAGGAAAGATGAGGTCACCTACCTAGGTTCCATTCTAGAGGCTAATCTTTCCTGTGATAAAATGGCAACCAAGGTAATCAAAAAGTTCAACCAACGAACGAGATTTCTCTATAGAATCTCCTCTCTGGTCAACAAAAGCACCATGAAGATTCTAGCGGGAACTCTCATTCAACCCTTTTTCGATTACGCATGCACCTCCTGGTATCTTAGCACCTCCAAAACCCTCAAATCTAGACTCTAAACATCCCAGAACAAGCTAGTCAGATTACTTCTAGACCTCCACCCCAGATCACACCTCACTCCTACCCACTTCTCCAAAGTGGGCTGGCTCAGGGTGGAGGACAGAATAAAACAACTTGCACTGAGCCTAGTCTATAAAATCTGCTACACCTCCCTGATACCGAAGTACATGTCAAACTACTTCCTTAACGTAAATGACCGCCATAACCACAACACCAGGGGGAGCTCCACTAACCACGTTAAATCCAGATTCCGATCTAACAAAGGTCTTAACTCATTCTCTGTCTATGCCACATCAATATGGAATGCACTCCCAACAGGCGTAAAAGAAAGGGCATCTCTATCCTCCTTCAAAACCGCACTAAAAGAACACCTCCAGGCAACTTCAACCCTAAACTAACACCCTCCCTTCCACATCCTACCTCCCCGGATTGTAAATAATCAAATGTAAATAATCAAATGTAGATACTTATTCTTATGCTTTCTGATCTCTCTCTCTATGTCCACTATTTGCTGTACATATCCTACCAAGTCAGTCCTACACTGTTCCAATGTCCATTTCTCTGATGATGCAATTGTTGATGACTGAAATGTTGATATCAACCAAACCTAACCCCCCCACCCCTTCACATCCCACACCCCGGATTGTAAATAATGTACATAATTCAATGTACATACTCTGATGATTATCTTGTGTGATGACTGTAATATGATGATAGTATATATCTGTATCATGAATCAATTTAAGTGGACCCCAACTTAAACAAGTTGAAAAACTTATTTTTCAACTTGAATATGTTCAATTGAACATATTCCGTTCAATTGAACGGAATATGTACTGCACTGTGCAATCTACTAATAAAAGTTTCAATCAATCAGTCAAAGCTATCTGAACAAAACAGTCACATATTAGCTTTAATGTACAGGTGACGCAGTAAATTAGTGCAATATCTAATAATCCATCTAAATAATAATGAATTCATGTTATTTGTTAAACAAGCCAAGGGCTATCAAGGACAAAATATGCATGACAAGGACACCCCACATTGTATTAGTGGCATATGAGCTTCTGTTGTCAGTGTGTCAGTGAGTTATTAAGTATCTGTAGTCAGTATGATGGTATCAGTGTTTAGCTTCCGTTATCAGCGTGATCGCAGCATTTGTTATCAGGCTGTTTAACCTTTTTGTCAGAATGATTGTGTCTGCCAGCAGGGTATTAGCACCCGCCTTTCAATCCGCAAACATTAACCACAATCTTCTGTGGGGCTGTGACGGTTTAATTTATGGCCACCTTGAAAGACGCCTGTGCCAATGAATATTATAAAATAAAATAAGCTAACAAGAATGAAATATTCAGCTACTAAAAGGTATATAGTAAAGTCACAACATACCTTTGCCACAGTGCAAGAAGGCTCTCTAATGTAGATTGTTTCTCTGTGGCCTTTTCTATCAACTCTCCTTGCAGCGTCTGAAGGTCAACGACCTCTTGCTCCAGTGTGGTACCCTCACCAAGCCGCCTCACAGCCGAGCGCAAAACCATCAGTCTGGGCTTTAGCTGCTCCACAGCCTGGGGCACCTCCTACAAAAAACATGTGGATAATTTGTCCTGTGCAATTGACTTCAAATGACTCTACTTGTCTTACCATATGACTCTGCAAGATCTTATGCGCCTCAGACGATGCAGAGCAAAATGAAGCTGGAGAGTCAAGTTTCTCTTTAAGATACTTCATTGTTTTCTTGACCTAAAGTGCAGCAAATGCATCAGTTAGTGAAAAATGACCAGCTTGTTTCCAGCCATCATTTATGGACCCAATCCTTAACACCTGCTCGAGGTTATCGTTGCATCTCTGCCTGTGGGAGGAGCTCTGATTAAGCTGCCCTGCCAAATGCTCTGTGTTTTCCATCAGCTCCTCCAAGGAGTGCCTCATCTGGGTGAGGCCTGCACGGATACTCTCGCCCTCTCCAGGGGTCACAAACCTGGACAGGGCTTTGCAGTCCTCCTCCATGTGGACCAGGACAGCCTTCCTCTCCTCTAGATCTTCTGCCACTGTCTGAAGGATAAGAATGCAGGCATGTGAGCACTCTTTAAGAAAAAAAGAGGAAAACTGACAAAAAAAAGAGGAACACTGACGAAAAAAAGAGGAACATTTATATTGACACAATGTGCTGCCACGCAAGCACCGAAATAAAATTTAGAAAGTAAAGACTACAATTCTTGTTGGTGCATTTTTACACTATATTTTATCTTTAGATTTATTCTCATCTACCGACCTCTTTTGGCTGTCTTATATGTCCCATGTAATGTACCATTGATTTTTTAGGGTTTCATAGTAGATAATTTACTAACATTATTATCATTGGAAATTCTATTACACACATGCAAAGAACTCAAAAAACCTTTCCCATTTGGCAACTCTATCCTGTAGCCACGGCCCCTCGGGGTAATATACCTACGGTGTTGTGACCTCTGTTTACAAATATACCTTCTCGCTGGCTACTAATAAATACTCTAGAACTACAACTGGTTCGGAACTACCAGTGTTTGAAATGTAATTATCCAAATATGATTAGCAGCAAAGTAGAAATCAGTCAACGTTGTGGCTGGGAGAACGAACGCAGGCGACAACAAGTAAGTTAGCTAGATGATGCTAACTATGCTAACTATCGAGCTTCTTTCCACGCCCCTGATCGTCTCCCTGTCCTGCGATTCAGTGCGGCGTTTAGGCAAGAAGAACAGCGAGTACCTGTGGCTGAGGTAAACGTTCAACAAATGTTGCTTAGTTCGAATTTCTCTGCTATTTCAATATAAAAACGCTGACGTGATATTTTGGCGCAAAAATTAATGTTTAAAAACGCGAATTTCTGCGTTTTTGCAGTGACAGAGAGTAATGTTTGGAAACTTTATATTACAAAATTTAACATTTTTGCCATTGTCATAAGATTGACAAGGTTATTAGATGGGTAAGACCTGTCACATTTAATTCATAATTATCAACTTATAGTCTGTCATCATTGCCCTAAGACTACTTTTCATAGATGCACAGACAGTTTCAGTGTACATTATTAGAATAATTGAAATACTTCTACTGTGCAGATGTGTTGCTCCAAATGATCTGAGGGTGAGGTGATCTTGATGGCCTCCAGCGCTCTCTGATTTTCATTGATCCGTGAACAGAACAACTTTAGGTCAACATTGAAGCGCTCCCACAATGAGCAGATCCTTTCCAGATGTACAACACTGGAAGGAAAAAGGAGATGGTATCATTAACAATTGGAGGATGCCCAATGGGATACAAAATGAGTGTCTACGACCATGAAAATTTAGTGCAATAAAAAGCACCTCAATGGAAGTGCTCTCTTGAAGGTAGTGTACTAACTTTTTGCTGAGGTGGTCTTGAAGATCCTTGACGGCTTCTCTGGCAAACTGGGCCTGCTGCAGTACCAGACTTTGATTCTTCGGACCAAGCTGAAGGTCTACTGCATCCTCCAGGAGGACGTCTGCTCGGACACTGCAGTCCTCCACCTTTAGTAAAAGGTCCTTAAAGCAAATGCAAACATTAGATGACAGGGACAGAGCATACAATTGCACACAAACAATCACCTTGTTGAGCTCCATTTCTCTTCTCAGGCTGTCCAGGCTGTTGAATATAAGCTCTTTTCGCAGCTCAGTGTTTGTCTCCCTTATAAAACTCCAAACTGTTTCTCGCTCGGTTTCAAAGCTCTGCCAGGAGTCCATAGTGGCCTGGAAAATAAGATCAGAAGTTTTAACAAACATCTGAAATTATAGTAGGTGGTCTTATCCTTGTGCTACTTATGTGTTTATACTTGTAGAAGTTGGCATGCCATTTAGGTACAAATGCTACTTTCCCAGGATGCCATAGGCTCTGACAGTGTCCAAACAACATTAACAAACCACCACAACAATCAATACTTGGTTAAGCCCCGTGAACAATGGATCAATCGATAATCCCAGCAGGAAGCGTGCGGTCACATTTGCAAGCAAGCATAAACGTTCACACGTGGTTGAGACACACATGCTTTCACTACCTGCAGGTTGTGCTCCTTTGCGCTGAACTGGCAGTCAACTTCTTTGACACGTTCTTCTAACTCCTGCACAGAGTGACTCAAAGCCTCTCCAGTCTGCAGCTGGTGTGAGTGGGACACAAGAAGCTCTGCCTCCTTCCTGAGAGCTTGTAGTTGTTTTAGGCGTTGCTGCAATGCAAAATCAACATAGCAATATATAATCTATTGAGATCCAATGCCTACAGTTATGTTCATAATAATAGCAGTGTGTTGAAAAAGGCGAGTAAATCTCAAAATTATTGAAATAAAATGTATTTTAATGAACACAAATGCATTGGAGACACACATTCTTTTTCAAAGCAAGAACATTGGAAAAAGTAATTGAATTTGATAATATTTTACAGAAAGTCAGGAAATATAATGTTAAAAAAATAACAGTGTTGACATCTCTTAACAAACTCAAAAATGTACAGTATAAACTAAGAGGTGCTTGAAGATTCAACTTTCTTGAGAATCATAAACTAATATCTTAGTTGCATAACCACGGTTTCTGATAATTGCTTCACATCTGTGGTACATGGAGTCGACCAACTTCCGACACTGGTCAACAGGTATTGCAGCCCAGGACAATGTACTACATTCCATAATTCTTCTGCATTTCTTGGTTTTGCCTAATGAACAGCTTTTTTTATGTCAACCCGCAAGTTTTCTATGGGATTAAGGTCCGGGGATTGTGCTGGCCACTCCATTACTTGAACTCTGTTAGCCTGTAACCATGACTTTTAGGGGTGTGGGAAAAAATCGATTCGAATTGTGATTCTCACGTTGTGCGATTTAGAATCGATTCTCATTTTTAAAAAATCGATTTTTTTTAAATTATTTTTATAATATATATATATATATATATATATATATATATATATATATATATATATATATATATATATATAAATTTTTTTTTTTTTAATTAATCAATCCAACAAAACAATACAGAGCAATACCATAACAATGCAATCCAATTCCAAAACCAATCCCGACCCAGCAACACTCAGAACTGCAGTAAACAGAGCAATTGAGAGGAGACACAAACACGACACAGAACAAACCAAAAGTAGTGAAACAAAAATGAATATTATCAACAACAGTATCAATATTAGTTACAATTTCAACATAGCAGTGATTAAAAATCCCTCATTGACATTATCATTAGACATTTATAAAAAAAATAAAAAAATGAACAATAGTGTCACAGTGGCTTACACTTGCATCGCATCTCATAAGCTTGACAACACACTGTGTCCAATATTTTCACAAAGATAAAATAAGTCATATTTTTGGTTCATTTAATAGTTAAAACAAATTTACATTATTGCAATCAGTTGATAAAACATTGTCCTTTACAATTATAAAAGCTTTTTACAAAAATCTACTACTCTGCTTGCATGTCAGCAGACTGGGGTAAATCCTGCTGAAATCCTATGTATTGAATGAATAGAGAATCGTTTTGAATCGGGAAAAAATCATTTTTGAATCGAGAATCGTGTTAAATTGAAAAAAAAAAATCAATTTTGAATCGAATGGTGACCCCCAAGAATCGATATTGAATCGAATCGTGGGACACCCAAAGATTCACAGCCTTAATGACTTTGCTTGCTTGCTGGTGTGTTTGGGGTCATACTTAGTCATGTTGAAACAGCAGTTTTAAGGGCATTTCCATTACAGCATACAGCAACATTACTTATTCCAGTATTCTGATGTACTCAAACTGATCCATGATCCCTGGTATGCGATTAATAGGACCAACACCATCGTACAGGAAACATCTCCATATAGTGATCCATTCGAATAGTCGTTTTTCTTTTTTTTTTCCTCGTGTTTCAGGTTTTGGCTGCCATTTTAAAGCGTTTGATATAATTTTTACTGAACAGACTATCATTTTCTGCACTTCCTTATTGTTTTTTTCCATCTTTTATTAATTTTACTCTGTTTTTCAAGGACAATTGCACAGCCAGCATATGCAGCGTCAGTTGCCTTGATCCTTAAATAAGAGCCACCTGTTTAAAACCTTTTTTTTTTTCACATAATCAATGACCTCATTCATTTTACTCGGGACTGCTATTATTTTTTTACTTTTCAGTAAAGGTTTCAGGTTCACAGAATCAGCAGCATGCACGTCATGTCTGTTGGGTCTGTTTGTTTTTTATACTTTTACTAAACCCTGTAGAAAGTTACTTGATGTGTAGAAATTGAAATTCTAACAAAAACAGTGGGTTATCTTGCGAGTGATGTGGGACTGCTATTATTTTGAACACAACTGTGTATGCATGTATACATATACATACTTTATACATACATATATATATATATATATATACATATATATATATATATATATATATGTATATATATATATATATATATATATATATATATATATATATGTAACAGCTCTGTATGCAAACCTGGTGAATAAGGAATAGGTCCTGGGCTTCCTTCAAGTCCTCAGCATCCAGAATCCTGCTGATCTGCTCTCCGGCTTCCTTTCCGGCTTTCAGGACCTCCTTCAAAGCGCCACGCACATCCTCCCTAAGCTCCTCAAACTGGAACACACTTGAGCCCTCTCCACCACCCTGTGAGTAAAGAAGTTTTAGGGTCAGGCCAAATGAAAGCAGGGTTACATTGCACACTTTAAGGGTTGGCAACTTGGCATACCTGACACAGTGATGAAAAAAGGTCCCTAAAATCAGCTGAAAGTTTGGTCAGGGCTGTTTGCTGTCTCTGTATCTCCAGTTCAGAACTTACGTCAGTTAAGCTACAAAGACGGCTCTTAAGCCACATTAGGTTCTCTTCTCGGGCATGTCCTGCAGCTTGCACTGCCTAAAATTAATTTAAAAACAGCGCTGGTTAGCTAGATTTGAGCAAAGTGCATGCAAATAGAGCATGTATAATATGCTCACCTGCATGGCAGCTTCAACTTGCTCCTGACTTGTGGAAGTTATTGCAGTCTCATTAAAGAGCCTGCTCTGAGAAGAGAGCCAGTCTGAGAGCTCACAAAACCTGTAGGGAAAACAAGCATTTGAGACCCTGTTCTGTGTGCAAGGCCAGGAAAGCATCCAAATGAACATGTACCTATCATTCCATTCTTTCCACTTATCAGGATGCTGTTCCAGCTGCAGGCTGGTGCTCCTGACCTGCTCTGTAACCTCCTCTACAGCCTTCTTGGTAGAATCTAGCCTTCTGTAAGCCACATCGTTGTCAGGCAATTTATGACACAGATCCTCCATGTTCCTAATCCTCTTCTCGCACAAAGTCAGAGGTGTGCGTTCCCTGAAGAACGCCTGAGGAAAAGAGAAAGAGAGGGATGTGATGATGATGACGACACCCAGTGATTTTATTATGAATCTAACGAGGCTCACCCTATGCTCTTTGACCACATGCTCACTGGTTGAGATGTACGAAAGGGCTTGGATTTCTCGGTGAAGCTCTGCTCTGCAGTCTTGCAGGACGGCCTCTACTCGACTCTGCTCCACCTCTACCTTCAGACGGAGCAGGTGGGATGGTACTTCACCCTGAATGTCCTTAGATACAACACAGCAAAGGAATTTTGATGCAGCTATTGTATTGGGCATTTTTTTTGCACATTTACCTAATTTTGTGGCAGTGAGTGTCTTGGTAAAAAGCAACTCGTTCTCATTAAAAGTAAAATCAGGCATAATATTTTACATTCAAATTGGACTGCATAGAGCCACAGCTGTCACGCTCTGTTATATCAGATAATGCCGTATTTTGACTTTGTTGGGTTTTTCCTGTGTTTAGTGTTTGACTTCCTGTCCTGCGCTCTAATTTTGGTGGCTCACCCTGTTATGTTGGTGTTTTCCCATAACCGCTTCACGTATGTCCCTGAGCACTGATTCACGCACCTGTTTTGTTTTAGCAATTAGGACTATTTAAGGCAAGCCTGGGCCACCATTCTTTGTCGGGATATTGTGTTTGTTTGTACACTACTTCTGAGAGGTAAACTGTTTTGCTGCTCTCCAGTCATTCAGTTACTTTACTTTGAAGCCTGTTTTATTATTTTGTCATTGTCAGCGTTGGGTTAGTTACTGAAAACCAGTAACTAGTTACAGTTACGAGTTACTTTATTTCAAAAGTAACTCAGTTACTTACACCAAAAAGTAATGCGTTACTGTGAAAAGTAACTACTTAGTTATTATTATTATTTTTTTTTTTTTTTTTTTTTTTTTTTTAAAGGCTCCCATTAATGCCCTTTTAGCCTTCATTTCAGTACTGTTATTGCACTGGAGAATAATACAATCTGTTGATCAACTTGACATGTATTTGCATCACTGAACTTTGCTAAGCAATGTGGTCTACATACAACACACAAAGACAAATATATGTTTCAAAGGGCCAATTTATTTTGGGCCAGAACAAATTGACAAAACTATTTTAAATAGCTGCAACATAACATACCTAAGTAACAAACCGCATAATAACAACATGTCACAACATAGCTGTAAACCTGGCTTCACCCAAGGAAGGCACACATGACATGATTATATGTCATGTCACTATACACAGCACACATACTGCTATACACACGCCTAACCAGGCCTTTTTTTCTCTCAAGGAATTGTGAAATAAAATCATGTCTTCAGTGAAGCCCAGAACACTCTACGCATTTCCCCAGTTTTAGTTTAGAGATAAGGAAAGATTGGCCTGGCCCACTAGGATACCTCTTTATGTTTGTGAACTTTATAGTCTATACATTTATAGTGATGTGATAATCAAACACTCTAGAAGTCTAGAATGAAAGAGTATATAAGAGAATTGACAGAGTGTGTGTACCTTCAGTGCTGAATGATGAGCAGAGGCAGAGTTTTGAGTGTCTTCTTTAGCTCGCTTTACATTTTTATGTACTCACTATCCACTGTGTCCAGGAACTTGGAAAATGTTTTCGTGCCATTTGCCGTTTGACGCCCGCTATCATGCTAATTAGCTGCCTGAAGGGGGTGACTCTACTGTAGAAATAGCCTGCATGTCTTCTAGCACACACGCTGCAATGGCTCTATCAATGTTGTCCTGGCTAGCAGTCCCTCCATTAAAATCCTTAGGTGAAGTGTGTCTCTCTTTACTAGCTTCGTCGAAGCATGTTGCTTTTGTAGCTGTTTCAGCAGATTTAAATTGCTGTTTTTGGCAGTAGATGGGATCTTTGATCCAAGACACAACTTACATTGAACTAAAATGTTATTTTCTTTGTGCTCGACAAAAGAAAAGTAGTTCGAATATCTCCATTTTAAGAAACTCTGCTTCAGCTCCGCCATGATGTCTTGTTAGTAAACACAGGCAGGCCCCCCCCACCCCCCAACCCCGCCCCCCCCCCCCCCCCCCCCCACACACACAGAGCGCGCCTCTTCTCACACGCCTCTTCTCACACGCCTCTTCTGCAGCTCTCCAATAAAACACACTCAGATCTTCTCAGTTTCTAGCCGATACTATATAAAAAATAACGTAAAATAATGCAGTAACGCACCATGTAGTAACGGTAACTGAGTTACTGAATATAAAAAATAACGCGTTAGACTACTCGTTACCGCCGAAAATAACGGCGTTACAGTAACGTGTTACAAAGTAACACTGGTCATTGCATAGCCTTCCCTATGAACCGGTGCATCTCCTGCTGCACTCGTCTTGTGTTTTTGTCTAAGATTACCTGAACGCTGCCTGATCGGCTTCTGCAACCTGGGTACAGCCAGTTATCGCTGTCATGCGACCCGAGCGTTACAACAACTGTATAATGTAAATCAAAATGATACACATTTTCGGTATGATTACAACTTTTTCTATGAGCTTAATTTTTATAAAACACTAAAAGTGTGAACTCTATCCAAGCACAGCACCCTTTTGGTTACATTTTTCAAATATTAGTTATGCCTGCCCATACTATGACGATTAATTGGTGAGCGTGGTATTAAGTGTGTCAATCCTCTAACCTTCCAGTACTTGTGCAGCCTGCGGACTGTCTCTTGTAGCCCCTGTTGCTCTTCTTCTGGTAGGATGTCGGTCAACTCGTCACATGCCTTCAAGAAGACGCTCAGCACGCGCTGATCCAGTTGGCTGAAAAAATCCTGTATGACAGAAATAGAAACCGCCGTGAATAACCACACCCAGGTTGAAAGGCACTGATGAGGCAATGATGTCATGGCATCACCTCAAAGCACTCACTAACATCCAATCGGATTTCTGTGATGTCATGGCTAGGCCGCTACTTGCATTGTGTTGGAGATTGCTATGGTATGGTGTAATGATGTATTTTGTAGTCCCCAGGGGGAAACTATTGGCTTTCATCTTACTGTATGCGTCTTCAGTAGTTCCTCGGCATCTCCGCTCTCTCCCAAACACTCCTGGGCTGTCTGTAGCACTCTCTCCAGATCTTGTCGGGATTCCTCAAACCTCCTCCTCAGGGAGCTGTTGGCCTCTTGCTGCCTTCTCCATTCACCAACCTCTTTCAGCAGAGCCTGACAGAGAAGAGCGAGCGTCATCAGCGTTCAACTGTCGTAATTGTACTGTATTTATTTTCTTCAATTAATGAGACATGAGCCCTGTTGTTGTGGCCTCCTGGCTGTTTTTGTTCGTCTTGTAATTTTATTACCAGTGTTTGGGCGCATTTAGGGCTTGATTTATACTAAAATCCAAATACCACGCGCAAAACAGCGGGTGCAATCTATAAAATAGCATGTACTCTTTGTCCAGGAGAGAACACACAGAAGCTAATAAAATAAAATAAGATAAAATAAGATAATGCTATTATATAGAAGGGAAAGTCAAACACAAATACAAATAGACAGAGTAGATATCCTTCCATCCATCCATTTTCTACCGCTTATTCCCTTCGGGGTAAGAAAAAATGTTTTGGGTATAATAATAGATGATAAAATGAACTGGAAACCTTATGTAAAAAATATACAACATAAAGTAGCAAGAAACGTCAATAATGAATAAATCAAAACATGTACCGGACCAAAAATCACTTCTTATTCTTTACTGCTCGCTCGTGTTACCATATATGAGTTATTGTGCAGAAATACCGAAAACAACTAAAAATGTGCGCTTCATTCACACAAAGTGTTCCAAAAAAGATCAGTTAGAATAATACATAATGTTGGATATATAGAACATACAAACCCTTTATTTATTGAATCGAAAATATTGAAATTCAACGACTAGGTGAATTTGCAAACAGCTAAAATGATGTACAAAACGAACTATAACTTGCTACCCAAGAATGTATAACAATTCTTCTCAACAAAAGAGGAAAAATATAACCTTAGAGGAAAATCTAATTTGAAACATTGGTATGCGCGTACAACACTTAAGACCTTTAGCATATCAGTATGTGGAATTAAATTATGAAATGGATAAGCAAGAAAATCAAACAAAGCACTAATATGATTAAGTTTAAGAGACTGTTCAAACTATGAGTGTTCACAAAGTACACAGAACAATATTTAGCATAAATATCTTGAAGCTTTAAAAAAAAAAAAGGAGAAAGCTAATGATTATTTATATATTTAATATTTGTTTACTTATGGTATATGTATTTATTATTTAGTCATTCACTTTTCTGTTACAGAGAACAAAGAAATGGGATAAAACTGCAATGATATGAAAAGGGGTAAGATTAAATAAGCTCTGCTTCTTCTTATCCTACTCCTTTTCGGACATGCTGTAATGAAACAACTGGAAATATGTGATGTATGCATGTTTGAAATGAACTGAACTAAATTTAACTATTACTGGGTGTGTTGCGTGCGATTTACTGTGTGCAATTGAAAAGTGGTGTAAACCGCCTTATTTATTAATAAATGAGGAAACACTCTTATTTACTGCACATTCATGTTATCATGCTCCTACCTGTGGCATTTTGCTATGTTTTCAAACAAGCAGGAGACATTTACTACTTTTTATGGGCATTTTAGAAGCAGTCGTGCAGTGCATCTACAGTGACACCATTTTTTTTTTTTTTTTTACAGCTGAAGTTGCGCTCATTAGTGAGAGGCTCTACTTAATCTGATCATGACACATAGAAATGCAGACTTAAGTTTTTTTCATATAAGAAACATTTGGCTTCCTCCCACCTCCAAAGACATGCACTTTGGGATAGGTAGATTGGTAACACTAAATTGGCCCTAGTGTGTGAATATGAGTGTGAATGTTGTCTGTCTATCTGTGTTGGCCCTGCAATGAGCTGGTGACTTGGCCACGGTGTACCCCACCTTCCGCCCAAGTGCAGCTGGGATAGGCTCCAGCACCCCCGCGACTCCGAGAGGGACAAGCTGTAGAAAATGGATGAATGAATAATATGTATATGTGGAAAAAGCTAACGACGTTAAAAATATTAAAAGGACACCAAAACGTAATTGAATGTGTTTTGATCCTCCATTTGAATCCTCCAGGAGCTATAAAATTATGAAATGATATAGACGATATGTCTGATATTTTTTTATATGACCGTCCAAAATGTTGACACACACACATATAGGATGGAGGTATCTCGTCTGTCTGTGCAGCGCAAGCACTGATCCTGCAGCCATGTGTGGAACTGTCAGTTTGCACGTCCTTCTGACACGTGCTAAAGTGTTGGTAAATCACATTGCATGTGCTAAATACTTATATTTGCATCTTCTCCTCCCAGTATTGTGGGCGTTTTGATGTATTAATGAAGACAGAGACGCAAAATGGCTTGTTCGCCTTATTCTGCTCGCTTAACAGACGAAATCCACTTTGCACACATTTAGTAGGTCAGCTTTGCATGTGCTATCAGGTTTGCACATGTTTTAGTACATGCAAACCTTTAGTAGTCTGACCTGTGCTGAGCCTTGTACATCAGCAACTGTCTTCTGCAGCAGGCATGTGTCGAAGTGCCGAAGCACCTTGCTGTTGGAGAGCGCCCTGTGCACCGTGTGGTGGTTCCTCTCGATTACCGACACTCTTCGCTTACAGCTCTGCTGCTGCTGTAACAAATCCTGAGCACAATGTAGACAGTGTTGAATATAAGACTAAATACAGTATTTCCACAGTTGAATCTGATGATGATGTCGTACCTGCCACTTGTGTCTGTGCATGGTTGGGCTCTGTGTGTCTGCATCTCTGGCTGTGGCAGTAATCTGACTGGCCTGCTCCAGTGCTTGATAAAAGGCAGTGATGTGTTTGTCCATCTCCTCCAACAATGGCAGAAGAGCATGACATTCCCTCAAAAAGATGGGACATTGCTCTCTAACCTGGCAAGCACATAAGTCAGACAAGAAGACAATGTTGTGGATGAAATAGAAAAAGTGACAAAGGTTAACACTTACTCGACTCAGCTGACTCTTAGCTGTTGTCATGGCTGCAATGACCCGGGTGGCCTCGTCGTGCGGCGCATCCTTTGCAAGCAGCTGAGCGCTACGGCCGGCCAGCTTGTATTGAGTCTCCATGGCAACAACCTTTTGCTTGGTATTCTGAAATGAATGGGTCATGTTTTTTCGTTTTGTTTGACACAGAGGACCATGACAAGGTCTGAACCTGATATAAAGAGCATTTATGAATATGTGATATGATGACATGCACTATATGGGCACAAATACAGGGACACCAGCTGGAAATATTGTGTTAACCTGAACAAAAGTGTACTATTTGTCCTTTTTTTCCACACCTCCACATCCTGCAGAAAGGCTCGAACACTGAGGAAAGACACATGGACAGGAGCACTGAGCTTTGCCTCTGCTGCGTCCAAAAGCTCTTTTAAAGACGACATTGCCCCTAGATGGTCTTTTCTCCACTTTACCAACTCATCAGCTCGGGAGAGCTATGCAAAAAGAGACAATAGATTAAGTATCTGGTTCACCACATGGCAGTTAAGAATATTAGTTGCAAAGGAGCATATTGTTTATGTAAGACAGACCTGTGTGTTGATTTTGTACCTGATGGTTTCGACTACAACTGCACTTTTTTGGGAATTTAGTCTATCATTCACAATCCTTACATGAGACAAGAACACATAGGTCTCCTTTTTGTGTATTTTAAATCGCAAAAAACGGTAATAAAAGGTGGCTAAAAACGTAGCTAATGGAATCTATTCCGCTTATAAATCCTCCTCAAAAAACAAAGAACGTCAACAATACTCTATTTGCTGGGACCATTTAGCAGTGTAACCCGTTGTTATTTTAGGGCTATTTGTACAGCAATAGCATGTGAGACTGCGCAAGAGGAAATGTTTTTTGCAGAGCCAAACTGTTGTGAATGAAACGGTAGACATATATGTACGGTATATATATGTATATATATATTTGTATACAGTATGTATGTAGGCATGTATATATATATACATATATACATGCATGTATGCATGCATACATACATAAATATATACATACATACATACACACAATCATATATATTAGGGATATATAACGGTATCAAATCTCACAGTACAATATTATATATTATCACGGTATTAAGGCCACTGTACGATATTATTGCTGAATATGTCCAAAAATAAGAAAGTTGGCAAAAATGCCATTGTGTGAAAAAAGAAGTGTTAGCAATGTTAAGGATAACCACCCTACCTAAATGTTCTAGTCATTTAACAAGTATTTCTAAGTGCAAATAATTGTGCAGGAACATCTACTGTTTCAAGCAAATATATAAAAGAGTAGCACAATTGATGTCTTTAAAGTAACAATGTAAACATCCAGTGTAACAAGTGTAAAACAATAGTGTAAATATTAGTGTCTTTTTTTTTTCTTTTTCTTTTTTTTTAAATTAATTATTAATATTAGTGTCTTTCAATTGCACATTATGGGAAGCAGTGTCCTCTCCAGGGGTATTTTTTTACATTAGCCTGAAAAATGTTATTTCCCACAAAAGTAAACTAATAATATGAATTTTAACAATGTAATGCCTCACAAACTCGCTGGCTTCAAATATCTTTTCAGTCTGATGGTTTATGAGGTGGCAACTTGTCCAGCACTGCTTCCCGCCCGAGTGCAGCTGAAATAGACAAATGGTAGAAAAATGGATGGATGGATTGAGGATGTATCATGTAGCTTTTTAGTTTACTCGTATTTCCCGCGTTTAACATTTTTTTGGGGGGGGTGATTTCCCGCCGTGGAGTGCGACGAGAACTTCTTGGAAACTCTCGAAACAAAAGTGGCGCGCTTCACTTTGCAGAACGCAGACTCTCTTAGCCTCTGCCAAATAGGTTATCTTTTGGCCTGGGCTTGATTGTCTGTTTGTTAGCAACATAACTCAACCAGTTATGGATAAATGTCATGTCCAAAAAACAATTCCTTTTATCTACGACAAGTACGAACACACTTCACTTCCTGCTTACGGCGTTCCACGCCTCCCCCTTAACGTTCCCGCGCTGCGCAGATGATTTTGGGAGAAGTATTTTATTTACAGACCCGGCCTATGCTAAAACCCCAGAAAAAAATACATTTACCAAGTTTTCGTTTGATACTGTCACATTGTTGAGAAGACTTTGAAACCGAAATACCGCAGTACTCATAATACCGTTACATCCCTAATATATATATATATATATATATATATATATATATATATATATATATATATATATATATATATATATCAGTGACGTGCGGTGAGGTTGATGGCTGGTGAGGCACTGACTTCATCACAGTCAGATTTACAAACATATGAACCCTAAAGAGTATCTTATTCACCATTTGATTGGCAGCAGTTAACGGGTTATGTTTAAAAGCTCATACCAGCATTCTTCCCTGCTTGGCACTCAGCATCAAGGGTTGGAATTGGGGGTTAAATCACCAAAAATGATTCCCGGGCGCGGCCACCGCTGCTGCCCACTGCTCCCCTCACCTCCCAGGGGGTGATCAAGGGATGGGTCAAATGCAGAGGAAACATTTCACCACACCTAGTGTGTGTGTGACAATCATTGGTACTTTAACTAAACTTTAACTTTACACATACAAACTGTAGCACACAAAAAAGCACATTTATTTAAAAAAACGATATTATGGTCTTACCTTTACTTATAAGTGCGGGAACAGTGGTGTTCGTGTTGGAGGAGTTGTGAATGAATGAAATATGAAATCCGTGCTGCAGTCTGCAGGTGTACCTAATGTTGTGTCCCTGCAGTCGTTCACGGCTCCTCCGGCGCAAGCATTGTTGTTTTTGCACTTTTTGGCTTCTTGTTAAGTGACTTTTTTTGTGTGGATTTGCACGTGGAGGGTTTGGGTGTGGGCTTTGGTTGGTGTGGCGCTCTCGTCGGGGGGTGCAGTCTGCGGCGGGAGTGCATTAACCGGCACCAGGAGGCGGGATTACTGCGAGCCTCACACAGTGAGTCTTCGCAGCAGTTTTATGATTGCTCAGCACAAGAAATACTTTACACACATACAGTTGTTGACAAAATACGCTGTACATTATATACCTCAGCTAACTAAACTATGGAAATGTATAATATAGTTCATATAGCAATACGGTCTCACTGCACAGCAAGCCAGCAGTTAGCCGAGTCATTGCGCAATCCATGTTGAGGCACAACTCAGTGACGTGCCTCAACTGGCTGCTGATCACCGCACCGTCTCTTCTCAGTATTTCAACGGCAAATGTGAAAATTCAGCGATTTTGAATAAAAATAATCTAAAACTGGTGTAGTTAAATGGAAAATAACTTTATAGTATAATCACTGAATACATATAAGAATTGTATTAATTTTTTTTCTTTTTACATTTTTTTTCTTTCCATGGGGCCTCACCTGCCATCACCGCACGTCACTGATATATATATATATATATATATATATATATATATATGTATATATATATATATATATATATATATATATATATATATATATATATATGTATATATATATATATATATATACATATGGATGTCGTTGTGGCTTGTGCAGCCCTTTGAGACACTTGTGATTTAGGGCTATATAAATAAAGATTGATTGATTGATTGATTGATATGTATATATATATATATATATATATATATATATATGAAAAGGGTAAGGAAGTAAAGTGTATAAATAAACAATTAATCATCACACTAAACAGAAAATCACAGCTTTAACTTGCTGGTAGTGGGTACAGTGCATCCGGAAAGTATTCACAGCGCTTTTTCCAAAATGTGTTATGGTCAGTGTTGGGTTAGTTACTGAAAAACAGTAACTAGTTACAGTTACAAGTTACTTTATTTCAAAAGTAACTCAGTTACTAACTCAGTTACTTACACCAAAAAGTAATGTGTTACTGTGAAAAGTAACTAGCTCCCATTAATGCCCTTTTAGCCTTCATTTCAGTACGGTACTGTTATTGCACTGGAGAATAATACAATCTGTTGATCAACTTGACATGCATTTGCATCACTGAACTCTGCTAAGCAATGTGCTCTACATACAACACACAAAGACAAAGATATGTTTCAAAGGGCCAATTTATTTCAGGCCAGAACAAATTGACAAAACTATTTTAAATAGCTGCAACATAACATACATAAGTAACAAACAGCATAATAACACTAACACTAACACTAACCACGTTAAACCCAGATTCTGAACTAATAAAGGTCTTAACTCATTCTCTTTCTATGCCACTTCAATATGGAATGCACTCCCAACAGGTGTAAAAGAAAGGGCATCTCTATCCTCCTTCAAAACCGCACTAAAAGAACACCTCCAGGCAACTACAACCCTAAACTAACACCCTCCCTTCCACATAATACCTCTTTGGATTGTAAATAATCAAATGTAGACACTTTTTCTTATACTTTCTGATCTCTCTCTCTGTGTCCACTACTTGCTGTACATATCCTACCAAGTCAGTCCTACACTGTTTCAATGTCCATTTCTCTGATTATATTATTGTTGATGACTGAAGTGTTGATACCAACCAAACCTAACCCCCCCACCCCCTCCATATCCCACACCCCGGATTGTAAATAATGTAAATAATTCAATGTATATACTCTGATGATTATCTTGTGTGATGACTGTATTATGATGTTAGTATATATTTGATAGTATATATCTGTATCATGAATCAATTTAAGTGGGCCCCGACTTAAACAAGTTAAAAAACTTATTTGGGTGTTACCATTTAGTGGTCAATTGTACGGAATCTACTAATAAAAGTTTCAATCAATCAATCAATCAACAACATAGTTGTAAACCTGGCTTCACATAAGGAAGGCACATGTGACATACACAGAGCCTAACCAGGCAGATTTGAATTGTTGTTTTGGGCAGCAGACGGGATCTTTGATCCAAGACACAACTTACATTTAACTAAAATGTTCTTTTCTTTGTGCTCGACAAAAGAAAAGAAGTGAGAATATCTCATACTTGCCAACCCTCCCGAATTTCAGTGCCTCTCCCCTGGGACAACCATTCTCCAAATTTCTCTCGATTTCCAGCCGGACTTAAGGCACGCCCCCTCCAGGTCCGTGCGGATCTGAGTGAGGACAGCCTGTCGTCACGTCCGCTTGGCCAACCAAAAAGTAACCACAGAACACTATACCGTATAGTCGTATAGTGTTCTGTGGTTACTTTTTTGTTGGCCAACGGTTTACGTTGTATTGCGCACTCCCCTCCCCTCCCCTCCCCTCCCCGGCCCACACCCACACACACACACACAGAGAGCGCAGAGGAAGAATCAGAAGCACGTCTCTGCTTCGCTGGAATAAAACACACTCAGATCCTCAGTTTCTAGCCGATACTACATAAAAAATAACGTAAAATAACGCAGTAACGCATCATGTAGTAACGGTAACTGAGTTACTGAATATAAAAAATAATGCGTTAGATTACTAGTTACCGCCGAAACTAACGGCGTTACAGTACAGTTAGTCCCAACACTGGTTATGGTACAGCCTTATTCCAAAATGGAATACATTCATTTTTGTCCTTAAAATTGTACACTCAATACCCCAAAGTGACAATGTGAAAACCTTTTTTTTTTAGCTAATTTATTCAAATAGAAAATAAGAAATTACATGTACATAAGTATTGACAGCCTTTACCATGAAGCTCAAAAGTGGACTCAGGTGCATCCTGTTTCAACTGATTATCATTGAGACAGCTTATTTTGAGTCCACCTGTGGTAAATTAAGTTGATTGGACCTGATTTGGAATGGCACACACCTGTCTAAATATATAAGGTCCCACATTTGACAGTGCATGGCAGAGCGCAAACCAAGCATTAAGTCAAATAAATTTTCTGTAGACCTCAGTGATCCTTCCATGGTTCATGGATGTGGACAATTAAAGAATAAGAAGAAAGGAACAAAACTGTCCAATGACCTTGCCACTTCTCACAAAGAAATCTGATTGTGTCAAAAGAAAACCCAAACCAAAAAACCTGACTCATTTATTTTATTCGTTGAATGGTGATTTAAAATGGAAGGTTTTGTGCGTTGCTACTGAATCAGTCTGCTGCCCTCTGCTGCCAGCCCCAACAGGAGCAGCTGATTGCTCGCACCTGCACTGATTTCTTTTCTGCTGCGGAGTAGCAGCAGCCAATCCGGAGGGCGCTTGAAGTCAGCTGACACATGTCATCTTTAAACAGTGTCATGTGTGATGTGGGTTACATTAGCTATTGTTATTGTAAGAGCTAACCGAGGAACTACTCTTAGTAACAATGTGCCTTAATCACAAGGGTGTATGACTGACCTACAGTACTGAGCTACTGCATCGCCTCTGAGTTGGTAAAAGTTTGAGCTAGGTAATAAATCATGCCTCTCACTTGTATAGTAGAAGGTTGTGGTAATGAGCCAGGCATTTGGTCAACCTCGAGGACATCGCTAGGAACTTAAGACACGACAAGATGATGCCTGTTTGCTCCAACTTTTTTTTTTTTTTTTTCAAAATTGAGGATTGTAATGAATTCTTAGTCTAAACGGGGAACACAAGTTTTGTGCTGAAATATATAAACATCCCATCAGTCAGCATCCCAGTAAGTGTGGAGATTGTACAGTAAGTGAATACTTTATTATGTTTGTAGTTTGTATTTCTTGTCTAGCACTTAGCACTACTGCTACATAATGATCACCCAGCTTTTAAATCTTGTATATTGTATAGTCGAGGTAAAAAATACAAGGTTCTGGATCATCATTTGTCCCACTGTAGTTGTTGTTGGCTCCTATGAAGTCTGCTATGATTAGTGGCAGTTGTTGTTGAAGGAAATAGCAAACATTGCAATGCGCTCTGTAAATCAATGCAAAATATTATAAGTTCTGGCTATGCCTAATATGACCAAAATATGGTAAATATTACCTGGTACATTACATATACACATACAGTATGTTCTGTATATAAAACGTCGATGGAGGTTTTTGGATGTTTTCAGGGAGCCTTATAGGCGGAATACAGCCAATTCCCATTGTTAGCCACTACTTGCTAGAATTTATTATTTAGAATAGAGAGAAGTTAGTTAAAATAGAACTAGCCAGCGCCAGGCTGGATAATACCTGCACACATAGCAACTATTTTAGAACAATACACAACTCAAAAAATGTTTTTTCTGTGTCAGAAGTAGACATGCACTCTACTGAGGTGGCAAGTTATGATGCGTTCGGTTTATCACAACATCAAGCAAACAATCGGAAAATTCCCGTCATATCAATTCCTAGATATGGTCGTAATTATTTAAATTGCACTACACATAATAAACACAACATTATTAATATTGCTACTACGGATAATTTCAACAAAAACTCCTCAAAACAGCCCACTACCTATAATATAGGCTTCTTAAACATAAGATCATTATCTTCCAAAACGTTATTAGTTAATGAGGTCATTAGAGACAATAATCTTGACGTTATTGGTCTCGCCGAGACCTGGCTCAAACCAGACGATTTCTTTGCGCTGGGTGAGGCGTCTCCTCCTGGCTATGCGGGAGCGCATATTGCCCGTCCCATTAAAAGGGGTGGGGGAGTTGCACTCATCCACAATAAAAACTTTAATCTTACCCCGAACCTAAATAATAAATATAACTCGTTTGAGATGCTTACTATGAGGTTTGTCACACCGCTGCCTCTCCACCTGGCTGTTATCTACCGCCCCCCAGGACCCAATTCGGACTTCATCAGTGAATTTTCAGAGTTCGTTGCTGATTTAGTGACGCACGCCGACAATATAATCATAATGGGGGACTTTAATATCCATATGAATACCCCATCGGACCCTCAGTGCATGGCGCTCCAGACTATAATTGATAGCTGTGGTCTTACACAAATAATAAATGAACCTACGCATCGCAACGGAAATACGATAGATCTAGTGCTGGTCAGGGGTGTCACCACCTCCAAAGTTACGATACTCCCGTATACTAAAGTAATGTCCGATCATTACCTTATAAAATTCGAAGTTCTGACTCATTGTCAACAAACTAATAATAATAACTACTATAGCAGCCGCAACATTAATGCTGCCACAACGATGACTCTTGCTGGCCTACTGCCTTCGGTAATGGCACCATTCCCAAACTATGTCGGCTCAATTGATAACCTCACTAACAACTTTAACGACGCCCTGCGCGACACCATTGATAGTATAGCACCGCTAAAGCTTAAAAGAGCCCCTAAAAGGCGCACCCCATGGTTTACAGAAGAAACTAGAGCCCATAAATTATCATGTAGAAAGCTGGAACGCAAATGGCGCGCTACTAAACTTGAGGTTTTCCATCAAGCATGGAGTGATAGTTTAACAACTTATAAACACATGCTTACCCTAGCTAAAGCTAAATATTACTCAAATCTCATCCACCTCAACAAAAATGATCCGAAATTTTTGTTTACCGGTAGTACAGTAGCATCGCTAACCCAACAAGGGACTCCTCCCAGTAGCTCCACCCACTCAGCAGATGATTTTATGAATTTCTTTAATAAGAAAATTGAACTCATTAGAAAGGAGATTAAAGACAATGCATCGCAGCTACAACTGGGTTCTATTAACACAGATACGACTGTATCTACGAAGGATACCGCCCTCCAAAATAGTTTCTCTCTCTTTGATGAAATAACATTAGAGGAATTGTTAAGATGTGTCAATGGGACAAAACAAACAACATGTTTACTTGACCCATTTCCTGGGAAACTTATTAAGGAGCTTTTTGTATTATTAGGTCCATCAGTGCTAAATATTATAAACTTATCACTCTCCTCTGGCACTGTTCCACTAGCATTCAAAAAAGCGGTTATTCATCCTTTGCTCAAAAGACCTAACCTCGATCCTGACCTCATGGTAAACTACCGGCCGGTGTCCCACCTTCCGTTTATCTCGAAAATCCTCGAAAAAATTGTCGCACAGCAGCTAAATGAACACTTGGTGTCTAACAATCTCTGTGAACCTTTTCAATCCGGTTTCAGGGCAAATTACTCTACGGAGACAGCCCTCGCAAAAATGACTAATGATCTACTGCTAACGATGGATTCTGATGCGTCATCTATGTTGCTGCTTCTTGATCTTAGCGCTGCTTTCGATACCGTCGATCATAATATTTTATTAGAGCGTATCAAAACACGTATTGGTATGTCAGACTTAGCCTTGTCGTGGTTTAACTCCTATCTTACTGACAGGATGCAATGCGTCTCCCATAACAATGTGACCTCGGACTATGTTAAGGTAACGTGCGGAGTCCCCCAAGGTTCGGTTCTTGGCCCTGCACTCTTTAGTATTTACATGCTGCCGCTAGGCGACATCATACGCAAATACGGTGTTAGCTTTCATTGCTATGCTGATGACACCCAACTCTACATGCCCCTAAAGCTGACCAACACGCCGGATTGTAGTCAGCTGGAGGCGTGTCTTAATGAAATTAAACTATGGATGTCCGCTAACTTCTTGCAACTCAACACTAAGAAAACGGAAATGCTGATTATCGGTCCTGCTAAACACCGACATTTATTTGATAATACCACCTTAACATTTGACAACCAAACAATTACACAAAGCGACTCAGTAAAGAATCTGGGTATTATCTTCCACCCAACTCTCTCCTTTGAGTCACACATTAAGAGTGTTACTAAAACGGCCTTCTTTCATCTCCGTAATATCGCTAAAATTCGTTCCATTTTGTCCACTAGCGACGCTGAGATCATTATTCATGCGTTCGTTACGTCTCGTCTCGATTACTGTAACGTATTATTTTCGGGTCTCCCTATGTCTAGCATTAAAAGATTACAGTTGGTACAAAATGCGGCTGCTAGACTTTTGACAAGAACAAGAAAGTTTGATCATATTACGCCTATACTGGCTCACCTGCACTGGCTTCCTGTGCACTTAAGATGCGACTTTAAGGTTTTACTACTTACGTATAAAATACTACACGGTCTAGCTCCAGCCTATCTTACCGATTGTATTGTACCATATGTCCCGGCAAGAATCTGCGTTCAAAGAACTCCGGCTTATTAGTGATTCCCAGAGCCCAAAAAAAGTCTGCGGGCTGTAGAGCGTTTTCTATTCGGGCTCCAGCACTATGGAATGCCCTCCCGGTAACAATTAGAGATGCTACCTCAGTAGAAACATTTAAGTCCCATCTCAAAACTCATTTGTATACTCTAGCCTTTGAATAGCCCCCCTTTTTTTATACCAGTTGATCTGCCGTTTCTTTTCTTTTCTCCTCTGCTCCCCCCTATCCCTTGTGGAGGGGAAGACACACAGATCCGGTGGCCATGGATGGGGTGCTGGCTGTCCGGGGTCGGGACCCGGGGTGGACCGCTCGCCTGTATATTGGTTGGGAACATCTCTGCGCTGCTGACCCGTCTCCGCTCGGGATGGTTTCCTGCTGACCCCACTGTGGACTGGACTCTTACTGTTATGCTGGATCCACTATGGACTGGACTCTCACAATATTATGTTAGACCCACTCGACATCCATTGCATTCGGTCTCCCTAGAGGGGGGGGGTTACCCACATATGCGGTCCTCTCCAAGGTTTCTCATAGTCATTCACATCGACGTCCCACTGGGGTGAGTTTTTCCTTGCCCTTATGTGGGCTATACCGAGGATGTCGTTGTGGCTTGTGCAGCCCTTTGAGACACTTGTGATTTAGGGCTATATAAATAAACATTGATTGATTGATTGATTGATAGAATACATAACAAGTCTCACATAGGGATTGTGAATGATAGGAACATTTTCAAAAAAAAGTGTAGTACTACCTTTTTAACAAAAATGTAATTTCAAATGTATATGTATATAATTAGCAAAAAAAAACACAATTTAAGGTCAACAATGATTTCTTTCAATACCTGTTTGACCTTAAAGAAGAGTTCTCTCCATCGCCCATTCAAGAGAAGCAGCTGCTGCTTTAGATCGAATGACATGGTCTCGTCGCATGTTTCAATTAGAAAATTCCCAGCATCGTTCATGGCGGCATGCTGATCCATCCAGTAGCTCAGATTCTTGAAAAACTCCTGAATAGGGGAAAGAGAGGTTTGAAATAAAAAGACAAGCAGAAACAAAGACAGTTAATGAAAAAGATTGATAGTAAGAAGCTGACTTGTAAATTCTGAGAAACAAAGACAGATGCCAGACAAGGGGAATAAAGACAGCTCATCAAAAAATAAACAAAAGAGGAGCTGAATGAAACAATAAAATGGAGTAATTAGCTAACTAATTTGTAATGTTACCATGGAAATGTGACATGGGGACTATCAACAGTGTGACAATGAGTTCAGCTACAAAAGTAATTACCGTACTGCTAAATATGACTCCACTTAAGACAACAACATGCTTGAGTG
This sequence comes from Nerophis lumbriciformis, assembly GCF_033978685.3. Lineage (NCBI taxonomy): Eukaryota > Metazoa > Chordata > Actinopteri > Syngnathiformes > Syngnathidae > Nerophis > Nerophis lumbriciformis. The sequence goes on from NC_084581.2 coordinate 21,443,501, forward strand.
CACAATTGTAAGTACCTGCTTTATGTTTTCTGGCTGGGTCACGGCTTCCTCTGCATCCTCCAACCAGGCTTGGAAAGAGGCTACCGTGGAGGTGTACCTGTCCCAGTTGGAAAGCACCTCCTCCAGCATGCTCCTCACACTGCGCACTTCCATGGATAGGCTCCTCCACAGGGCTGCCACGTCCCGCACGAACTGAGACACCTCCATCTCTCCCTCGTTGGCTTTGGGGAGGAAATTGTGACTTTTAGCAACACTGATCGGGTTCATGTATATTTTGCAGTTTATTTCTAATTATTAATATTGGATACATGCAACGTTCCCTCTAAGGTGTGCGCCTGTGCAATTGCGCACTGCTCAAGCGTCCTCTGCGCACGGAAAATCTATGCCACGCACAAAATCAAATAAAAAAAATAAGCGCATAACAATTTTCGACACACGGACACGACAGAGAAAACAGTTTTCGTCATCATTGTTCAAATATTGTAACGTCTGTCGAGACGCTTTGAGGACATGAATTCCATCCATCACTTTACTGAGCAAAACTCTTTATTGTCGGCCATAAACACATCACCAAAACATTAGTAGAAATATTATATCTAGCAAAACTGGTCATTTTCTGCAGTACAAACCAGACCAAAAGCAACTTTGTTATATCAACAGCAGCCGCTCGCTCTTTCTTACTTGCGCCAACACATGCACATATGGCACTTAGCCAGTGATGCGTTTACAGCCACACAAAAAGTCGGACAACTCCAACACCACACATAAAGTGTCATTCTAGGTCGTTACACTATGATTTACCAATCAAATGTGTGCTTATTCTAGTGTCATTTATTAGGAATCTTAATTTATAAATATTAATCATGAAATGCTGTTAGTATATTAAATAAATACTAATAAAAATATATTTTTTACAAACAGGAAAAAGGAATGTACACATGATCCCCTGCTTACATCTCATTGTGCAACATGTGAATGTTTTAATGGGAACTAAATGCAATGTCTGAAAGGGGTACAAATTATTTCCAAAGCAAGACCTCCACCCAGACAAACAATACAAGTACACAGTTCATGAAAAACAATATTTTTTGTTATTGTCATTGTAAGTGGGCTTAAACACTTATATTAGAAAATCATCTCATGGAAATGACTGCTGTCATTTGATTATAATAATAAGAGAATGTTGTCTGTCTATCTGTGTTGGCCCTGCGATGAGATGAGGACTTGTCCTGGGTGTACCCCGCCTTCCGCCCGAATGCAGCTGAGATAAGCTCCAGCACCCCCCGCAACTCCAAAAGGGACAAGCGGTAGAAAATGGATGGATGGATGGAGATTGAACTTGTTATTTAGTCAGGTTTGGGACAGGTGTGTTGCTGGTGTAGCCACAGTGTGCACGTCTGATGTTGCTCACATGGGCTCCACTGAATGCTCAGGGAGTTTTTGCGTTTGCTCACACACATGAAAAATTACAGGGAACATTGGATACATGGCTACAGAAGAAAATAGAATAGTAGAAATAGAAATTATAAACCAATTGGTATGCTTCATCCGTTGATAACACTCTTTCTAGTTAGGTACAGTATCTATATTATTGTTATGATGCACCTCATTTGTAGGGTCGAGCAATGAAGCTTTTTGTGCACTACCTTGCCTTTTTGCTCTTGCATACCCTAAAGCTGGCAAAAGGAAAAAAACCTAATCATGAAACTAGCATCTCTCAGTTTGTGCCCGGAGACTTGTTGAAATGGAGCAGCCCCCAAACTTCCAAATGAGGTCGTATTCCCCACTGAGAGGCCGACAGTGGAGGAAGAGAAACCTCATTTCGCTGTAGCCTGCAGACGTTGAAGCAGACAGTGCTGTGGTGGGTATAGCCAGTTGTTGACGGGAACAGGGGCATATATTACACACAGTAAGTAGTGAGACATCGCAAGTCATGTGGAAGAAACGCCATGTGACTGCAAACTAAAATGACTACAAAAGTTGAGACAGTTGTATTGAACTGTGCAGGTAACCTTAATTAAGTGGCCTGAATGCATGTACTGTATTTTTTGTAATCATAGCTGGGGAATAACTGCAAATTGGAGAGAGCCTGCTACTTACGAAATTTGAAACATCATTATATGTAACAACTTCCATTTTTAAACTTGAATAATTTTTGGAGTGCATGACAAATCAATATTATATTTGACCAAATGTCATTTTATTAACAAGTAAACTGCATAACACAGCAGCAACAGAACCAATGTTGTAATAGCAGTGAGGGGCACACTGCTTTGCCAGTATTAATAGAAAATGTGGTTTTATACCACAATGCAACCAACATTTTAAAGCACATCCAGAGGTAGATATGGTATGTCATAATGCTTCAATGCAGCTAACTAAATCAGGGGGTTGCCCTCAGCCACAGGTGTTGCTGTTTTTAATTAGAGCCCATGAGACAAGAGACTTATATTTTCAAGTACCGCTATTAATATTTAATAAGAGTTGCACTGTAGTTTACATCTCAAACCACTCCTTACCTGAACTGTCAGCGCTAGTGTAAACCTCAGCAGCACATTTCAGGGACTCGAACAAAGTCTTGTAATTTTCAAAGAAATATTGCTTCTCCACAAAAACCTGTCAGAGACAGACAAAACATATTAATTTGTCAATTTGTCAGTTATACAAATGGATTTAGATGAATATCTCCGTTCAAGGCTTACAATGTAATCACGTAGCATCAGTTCCACAGATTCTTGTGTGCCATACTTGATGATCCAGGACTTGAGCTTAGACTCTGCCTCGGTGAGAAAAGCCTGCATGCGGTGTTTGGTTTCCAAGAATTCCATCTTGGCCAAATGGACGCAACAAGATGTGGCCATAAAATTGAGCCTAAAAAGAGAGAGGAGATGTACATGAGTATTGAATAACTTGTCTGTTCCAAATCTGAGGGGTGTTGTCTTTCCAACCTCTCAGCCATGTCTTGGAGCTGTTCCGGGGGAATCGGGACACCGTCAATACTTCTGTCCTTATGGATCCTCTGAAAGACCAGCTGATGATCTTCAAGGCTCTTCAAGACGTCCTGTATGTCAATTAACACAGTTGGAACACATGTAATATATATACATAAAGTGCAAAAACAAGGGACTGAGTGAGTGTATGTAAACCTTGTGTTGTTCCAAAGCTCTGTGGATGTCTTCCTCATCATTAGTTTTTTGGGTGGTGAGCTCTTGTCGCAGAGTTCTCTCAGTGTGGTGCAACCAGGCCCCCAGCGCATCCAGAGGAGCAGGCAGGGATGTGTCCAGCAGCAGGTGCCAATCCAGCAGCTAAAAATGCATCAAAATGAGAGGGAGTCTCCACAGGGCATGTGTAGGATGCTTCATGCTCACCTTGTTTGAGAGCCTTTCCCAAGCCTGCTTAACCAGAGCCTGATCCACTGTCAGCATCCCGTCCTTCTGTGTGGACTTTAAGGAATCCTCCACCTGATTTCTCTTCATTTCCAGCTGGACACGCAGACTCTTGAACAACTACAATTATATAGAGATTTTATTTGAGAGAATGTCCCCCAGTTTAAAAGAAATCAGGTGAAGAGCTCTCTCATCAGGTTTTTATGAAAACAAATCTATGCTTAATTGCCTGCAAATGCTGCTTCTCTCTCTATACTGAGATTAGCACACTTTTCTGCAAAGTGAATGGGGATACCCCACACACTGGTGATAATGGAACTTATCCCCAGGCTTGGCGGTTTTAACCAGACAGGCTGAAAATATGATGCGCTGTCGTCTGATCCCTTCAGTGTACTGCCACACAGATTAAAGCCAATAATGGGAGCATCTGTGGCCAGTGTGCCAACACACATATACTGTATTCACATTGCTCTAACCTGGTACTGTTGAGAGATATTGCTATTGGTCTCCTGGGCGTGTAGTGCGTCAGTCTCCAGCTGGTCCAGCCACATTTTGAACTCCCTCAGGCTCTTTCTCTGCTCTCGCTATAGGAGGTCGTAGTAGTGGATATGGAAAATGAGTCAAGAGCGTGTAAGGAGAAAAGAGGGTAAAAGAGCAAAGGTGATGGAGGAAAAGGGTGGAAAAAAGGTGAGAGTGGTACTGTTTAACATGCTCTGCTAATCCCATGTGGACAAAATGTCAAAAAGTCTGAGCTGCCAAAGGGACACTGCTTAAAGAGGCTACTTTGTCTAACACCCCCTACCAACATTTCAGTGGATTTTAAGTTGCCATGACGATAATAAGCTCAGTCTTCTCTCCAGTGAGAAGCTCAATCCCCAAACTTTATTCTTAATGACAGCTTAATACATGGATATAGATTAAGCTATTTCTGGAATTAACTTCTTTAATGGTCTAAGTCGTCTGTGATTGCTGGCGTCAAACAATGTGTCAGTGTGCTGTCTACAAATCGGCGAAGCGCTCCATCAGATGCACCGCGCCGATGCCAGAGGCTTTCATTGTCATGCTAATTGGACCAGGACCCATAGCGCTAAGTGAAATTGTAAAATAGCATTTAATATCTCATACTGGACTGTGATTTCTTATAGCGCAAACGCCCCAGCAAGCTTTTTAAGATATGACATTAGGTGCCTCCACTTTTATATGTAGAACAACAGCTTCATATGGAAAGCAAAGGAGTAGTAGTTAGACATTAGAGACAAATAAAAGACCATGAGATAGAATTAGTCTCCGTAACCTACCTCCAACATTTCCTCTATATCGCGAGGAGCGAGACCATGCTGTGTGACAGACGCCTGCACAACAACCACAAGACAGCAGTCACCACACAAAAACACAAAGCATGACAAAGACAAGGCCAAAACGGGAAAACTGAAATAACACAGGAGTTTAACACCAACTGCTGAGTAGCACAACCAACATTTAAAGCGCATGTAGAAGTCGATGAAGCTGGTGGATGCTAACTACTCGATACTTCAAATGCAGTTACTGCCAGAAGGGTGCCTACAGCTTTAGACCATGGCAGTTCTTTTCTTTTGTAGATCATCCAGAAACTATCAAGAGATTTAGCGTGTAATTAAATTGAGGCCTTAATTGAACAATTTACGATATGTATTTTCACCTACAGTAAGTTGTGTGTTTGTATTTTATCGACATAATTCACATTTACGTTCATTTTTGGTAATCACTTTGTCAGGCTTGACTTTTTGTACAATTTCCTATTTAATTCTCATCAAAACCCAATGATCAGTGTGTTGAAACTTGCTAATCGAGCAAATCTAAGAAACAAGTAGATGTAAGACTAGACGCGTCACTATCTAATCATACAAATGCTTAGAGAAGCTAAAACAAACACATACAAAGCCAGTAGTCTTGCTTTAAATGGAGAATGTCATGACTGGAATGTGCTACAGTGACATTTGGCAGCAAAGACAAAGCGTGTAAGAAGCATAAAGATGAAAATGAGATCAATGTGACAGCTGTTTACCTCCTCCTCTTCTTCTCCTTCTTTAGCTGCTGCTGCTTGTCCATCAGAGGTGCTCTGCTCTCGCTCAGGATGATGCTTCAGGAACTGGGCCACGTATGTCATGATGGATTTCTCGTCCGGCTTGTCCACGTCTACGTCTGTCAAATGATGCCAGGGGAATGTAATCAGACATCAAGCTGATATGAAAACAAGCTTCAGCACTTGTTTGTCTCTAAATTGTATTTGGATTATTGTCAACTGTAATGAACGCCACAGCCTAATGGACTTCAATGACTGTGACGTCAGGCTTGATTTGTCAGCATTTATTCTGGGGAGCCAACATGAGAAAGATCAGATGTTTTGGCAGCATGACCGCGGATGTGATATTGTGTAATAGGCGCCCACAATCGAGCTCTCTGGGGCAGGTTTCGACATACAGTATCTCAGAAATGGTAGAGGAAAACGTGACTTACCCTCAGGATCGAGGAGCTGCGCTATGCCTAACTGTGTCTCAGCTAACAAAAAAGCTTCCTGCAGATTTTCTCGGTTGGGTCTCCTCTTTACTTGCTCCATGTCCACCAGATTGGGCCGGAAGGCGTTGAGGATGGCAAAGAAGGCTAAACCTGTACGCCAGCTAGGACCAAAGTCTATCACCTTGATTTCCAGATGTCTAGGAAAAAACAACAAGAACACACTCCATTGGAATCTCTACATGAAATTTGGATTTGGACCAAAATGTTCCTCCATTCAGCAAACATAAAATAATTCTGTGCCATTTGGCTTTCATGTGAAATGTATTCCAGAAGAGGGAGCAGCCTCAACAACTGTGTCTTACATATGTGAACATGTTACTTCCAACATTAACACAGAACCGTGGCATTTGCAGTGTTCCATTTTGTGGAGCATACTTTGTTGCTGTCTGCTGGACCCATCCGAGCAGGGCCTTCCTGGCACCCCCCTGCAGGGGTAGCAGAGGCTTCTTCTTAAGGGGCGAGCTGGTGGTCTCATTGCTGCTGGCAGAGCTGTCCAGTGACGAGGAGCTGCGGGGTGAGGCGTGGGTTGCTTGTAGACTGCTGGTTAGCTCCTCGATCTGCAGAGTGATAGTATTTCATTCTAGTTTATATCAGTATCCTCCTCATTAGGGAAGCAATAACAGGCTACAAAGGAAGCTCGCGTTGCTAAGAGTGTTGTGTAGTATTGTTATTATTGAACTCTTGTCGATGTGTGCACGTCTGAAACGCCTAAGGGCGCAACTGTTCCAGTGTTGATGCAGTGTAAGAATTGATTTCCTCAAGCTTAAGTGACTGTTTGCTCAGCTTCATTGGCATTTTTGCTGGCTACAAAATGATGCAGGCTCCATATGTCTAAAAAAAAAAACCCGTACGTACTGGATTATTACCTGGAAATATAGGATGATGGTCCACACCAGGCCCAAAACAATTGACGGTCGACCATCAACAATATCTGTGGAGTTGATGTTCACTAGCTTGATCTGAATCAACACATACACTGGTGTACATTATGAATGTCAATAAAGTGCAAACAGTAGTGTAACTATACTGTAATTACTGACCGGTGATCCCCTGTAGGCAGACTAGAGGGGTAAAAGTAAGAAAAAGATTACACTCAGTATGTGTTTGACTGAAGATGGACACCTCATCGAGCATGGGATGGCAGACATGATGGCGCTATTATGAGGCGAGTAAACTTAGATCTATCACTACTACTCACACCACATGGATTACACCGCTGGAGGTATGGTGTATGTAGTGATCTATATAGATAAGCATCCTGTATCCTCACACAGCAGCACAACAGTGTAATAAATACATGGGGTGGCACAAGGAGTCAGAGAGGGGGGTCAGTGTGTGGATGGTGATAAGAAAAACATGACTTACATACAACAGGTTATTTGGGCAGCTGTGTAGTTTAATGTACACATCAACATATTCCCACATGGTTTTGATAGGAAAGTGTACAAATAATGCAATGGGATTTGCACCATTGCTGGCCATGACCAACAGGTAATGTAGTTATTTTTAGCCAACAAAAAATAAACTAAATTGGGTTAGCACATAATGGGCATGATTTACTAAGATTCAAATACCACACGCTAAACGACGTGCGCAAACTATACAATTGTGTGTACTATCAGTGGCCGTGTTGCATGTGATTTACTAAGACTGCGTGTACAATTAAAAAGTGGTGCAGACCGCCCCATGTAAATCAGGTTTTTGCATGTACTACTGGCATTATGTGCTTTTATGATATAAATGCACACTCCACATTCATGTTATTGTGCTCCCCAACCTGTGTGCGATGTTGTTGAACACACCTTTTCTGCAATATAGAATTGCAATCTATAGACAACAGAAACTATTTTTAGCACGCTGACGGGATGACCAAACCAAACGCAAGAAAATGCTTATTGAAAGGCATCTTTTTATATAGGAGTAATAGTATATTATATGCTATATTATATTAGATAGTATATTCTATTTCCTAAATGAAAAAAGCGAACATCATAAAGAAAACGCCAGCAGCCACCAAAACGCATCAATTTAATTACTTTTAATCAGCTCCTTAAGTCATCTAGCAGATATAAAATTATAAAATAATATTACTGAAGACAGAATATGTATAATATGTTTTTATTTATGCCAGTCCAAATATGTTGTATTATCTTTCCATCGTCTGTCTTTGCAGCACGAGCACCTATTTACTCACAGCCGTGTGCGTAACTGTGTCAGTTTACAAACACATTTCAGATGTGCGACGCAAAATAGCGCCAGCATAGCAGTGATCAGCCTCGATAAATCACACTGCGCATGCTGAATGATTATATTTGCATCTCCTCCTCCCAGCATTGTGGGAGTTGTTAAGATCAGCATACATTCTACAGTTTCATGAAGACAGACATGCTAAATCATGGGTGTCAAACTCTGGCCCGCGGGCCAAATTTGGCCCGCCGTGTAATTTCACTTGACCCTTGAGGCGATATCAAATTAACACTAAAGCTGGCCCGCAGATTATATATTGCGGCGGTGCCGCGGTGACACCGCATTCACCGCTAATTCTCACACCGCATTCACCACTAATTCTCATACTTGCCAACCCTCTTGGGAGACTTCCAAACTTCAGTGCCCCTGTCGAAAATCGTTACGTCCGCTTTTCAGCCAGTCCAACGAGTGCTGGTCCAGTCACATAATATGTGCGGCTTCTGCACGCACACTCAAGTGAATGCAACGCATACTTCATCAAATGCGATACAGGTTACACTGAGGGTGGCCCTATAAAAAACTTTAACACTATTAGAAATATACGCCACACTGTGAATCCACACCAAACAAGAATGACAAACACATTTCGGGAGAACATCCGCACCGTAACACAACATAAACACAACAGAACAAATACCCAGAACCCTTTGCAGCACTAACTCTTCCAGGACGCTACAAAGTGTGTGTGTGTGTGTGTGTGTGGGTGGGAGTGGGGGGTGTATTTTGTAGCGTCCCGGAAGAGTTAGTGCTGCAAAGGATTCTGGGTATTTGTTCTGTTGTGTTTATGTTGTGTTACGGTGCGGATGTTCTCCCGAAATGGGTTTGTCATTCTTGTTTGGTGTGGATTCACATTGTGGCGTATATTTTTAACAGTGTTAAAGTTTTTAATACGGCCACCCTCATTGTAACCTGTATCACTATTGATGAAGTATGCGTTGCATTCACGTGTGTGTGCGTACAGAAGCCGCACATTTCTTATGACTGGGTCTGCACGATGTTAGAATGGATGAAAAGCGGACGTGACGATAGCTCGTAGAGGACGTCAAAGGCAGTGCCTTTAAGGCACGCCCCCAATACTGTGGTCCGGGTGGACTACGAGATATAATGACTGATGAACACCTTTGTTCGATAATGAAGGTTGCCTCAGCTCAAAGCCTGAGCCCCGACATTAATGAACTAGCATCCAAGAAAATATGGCAGGTATCTGGCTTGGGCACATCAGAATAGATCAGTGTGTTGCAAACTGAGCAGTTTAAAGTCCTGAATGGTTGGTTTATTCATTGTTATTTTATTTTCAAATTTATTAGCCTGTGGAAAAAGTTAATGTTGATATTTACCTCAGAAGGCTGCAAATAGAAAAGAGGCATTACATTTTTATTTAAATTGTATCTGATATGCCATTGATATTTTTTAATTATTATTATTATTATTATTTGAAACTCGATTTTGCATGTCACTATAAAGTTATATAAGCCTTGCTTGTTCAATATTCAATGCAAAACTTGTTTGGGTCCCTATTAAAAGGTTAATTTGTTCAACCTTGGTCCGCGAGCTTGTTCAGTTTTACATTTCTTCCCACTCTGTATTTGAGTTTGACACCCCTGTGCTAAATGGATTGCGCTCCTTATTCTGCTCACTTAAGATACGCAATCCTCTGCGTACAAGTTAAGTAGATGAACTTTGTGTATGATATCAAGTATGAACGTGTATTAGTACACGTAAACCTTTAGTAGATCAGACCCACGGTCTTGAGAAACAGAAAGTTATCGGTATAGGATACAAAATAAATGCATCCCTAATATTTTCTACTTAATTTCAAGTGTTTAGTTTTTTAAATCATTAAATCAATATGTTTTAAATGCATATCACAATATTAATCATTAATCATTAATACCATTAATCATGAATTAGATTACCAAACAATTGTATTCATCATAATAAATGTTTGTGGCACATTGTTCATTTATTTGCTTTTGATAAAAAGGGTTTTGAGCTTTTCAATATGGTTAATTATACTGTATGTTTGGTCATCATACACATTCATGGCTTTTATGATATAAATGCACGCTCACCAAACAAACGTTTGAAACATTTAAGCCTCTGGGGCTAAGCATAAATACAGTCTAGACATAAATCTGATTTACACGCAGAGTGTATTTACATTTAATTTGAAACTTTGATTTACACGGCCGACACACACGTACACAGCCTGCTGACGTCTCATCTCCATTCTGCAGATTAGTGGTGCAGGATTTATGGTTTAACCCTGTCACACTTGAGGGAGAGGGGAAATCAATGTTCCTGAAGAAGCCAGCTCATACTTCTTGGTTTTATTTAGATAACCAAGGACGAGGCGGCAAAAGAGATGCGGGTTAAAGCCTTGAAATAATTGATCTCATAGAAAGGGAATTTCATAATTACTTCACGTAATGCTGTATAAATGCTCCGGGATTTGTGTTTTGAATGAACAAAAACAGCATGGTGAGAAAAGAGTAGAAGACTAACGTATGTATAAAGTGTCTAAGTAATGGTTTGGATACTCAATACAGATTTATGCTGCCAAACAAGTCAAAATAATGCCAATGGAAAGTGAGCAGCATGAACACAAAGTCTGAGGTTATATCGACTGATGGCGTGTTCATGGTGTCAGCAGATACGAAGTGAGTATAAAAAGAGGTTAGGGGTCAAGATTATTTTCTGTGTTTGCCCCAAGCGCAGCAGTAAAAAAGGGAGACCACAAAAAAAACCATAAAAGAAAACCATGATCTCCTACCTTCCTTCCCTCAAGGAAGTTGAGAGCAGTACCAATGTTTGCAAGCCAGTGGATCCTCTTTAGCTTCTTGCCCTGCTCACGTTGCTGCAGGAAAGATTGAGACAACAACATAGGGGGAATAAATACAACATAGGGGGAGGGTGTTGGGGGAACATAGTGAAATGTGAGTGAAATGTTTATCACTGCTGCGCACATAAACAGGCTGATCAATAGAACACAGATCACTTAGACCTGAGGCAATATTGACATGAGCAAGTACCAGAAGCTATTTGTCTTGCATGTGTGTGTGAGTCTGCTTATCTGCCCTTGTGAATCTGCCTACTTCTATTAATTCAAACATCCCAATAAGAGTGGATCGATGCACATTTCCATGCAGAAAGTGTGCATGTTTGATGTTTACATGTGCTTCATTAGCTACTAAAGATGAACTAAAAATATGCACTCTCATAAACTACTGTACATTCTGAAAATAAAATGCAATTGGGAGTACTGAATGTGCCTCACCAGTTTTTGTCCAGAGAGGACTTCCAGCAGGGCAATCAGCTTGACACCATCCTTGATATCCTCAAACAGATCACTCACGACCAGAGGTGGGACACTCTGTTAAGACAAAGAAATATAAGCAAATACATTCACAATACAAATATGGGCAAAATGACCTAGGCAAAGGCTGTATTGTACAAAAGTTATAGGCTCCTTTTCCACACGCATTATTGTGAGTTTCCTGGACGTCATCTTCATCACTAAAGGAAAAATCGAATCTGCGGGAGAGAATACCTCTGCTATTTACAAACCCCGTTTCCATACGAATTGGGAAATTGTGTTAAATGTACTGTAAATATAAACGGAATACAATGATTTGCAAATATTTTTCAACCCATATTCAATTGAATGCACTACAAAGACAAGATATTTGATGTTCAAACTCATAAACTTTATTTTTTTTGCAAATAATAATTAACTTAGAATTTCATGGCTGCAACACGTGCCAAAGTAGTTGGGAAAGGGCATGTTCACCACTGTGTTACATGGTCCTTTCCTTTTAACAACACTCAGTAAACGTTTGGGAACTGAGGAGACACATTTTTTAAGCTTCTCAGGTGGAATTCTTTCCCATTCTTGCTTGATGTACAGCTTAAGTTGTTCAACAGTCCGGGGGTCAATGGGAGACAGGTCTGGACTACAGGCAGGCCAGTCTAGTACCCGCACTCTTTTACGATGAAGCCACATTGATGTAACACGTGGCTTGGCATTGACTTGCTGAAATAAGCAGGGGCGTCCATGGTAACGTTGCTTGGATGGCAACATATGTTGCTCCAAAACCTGTATGTACCTTTCAGCATTAATGGTGCCTTCACAGATGTGTAAGTTACCCATGTCTTGGGCACTAATACACCCTCATACCATCACAGATGCTGGCTTTTCAACTTTGCGCCTATAACAATCCGGATGGTTCTTTTCCTCTTTGGTCCGGAGGACACGACGTCCACAGTTTCCAAAAACAATTTAAAATGTGGACTCGTCAGACCACAGAACACTTTTCCACTTTGCATCAGCCCATCTTAGATGAGCTCAGGCCCAGCGAAGCCGACGGTGTTTCTGGGTGTTGTTGATAAACGGTTTTCGCCTTGCATAGGAGAGTTTTAACTTGCACTTACAGATGTAGCGACCAACTGTAGTTACTGACAGTGGGTTTCTGAAGTGTTCCTGAGCCCATGTGGTGACATCCTTTACACACTGATGTCGCTTGTTGATGCAGTACAGCCTGAGGGATCGAAGGTCACGGGCTTAGCTGCTTACGTGCAGTGATTTCTCCAGATTCTCTGAACCCTTTGATGATATTACGGACCGTAGATGGTGAAATCCCTAAATTCCTTGCAATAGCTGGTTGAGAAAGGTTTTTCTTAAACTGTTCAACAATTTGCTCATGCATTTGTTGACAAAGTGGTGACCCTCGCCCCATCCTTGTTCGTGAATGACTGAGCATTTCACGGAATCTACTTTTATACCCAATCATGGCACCCACCTGTTCCCAATTTGCCTGTTCACTTATGGGATGTTCCAAATAAGTGTTTGATTAGCATTCCTCAACTTTATCAGTATTTATTGCCACCTTTCCCAACTTCTTTGTCACGTGTTGCTGGCATCAAATTCTAAAGTTAATGATTATTTGCAAAAAAAATTTTTTTATCAATTTGAACATCAAATATGTTGTCTTTGTAGCATATTCAACTGAATATGGGTTGAAAATGATTTGCAAATCATTGTATTCCGTTTATATTTACATCTAACACAATTTCCCAACACATATGGAAACAGGGTTTGTACAAGTATGTTTTTTTTTTTTTTTTGAATGGTCAGCTTGAAGTGTTCCTCTGTCTTTGACTCCCCCGTCGTCATGTCACATGAGTGCGTGACTGTTATGATTTTGCTTCCTGGTTTCGATGATCCTCTGATTGGCCAGTCCGTAATGTTTCGAACTAACCTTAGCCAATTGTGAGTCATCATACCAACGCCAACCAATCATCATGGATTTTCTCCGTATGTATGGATGTTCTCATTCATCTAGGTCATTGTATTTTCTCCATAGTTCTTTGGGCCTGGATTCACAGTCCATTTTCTCTCTTAGTAGCTTGTAGCTTCGATGTATGCTACCTGGCATGATCTACTAATATTCAAATAAAATGTGCTCAATAGCATGTGCAAACTATACAATTCCATATACTATTAGTAGGCGTGTTGCGGGTGATCTACTAAGACTGTGTTCAATTTAAAAACAAGTTCAAAAGAGGTACAAACTGCCCTATTAAAATGAGGCTTTTGTGTATATACCGGCTATAGACTTAGATTTCCTTTTTATTGTCATTCAAATTTGAACTTTACAGCACAGATAAGAACGAAATTTCGTTACATAAGATCATGGTAGTGCAGGATAAAAAAGCAATACGGTGCATATATGAATAAATAAATATATATAAATAATATATAAATATATATATAAAATTAATAAATATATATAAATATATATAATACATATAGCCATTTATTGCATCATATGGTTCAATCTGTGGTTTTTCATCATGTTGTTACATGCAGCACACAACAATAGCATGCATTATATTTTCTATCAATCAATCAATCATATTTTGTGTATATAGCCCTTCAATGGCTTCTTTTTGACCCTCAGTCAATTCAGTAGCGTAGGGAAATGTATTGGCGTTCAGTTACTGTAAAGCTACAAGCTCTAAAATAGTGTGCAGAAATGCACAATGAAAGAGGGACATTAGGGAAATCCCATGTCCAAAGCCATGGCAAGTCGTTTTCTCGACAAAACTCTGATGGCCCTGAACCGACATTACTGCAACAACTGCCTGCTGGGGCGCTTTGCTGCTTGCAGAGAGGTGGAACTTCACTTCCGTGTTTGGATTACAGTTGAGTGCATTGAAAACATAAAATGTAGATTGTTACACAAACTGCTTTAGTACGATGTGATAAAAGCGCAGAAGAAAAAAGACGGTAGACAGGAGATCTCGAGTCACTTTTACCGGATACTTTCGCGTCATCAAAACATGTCAAGACACCTCTACTCATACCAATCACACAATTCCAACTTAACAATAATAGCGTTGCGTGTCACATCCAGTTTAAAAACTATAAAGAAAATAAAAATAGTCTTATATTACAATCAAGCTTTGTCAAATATGTTTTGTAATGCAACCTGTGATATTTCTACTTAAATACATGTTTTCTTGCAGATTGATTTAAAGGGTATACATTCCTTCAAAACCTGTTCTGGTTGCAATGTCCGCAATTACAGAATGTTTGGCAGGCTGAATATTACGTTTGACTAATAAATAGAGAAGCTTACAACATTGTCATGTTGAGATATGAATAACATTGGCTCATATAGTATCAGAATCAGAAATACTTTATTAATCCCCGAGGGGAAATTAAAGGAATACAAATTTTGTAATCTACAAAATATTTTTAATTGCAATTAGAAGGGTGTTTATGTCTTTTTTGTGTTGAGCAGTTTAAAAAACATAAGGTTTGAAAAACATTTCATTAAAGCAAACTAATTGTCCAGTCATGGTAATGAAAAGTTGAAAATTCTCCGTCTATGGTACACCTATTAAATATTTTAATAATTTAATAATTTGTCAGCCCTATTTTATATATATATATATATATATATATATATATATATATATATATATATATATATATATATATATATATATATATATATATATATATACATATACATATATACATATACATATACATATATATATATATATATATATATATATATACATATATATACAAACCCCGTTTCCATATGAGTTGGGAAATTGTGTTAGATGTAAATATAAACGGAATACAATGATTCGCAAATCTTTTTCAACCCATATTCAATTGAATGCACTACAAAGACAAGATATTTGATGTTCAAACTCATAAATTTTATTTTAAATTTTTTGCAAATAATAATTAACTTAGAATTTCATGGCTGCAACACATGCCAAAGTAGTTGGGAAAGGGCATGTTCACCAGTGTGTTACATCACCTTTTCTTTTAACAACACTCAATAAACAATTGGGAACTGAGGAAACTAATTGCTGAAGCTTTGAAAGTGGAATTCTTTCCCATTCTTGTTTTATGTAGAGCTTCAGTCGTTCAACAGTCCGGGGTCTCCGCTGTCGTATTTTATACTTCATAATGCGCCACACATTTTCAATGGGAGACAGGTCTGGACTGCAGGCGGTCCAGGAAAGTACACGCACTCTTTTTTACGAAGCCACGCTGTTGTAACACGTGCTGAATGTGGCTTGGCATTGTCTTAGTGAAATAAGCAGGGGCGTCCATGAAAAAGACGGCGCTTAGATGGCAGCATATGTTGTTCCAAAACCTGTATGTACCTTTCAGCATTAATGGTGCCTTCACAGATGTGTAAGTTACCCATGCCTTGGGCACTAATGCACCCCCATACCATCACAGATGCTGGCTTTTGAACTTTGCGTCGATAACAGTCTGGATGGTTCGCTTCCCCTTTGGTCCGGATGACACAATGTCGAATATTTTCAAAAACAATTTGAAATGTGGACAGAACACTTTTCCACTTTGCATCAGTCCATCTTAGATGATCTCGGGCCCAGAGAAACCACTTTGAGAAACCATCCATCTTCTTCCGCTTATCCGAGGTCGGGTCGCGGGGGCAGCAGCCTAAGCAGGGAAGCCCAGACTTCCCTCTCTCCAGCCACTTCGTCCAGCTCTTCGCGGGGGATCCCGAGGCGTTCCCAGGCCAGCCGGGAGACAAAGTCTTCCCAACGTGTCCTGGGACTTCCCCGTGGCCTCCTACCGGTCGGACGTGCCCTAAACACCTCCCTAGGGAGGCGATCGGGTGGCATCTTTGAGAAACGTTGTTCTTAAACTGTTTGACTATTTGCTCACGCAGTTGTGGACAAAGGAGTGTACCTCGCCCCATCCTTTCTTGTGAAAGACTGAGCATTTTTGGGAAGCTGTTTTTATACCCAATCATGGCACCCACCTGTTCCCAATTAGCCTGCACACCTGTGGGATGTTCCAAATAAGTGTTTGATGAGCATTCCTCAACTTTATCAGTATTTATTGCCACCTTTCCCAACTTCTTTGTCACGTGTGTCACTGGCATCAAATTCTAAAGTTAATGATTATTTGCAACAAAAAAAAAAGTTTATCAGTTTGAACATCAAATATGTTGTCTTTGTAGCATATTCAATTGAATATGCTACAATATATGGGTTGAAAATGATTTGCAAATCATTGTATTCCGTTTATATTTACATCTAACACAATTTCCCAACTCATATGGAAACGGGGTTTGTATATATACAGTATATTGCTGTTAAAATTAATATTTGACAATGTGTTATCACATTTAATGTTGCTATTATATTGTTCCTCTGTATAGTAAAAACAATTATTACTGATGTGGGAGAAAAACATTGTATCTGGATCTACATCATTGTCCAAATGCTGGTTTGTATGGTCTTTGTTGCAGAAGTTTTTCAGTTCCATATTTTTTTGTTAAACAATCTTTGATGTTGTTCCAATAATTTCTAGAAGTGTAGGTGGATGCACTCCTGAATCTACATTTCTTGTTTAGTGGTCTCTTGAAACATAGTAGGGTTGGTGTTGAATTTAGGTGTTGGTTTTCCATCATGCTCCATTACCATTGTCATTGTCAAAGCAGTGTCAACTTAAATATTTCTCCAGATCCTTGATGTCATAGACAACAAGTAGCTTCTGGACCTCCATTCAGCTTGATGTAGATTTTACAGTTTGTGCTCCAAATTCCCTGAATTTTTTCCTGCTTTCTCAAGCTGCGTGCTTTCTTGGCAATTTCAGCATTACGTTTTGTGAGGCGCTCATTCACGTACACGTACCATTGAACTTCTTTCCCTGTTTCAGCAGTGCCATTTTAGATTTTCTGTTAACGAGTTTCATAATGCAATAATTGCAATAATGTAAAATAAAAAGTATTGTATAGATAAACTAGTTGCTTAAAGAGTGTATATTGCGTTTTCAAGGAATGCAAAGATTTCAGCCCTACAGGCGTTTACAAAAGGTGTTTAAGTAGTGTGAGACATTAAAATCTCCACCGATACATTACATACTCCAATATATTTCAACAGGAAATCCTCCTCCAAATGTACCCAAAGGAGTGGTTTAATGTGTCGAGTATGTGTGATAAGTGGAGTTAGTCAGAAGCTAAGTAGGCTATGAGTGGGGTCTCCAAATCCCCCAAATATGCTGATGATGTTACACTGTATCCCTCTCATTGACTCCCTTGCTAACCTTGCAGACTTTCCAGACTAGGAAAGGGGGGAAATCCACATATCTCTGTTTCTCGCCACATCAAGGATTTCTTCTAAAGTACAGTCACATGCTGGAAGGGGAGGGGAGTTCAACTAGCGGGCCATTAAGAGGGGGATTATAGCGAGGCAAAGAGGTGTGTGTGTGGATGTGCAAGAGGGGTATAATTGAGTCGAAAGAGTGGCAGCGAGACCAATGATGGAGGACAGAGAGCGAGGGAAGAGACCCGAAAGCTAACATCTGGCTAAAAATCAATTAACCCAAACAGCACATGCTTCTCCTATAGTCATTTCATGGTTTTAGATGTTAAAATATCCAGACAGTCCTCCTTAAAAAAGACAGCATGGAAGTATGAAAGGGTTGAATCACCCCGCAGGCTAATTGAAGTCAAATTTACCTTTTTTTGTATTTGATGATCTAGGGGTTAAGGAGGATATTTGTGGATAATTGCAAAAATAAGAAAGTAATATTCATTTCCTAGGCCGAGCCACATGAGCGTAACAAAAAAAGATAAATCACGGGCCTTAATGAGCTAATTACACATGAGAGTCTGGGCCATAATTGATTGTGAGCGGAGGAGCTCGGGGACGTACGTCTTCACTGGGCTCCTGTTTGATTCCCCCGCCACTCTTCACTCAATATCAACAGTAAGGCGCCAACGAGACAGAAACAAAGAAAAAACTCAAGAGCATTTAAATCTCCCACTACAAGGCAATAAACCATAATTGGTTTCCCCACTTTCCTCACTATACTGTAAATAAGTAGTACAACCATGTATTTCCCCCAGCAATCAATTAATGATAATAGTGAAAAAGTTAGAATTTAATACAATAGAATAAAAACATGTGCTAGCAAAACATCACTATTTTAAATACAAAGTTAGTATTGTATTGTAATTTACTGCAATACATTTCTGGATTTGAAAAGTCATGTATAGCATGCAGAACTATTGTACTCTTTGTTCCATCCAACAAGATCCATCATTAGAAATTTGTAAAAAACCTTTTTCAGTATTGTATGTTTACATGAACGAAAGACTGGCAATACACTTCAAGCTAGTCTACGACACTTTTGTAACGCAAAAAACATAAGAACATCTCTGGCTAGCATGTTATCATTTGTGGTATATCACTAGATATAAAGCATGCAGCACGTTCGAAAGTTAGCAGCCTTTCGGCGGCCGCGTAACCATGGCAAACAATCTCTTTTAAATAAAAAAAGCTTGCAATTCTGGAAATGCTGTGTTTTCTCCCAAAAATGCATAATATCAACACAAATACACATAATTTGTATATATTTTTGCATTTGTCATTTGCCATCTAAAACTTTTTATTTTTTTTAAATGTTCTTATTGCCCATGAGATAACTGCAGATCCTGACAAAAAGTGGCATTTACCATGCTGAATTTATGCTTCATTATTATCATTTGGGCTTGAATCTGAGCCGCACCCTGCGGTGGTGCACACCTCTGCCAAGGCCAGTGTTAATGGGTTCTTGGACAAGATAGTTTTTTGCATAATCTTTCTTACACAAGGGGATATGAAACCTCCGCCAATGCATATCAAAGTGTTGGGAGCATCTCTGAGAAGATAAGTGCACGATTGTACCTTTGAGGGGGCCCAGTGGGTTGTCAGTGTTTGGTGGTACCCTCTATGTATGCTTAACACTTGACTTGTACAGCTTGAGAACACTTTTGCCTTTCTGATCGTGGAAAAAGGTACAAGCCTTGGGAACAACATTAATTACTGTGGGGTCCAGTAATTAATGTTGCCTACTGAGGTACAGAAATGGAGCCCTGAATGCATCGTTTTAGTTTATGCATACAGTATGTTTGTGAGGTTAATTAAACATCAAAAGAGATTTCACTTGACCAAGTAATCGCTGGGTAAACTAAATCTGTTTGCCTTGAAAAACGCCTCAGTGACGACGAGACCTCTCCGGTTCACACGGCCACTCTGTAATTAAGCTTTAACCCTCTCAGAGAGGATTTGTCATAATGCAAACTTGGGGCCGCACTCATTTGATTTGAAGTCCCAGTCTTACACTCATTTGCCACTCCAGAGCCATGCAAGGGGTCGGACCGAAAGCATTAAGTGCAATATTTTTACAGCAACCAAAATAATCAACATATTGGTAAGATATAAATTGCATGGCTATACACAACCACAGTGTATCCCTTCAGACATCTTCATGGTTTAGCTAGTACCTAATATTGTGACCTATGGCTCATGAGTGTATTAACTGGTGACTTAATCTGGTGAGCTACCACCCAGCAAAAAGAATCATTAATCATCTTTGTGAATTACTGGTTCTCACACAGCCTTTCTCTAAGAACATTCCTTTTGTTATACCTGTGAAATAGTAAAAAAAAGTGAGGGGGAAGGGGAGTGACTGAAAAGAAAAACACCCACCGCCAACGCCAGGTCTCAACTCACCTAACGATTAATCACACAGCTTTAGGCGCTGAATTAAAGACCTGTGATAACTGGAGTGTCCTAATCATCTGCATAGCCAAGAGCGGGATCTATCCCTCGGAGAGCCGACTGCTAAACCAACTGTTCAAGCTCCTCTGTCTTACCCACCTCACAGGCTTTCTTTGGAAAAGCATTTCTTTATTACGACGGCCTTATCGACCTTCTCTTGCTAGCTCGTCACAAAGAGCTTGTAGACGTTTTTGAAGACAAATGTGGGCCAATCACTATCGCCAAGGCAACGCCAGGTATCAGGTGAAAAGGTTGAAGTGAGACTGACGGAAGGAGATAATCAAAATATAATCAACCAGGGAGGGATGGAACTGTAAATCCAGACAAAATACATCTGCACAATTTGATGAGATCCAATCATCTTTCTGTGACAAATGGTGTCAGAAGTGGGATGGACTCCCATAGCATGCCCAGTTCAAAGGACCCGAAAGGGCAGTAGAAGTTGAAGATGGGTGAGACACTATAGGATTATTGGAAAAGAGACACCTGTGTAGCCCACCTTAGGGGGTCAGTGGCGTCAAAAGGGGCATGGCTTGCCATGATGAGGTGTGACTTAAATCCGTTTGTAATTATATCTATTTATTAGAGGCATTTTAAATATATTTCTTGCTGTTTTTGCCACAATGTGCCTACCATGATGCTGTAATCATTTCTATACAACCATCACAGACCATAGCTCTACTCTAGTGCGCCCAAATATGCCATGTAATAAATAAACCATGTGTTTACTTTTGGTGTTATTAAAGATTCAAGACGCTTATACATATTTTGCTGTGACGATAATTTTACGCTGGCAGAATCCGGAACCGTGATATCCTATATGATGTCAAGGTTTACACTCTATGGGGTGCCTTTTAAAATGAATGTTATGCATGGTTCAAGGTCTCCACAGCTGTCTAATGTCAAATATGAAAAAGCGCAGATTGAAAGAATATTTAATTGCGTCGCACTGTGACATATTTACCCTGTCTGCACATCCCTGACCCGCTACCCAAGTGATAATGGGTTAAATTGTGCAAGCTAATGCTGTGTAATAAAACAATTACACGCCAATAATAAAGCTCCCTTCTTCGCAGCTGCTTTAGGTGCACAGTGTGAGTTATAGTTTGTCTGTATGTATTAAGCTAGTATGCAGAACAATCTAAATACTTCCATATGAGAGGAAAGGTTACCAAGACTTTAAAAGTCTAACGTTAGCTTGCAGTAACAAAGACATGGACTGTGTTAATTGCTGTAATGTGAAAGTGGTAATTAGAGTGAGCGTAAATCTTTGCTTGCAGCTAAATGAGACCAGGAGGATCAAAATAAGAACTTTGTGTGTCTGTTGATGTGCATGCGTGTGTGTGCGCCGTCTTAGCCAGCACGTGAGTCCCATGACCGGCTCAGCAATGTGTTATGAGAAATGGAGCAAATTTCTCAGTGGATTGAAGACAGAAAAGAATAGAAAAGCATCAAACGACTTCTTACCTTTGCCAAGTGGGAATTGATCCATTTGGTGAACGTCCGTTTCTGCACAGCCTCTTGCTCATCTGTAAATCAGAGCCCAGAGTGTCACCATCAGTCATAAACAAAGAGGAGATTTGAACACCATTGTCTATTGTTTGGAGAGCTGAACGATGTCTCACAAATACTTTATGAATTTCTCTCACAATCTGTGTCGTCAAATACTAAAGCTTCACAATATTTGACCAACTTGACATTTAAAAGGGAAAAATACCCTTTAAACGATGGCCGACCATAATCCACAAATAGTGTTATTACATGACTTTAAAAGTACAGTGGTCCTTTGGTTTTTGTATGCTTCACTTTGCCTATTGTCTTTCTGTTAAAATAATTACCCAACTGATTTTTCCAAGTTTTTCAGGAAAACTTCACAAAAGTGTAACATATGACATTTATTGATAATTTCACAAAAAAAAAGAAGGTAACAAAAGATGGCTATTGGCATAGTAATAACAGTGTGTAAAACATGTAACTTAAGAGAAATAAATTATTTCCTAAGCAATTATTTGAACATGCCTTTGTGACTTAAGCAAGATATGGTAACACTTGATTTTGAAGGTGTCTACATAAGAGTCACACAAGCCGGTCATAAACATGATCATGAACATTAATGTTACTTCCAAGTGTCATTAATGTTCATGACATATCCCATGTCATGTTTATGACAAGCTCATGTCTCTTATGTAGTTGGAACTGTTTACATGTTTGAAATAAACTTCAACCTACCTACACCTTCAAAATAAAGTGTTACCATATCTTGCTTAAGTCACAAAGGCATGTTCAAAAAATCGCCTAAGTAATTTTTTTCTCATAGGCCATTATCTTAAAAGTGGTAAAATCACATGATCTGATCAACTGAGGATGAAGGCGATTTTACCATAAGTGGCCGGTGTCATGAGGAGATGATTTATGGAAAAAAAAAAAAAAAAAAACACATTTTGAGAAAAACTGACTTAGGCGATTACTTTAACAATGTGACACTATGATTTGGTTCGACCGACATTATATTATGGCCAAAAGCCATCTCTGTTATTGTACGGCCAAAAATTGCATGTGACAACTTGAACTAGTCTATTTGCAAACTGCAATGGAGTTAGTTTCAACCAGACTGGCAAAGTTAGCATGTCTGCATCATTTCAATTTGGAAGCAGCTGTTGGACACTTTATATTATTTTGTTATTAAGATTGATTTGCACATATAAAGGGAACTTATGATGAATTTAGTCTTAGTATGTATTTTGGTTTGAGTTTGCACACAGTTTTGGATGCCTCTGTCCACAGAGTTCTGCAGTCTGGCTATGTTGTGATGTCACAGCAAGGTAGACAAAATGATCTGGACATTAAAACTCACAGTCTTCTCTTCAGGCAGTGAGGAAACACCAAAAAAGTTAGGATAAGGTATTATTTTCATCTAACCTTGGAATGCGCATAATAACACTGGCGTGCGACATGAAGTAACATTAATGCTGCGAAGAACAGGTGTTTGTTAATGTAGCTCTGAATTGATCTGAGTGTGCAGGAGTTACCTAATGTGAGCGGGTGAATCTAGATAATGTTTTTGAAGTTTATTTTCTACCTTGTCTTAAAACGACTTTAAAATATATTCAAACAGTGTACATTTTCAAAATATGAATTCTGATACTTTTTCAGTATGTGGGGCCTGGTTTTATTTGCAATCTGGGAACACCTTCTGAAACAAACATGTAGACAGACTCAAAAAACAGGTTATAGATTTGACAGTGGAACAACATTAACACAAAATTCACACCAAAGCATATCCAATACATTTAACCAAGACCACAAGGAAGTGTTTAAATGTAGATTAAAATCTATGAGAAGTTACCTCTGAGCCTAAGGTCTAGTACTCATCCATTCATCCATTTTTTTTACTACTTGTTCCTCTCTGGGTCACAAGGGGCTGGAGCCTATCCCAGCTGAGCAGAAGGCAGGGTAAGGACAAGTCGCCACCTCATTGCAGGGCCAAGTTAATATTTAGTTGTTAAGTGAATTGCTGTGGGATTTAGCTTCAAATCTAGAATAAATATTTATTTGTGGGAAAAACACCCTTTGCAAATGTTTTTATGGCCTCTGAAATGAGTATAAAACATTCGGATAAAACAAGAGAAATAATTGATTATAAATGAATATCTTTTTTCTAAGTCATTATAAAACATAGGTAATAAATGATCAAGACATTATAACACATTATGACAACCAACCCCTATTTAATTGCATTGAAAAGTAGAGAAATACATTAATGCGTCTTAACTTGGGCTGTCAAATTCAACCAGTTAACTCATGTTATCAATCACAAAAAAAATACCATTAATTGTGTATATATGAAGATTAATCATGCAATTTATTTTGACTGTACCTGCTTCTTTACCCTAACAACAGAGGGTTACCTTAAAAGTAATGGTCAGTGATCAGGTCAATGCATATGTCAGTGCAGAGATGAAGAGAGGAAAAGGCTTGCTGGCAAATTTAATTCCAAAATAAACCCTAACTTTAGATAAAACAAATAAAGCAAATAAAAGCTGTGTATTCAAGTGAAACATTTATCCACTTTGACATTCAGACAATAAAATCTCATTTGTGTCCAAATATCAGCGCTTTTTTCAAGTTAATGTTTTGTTACTGTAGCATCAAAGCTAACAACATTTAACCACTCGTTACCAAGTTAATAGCAATTTAAATTATATCTTTCCCTCTATATACTGAGGGGCTGAATATTTACAAGTTGTCATGAAAAACACACAAATGTTTAGCCGTCTTATTCTAGAGAAGACTCTGTAGGTCAGGGGTGTCAAACTTGTTTTCATTGAGTCCACATCGCAGTAATGGCTGCTTTCAGAGGGCCACTTTTTTACAAATTAAAATGATGCACGTGGGTAATAACCTGTGATTAATCATTTAGGAGATGCCTTGGTCATACTTTCTCTGATTGATTAAAAGCCCATCACAACTTTGAAACTGACTTGGCCTTACTCTCTCTGTACACGGTTCTGGTTTATGGTGTGTTTTTTTGTTTGTTGCGCCCTAAACAGTTTTAATACTATATACCGGTAATTAAAATAATATAACATATTGTAACGTGCATCTTAGTTGTAGTTTTCATTAACACTTTTAAAAGGTGTTGAAATCGCCATGTAAAATCGCTAATACTAATCGGTGTCATGTCAGTAGCAAAGCAATGTATATTAGCATCAAGTTAGCACATTTTGGAAAGGTGGAGCCGTACTTTACTTAGCTTGAAGCATTTCTTTGAATCAATTACTTTGTTGGCATTGAAAATTGCAACATTACCTAGAGCAGGGGTGTCAAACTTGTTTTCATTGAGGGCCACATCGCAGTAAAGGCTGCCTTCAGAGGTCCACTTTTTAAAACATTTGATTAAAATTATGTATGCAGTAAATAACCTGTGATTAATCAAAATGCAAATGTATCTGATTTAAAAAAGAAAAACATAATTATTGCCTACACACTTGATTATTAGATTTGCTTCATGTACAAACTAAAGGATAAATCATACACAAAAGTGACAAGCAAATATTCAACTGTTTATTTTTATCTTTACTAACCTATTTTTGTAATACATTCTATAATAATGTAATATTTGGCATGATTAGATAATAACATTTAAAATATATGCCCTTTTTCCTAAAAATAATTATTTGCATTTAGTAAAAAAATGAAATATTTTATTAACACGCATTTTTCCCAGATTTTTGCGGGCCACATACAATGATGTGGGGGGCCACATCTGGCCCCCGGGCCTTGAATTTGACACTTGTGATGTAGGTGATCTCTGATCATAATTCCGTAAATTTCCATACTATAGTTTGAGGAAAAACGTCCTGTGGTGGCGGGATAACAACCGACCCTGTTATCCCCTACACAATATAATGTGCCAGTCTGCAAGTTGCAGTCTGAATCAGGAGCAAATTATGTTTAGTTGCTGGCAAGTGGGACAATGTTTGTTTACCTGCCATCCTGTCTGTGGCAAACTGCAATATCCTTGAGATGTCATCAGTGAGCTAGGCACGTCTATCTCGGGGAGTTTCTTTCTATTAATAAATATGCTGACAATTTGATTAAAGTAAAGTTGGTTAGCGGGTCACCGAGTACAGTGGGCAGTCAGGTGTGTGTTTGTGTGTAAGAGAGAGATAGAGCGAGTGGACTGTTCATTCATAATGCAGATAGTCAAACGAGTCAGTGAGCAGGTCTCTCTTGGATGAATTCATCTTTTGATTGGTTGCAGCGATGATCAAATATTGATGACCGGTAATATTGTAAGGGAATGATTTTGCTCAACCATCCATTCTAAAGACAGAACACATTTGATGGAGAAGATTGGTGCCTGTGTGTGGTGCAGGGATTCTGTGGGACGATGTGACTTTGAGCTGGCAACCATTCAATATCACAAAAGGGGAGATTTAAAAAAAGAAAAGGCAACCTCAGCAAGCAAGCCTGGAAGCGGCATTTTACCACACTTGATTACTTTCTCGGGCAGCATTAGCCTGTATCATTAGTCTCATCAACAGCCGCCAGTCTCTTATCTTAATGAAATATCATTAAGGTCTGCTTTGTTGTCCTGGCGGCTGTGGTTGCTGTGGTAACGAGGAAGTAAATGTATAGAAACTCAAGTAGCGAGCTATGTCCAAATACAACTGGGAATTCTAACAGGATTTTTTTTAGGGGGGGGACCTCTAAATGTGCACAAAACTTTAGATTTCCAACTACCATCATGCATGACATGACACCTAAATTTTGCTTTGTAACAAGGTTTTTGTGGCTTTTTGTGACACATATTCCAAATAAAAAATTATTTTGGTGATTAGAGAAGAAGTGAATGTTATAATGTCACTTAAAATACCCATACAGTTAATGGAGGTTTTAGGATGATCACACGTTGACCATGGAACAGACTATTTATTTTATCATTATACTTCCTATGGCGATAACATCTTTAGCATTTTACAAAACCCAAAACCAGTGAAGTTGGCAAATTGTGTAAATCGTAAATAAAAACAGAATACAATGATTTGCAAATTCTTTTCAACCTATATTGAATTGAATACACTGCAAAGACAAGATACTTAACGTTTGAACTGGAAAACTTGGAATATTAGCTCATTTGGAATTTGATGCCTGCAACATGTTTCAAAAAATCTGGCACAAGTGGCAAAAAAGATTGAGAAAGTTGAGGAATGCCCATCAAACACTTATTTAGAACATCCCACAGGTGAACAGGCTAATTGGGGACAGGTGGGTGCCATGATTGGGTATACAAGTAGATTCCATGAAATGCTCTTTCATTCACAAACATGGATGGGGCGAGGGTCACCACTTTGTGAACAAATGCATGAGCAAATTGTCCAACAGTTTAAGAACAATATTTCTCAACAAGCTATTGCAAGGAACTTAGGGATTTCACCATCTACGGTCCGTAATATCATCAAAAGGTTCAGAGAATCTGGAGAAATCACTGCACGTAAGCGATGATATTACGGACTTTTGATTCCTCAGGCGGTACTGCATCAAAAAGCGACATCATTGTGTAAAGGATATCACCACATGGCTCAGGAACACTTCAGACAACCACTGTCAGTAACTACAGTTTGTCGCTACATCTGTAAGTGCAAGTTAAAACTCTACAAAGTAAAGCAAAAGACATTTATCAACACCACCCAGAAACGCTGCCGATGGACTGATGCAAAGTGGAAAAGTGTTCTGTGGTCTGACGAGTCCACATTTCAAATTGTTTTTGGAAACTGTGGACGTCGTGTCCTCCGGACCAAAGAGGGAAAGAACCATCCGGATTGTTGTAGGCGCAAAGTTCAAAAGCCAGCATCTGTGATGGTATGGGGATGTATTAGTGCCCAAGGCATGGGTAACTTGCACATCTGTGAAGGCACCATTAATGCTGAAAGGTGCATACAGGTTTTGGAGCAACATATTTTGCCATCCAAGCAACGTTACCATGGACGCCCCTGCTTATTTCAGCAAGACAACGCCAAGCCACGTGTTACAACAGCGTGGCTTCATAGTAAAAAAGTGCGGGTACTAGACTGGCCTGCCTGTAGTCCAGACCTGTCTCCCATTGAAAATGTGTGGGGCAATATGAAGCCTAAAATAAGACAACTGAGACCTTGCAGTGTTGAACAACTTAAGCTGTACATCAAGCAAGAATGGGCAAGAATTCTACCTGAAAAGCTTTAAAAATTGGTCTCATCAGTTCCCAAATATTTACTGAGTGTTGTTAAAAGGAAAGGCCATGTAACACAGTGGTAAAAATGCCCCTGTGCCAACATTTTGCAATGTGTCGCTGCCATTAAATTCTAAGTTAATGATTATTTGAAAAAAAAAAAAGTAAGTTTCTCAGTTCGAACATTAAATATCTTGTCTTTGCAGTCTATTCAATTGAATAAAAGTTGAAAAGGATTTGCAAATCATTGTATTCTGATTTTATTTACGAATTACACAACGTGCCAACTTCCCTGCTTTTGGGTTTTGTATAATAAGCATCCTGTAATATGATTTAAATGATTTCTGGGTACTCAAGGGCGAACACCATCTCAAATGTAAAGAAACTCAACAATATTGACAGATTCTAAACAGAATATTTCTTAAATAGATGTGTTGTAGTTTATAAATAATACATTTCTGGACAATTCCTAGACATATGTGTAGCCTCTTACACACCTGCAGTTTGGGAGTGACAGTGACAGGCATTTCTCCATAAACTGATCCCAATTAGCATATTTGTTTGAGTCCGCAGTGGGTCTCAAACCTGCCACCCTGCCATCTATAAGTCCTTACAGATGGAGCTTCTGCTGCACCCTCCCCCTTAAATATATGTGAACACCGACTCTCCACAGCTGAACAAATATGCGACTTAAGACATGCATGAAACCATAAACACTGCTCAGTAACTACAGTACATCCATTGTCCAAATACTTCTGGACTCAACTGTCCACTGCAATGCCACACTGAAGTCCCACAACCTTGCGTGCCGCACACTGCAGGGTCGCTGCTGTCTTTTTTCACACTCAAACTCACTCGCACGCACACACACACTGGCTGCACACTCACCACGCAGGTAGTGGTAAAAGCCGGCCACAAGGTTGAATGATGCGTTCTTGTTTGGGGAGGCGTCGCCCCCCACTCGTCTTGCCATGTTGTACCCCAGAATGCGCCTCTGTTCCTGCTTGCTCTCATGGGGGCGTCGGTAGGACATCCACCAAAATAAAAAAAGAGGAGAGGGAAAGAGAGAGAGAGAGAGAAAGAGAGAGAGAGAGACTACTTTGCCCTTGCTGCTACCTCTAAGGGACTGTTGCTTTAAGGCTGTTCCTCTTAAGATTCTTTGCCACAATATTGTCCGGTCCTGCAGTATTTCCTGCCTGCTAAGCAGCTCAGGAGTGAAAAAAGTGTATGTGTGTGAGAGAGTGCAGCGCAGTGCCGTCTTGCCTTTGCATCAATCTTTCTTGCTCAGTGCCCCTCTCTCTCTTTTTATCATGCACACTCTCACACCTCAGCCCCTCCCTCTTAATTTCCCAATGTAAGCTTGTGGCTACCAAACGTCCCTCCACTGGCCAGCCAATTGGAGGGCACGGGAACGTGTGACGTCACAGAGGGGTGCAGTTGGGTGGCGTTGAAGGGCACCGTTGAAGCAGGTTGGGATGGGAGGAAATGCTCTTGCTCCACTAACAGCAGCTGAATGCAGGATTTCTATGGGGGGTCTTGAGAGTCGCAAACACACACCGTCTCGTCTTGCTCTCTCATCTGAGCAGACAGCATGCTGCGCTACCAGACTGCAAGCTTTCTTCTGCACACAGCCTGCAGCATATACGATAACAGTGACACTTCTGTCTCATCTTTGAATCTAAAAAAAAAACTCACATCCAGAAAAAAAGTCAAATGTCCCTATTTTGCTATGATAAATTCTACATGTGTTTTGCTTTTTCGTTCACCTTTATTTGTGTTTTTTTTTTTAGATATAAAGACAATAATATACAACACAAACTCAAAGTAGTAGAAATCCAGTGTATTATGTGAGTCACAAAGTTAAGCTTTTTGTACTTTGTTGTTGTTGCTAACTTATTTTTCCACTTGTCTTGATTATAACATGACTTTTTCTCAGTTGTATTTATTCATACAAAACCCAAAACCAGTGAAGTTGGCACGTTGTGTAAATCGTAAATAAAAACAGAATACAATGACTTGCAAACCTTTTAAACCCATATTCAATTGAAAGACAAGATACTCAACGGCAACGTTAGAACTGGTAAACTTTGTTATGTTTTGCAAATATTAGCTTATTTGGAATTTGATGCCTGCAACATGTTTCAAAAAAGCTGGCACAAGTGGCCAAAAAGACTGAGAAAGTTGAGGAATGCTCATCAAACACTTATTTGGAAAATCCCACAGGTGAACAGGCTAATTGGGAACAGGTGGGTGCCATGATTGGGTATAAAAGCAACTTCCATGAAATGCTCAGTCATTCACAAACAAGGATGGGGTGAGGGTCACCACTTTGTGAACAAATGTGTGAGCAAATTGTCCAACAGTTTAAGAACAACATTTCTCAACAAGCTATTGCAAGGAATTTAGGGATTTCACCATCCAACCATGCCCGTGACCTTCGATCCATCAGGCAGTACTGCATCAAAAACTGACATCAGTGTGTAAAGGATATCACCACTTCGGCTCAGGAACACTTCAGAAAACCACTGTCAGTAACTACAGTTTGTCGCTACATCTGTAAGTGCAAGTTAAACTACTAATACTATGCAAAGCCAAAGCCATTTATCAACAACACCCAGAAAAGTTTTCTGTGGTCTGACGAATCCACATTTCAAAATGTTTTTGGAAACTGTGGACGTCGTGTCCTCCGGACCAAAGAAGAAAATAACAATCCGCACTGTTATAGGCGCAAAGTTCAAAGGCCAGCATCTGTGATGGTATGGGGGTGTATTAGTGCCCAAGGCATGAGTACCGTATTTTTCGGACTATAAGTCGCTCCGGAGTATAAGTCGCATTGGCCGAAAATGCATAATAAAGAAGGAAAAAAACATATATAAGTCGCACTGGAGTATAAGTCGCATTTCTGGGGGAAATTTTTGATCAAACCCAGCACCAAGAATAGACATTTGAAAGGCAATTTAAAATAAATAAAGAATAGTGAACAACAGGCTGAATAAGTGTACGTTATATGAGGCATAAATAACCAACTGAGAACGTGCCTGGTATGTTAACGTAACATATTATGGTAAGAGTCATTCAAATAACTATAACACATAGAACATGTTATACGTTTACCAAACAATCGGTCACTCCTAATCGCTAAATCCGATAAAATCTTATACGTCTAGTCTCTTACGTGAATGAGCTAAATAATATTATTTTATATTTTACGATAATGTGTTAATAATTTCACACATAAGTCGCTCCTGAGTATAAGTCGCACCCCGGCCAAACTATGAAAAAAACTGCGATTTATAGTCCGAAAAATACGGTATCTGGGAAGGCACCATTAATGCTGAAAGGTCCATACAGGTTTTGGAGCAACATATGTTGCCATCCAAGCAATTTCAGCAAGACAATGCCACGCCAAATTCTGCACATGTTACAACAGCATGGCTTCGTAGTAAAAGAGTGCGGGTACTAGACTGGTCTGCCTGTAGTCCAGACTTGTCTCCCATTGAAAATGTGTGTCGCATTATGAAGCATAAAATACGACAACGGAGACCTCGGACTGTTGAACAACTTAAGCTGTACATCAAGCAGGAATAGGAAAGAATTCCACCTGAAAAGCTTAAAAAATTGGTCTCCTCAGGTCCAAAGGTTTACTGAGTGTTGTTAAAAGGAAAGGCCATGTAACACTGTGGTAAAAATGCCTCTGTGACAACTTTTTTGCAATATGTTGCTGCCATTAAATTCTAAGTTAACGATTATTTTGAAAAAAAAAAAGGAAGTTTCTCAGTTCGAACATTAAATATCTTGTCTTTGCAGTCTATTCATTTGAATATAAGTTCAAAAGGATTTGCAAATCATTTTATTCTGTTTTTATTTACGATTTACACAATGTGCCAACTTCACTGGTTTTGTACTTTATTATTCGATTTTATAAATAAATTTTCTACATAATTGTATAATTTTTGTGCTTTTTGCCGCTGTCCATCCATTGTCCCTTTCAGGGGCTTAGACTTAGACTTAGAAATTCTTTATTGGCCTTAGAGGCCCCACTACAATAGAGCCCTATACTGAACTCAATACACTAGCTCACAATATTTATACCACTTACACAAGGGCAGAAAAACATTTTTTTCTTTTTCAACTGAAACCTTTAACATATCCATACAACCTCATATAGTATGTCGTCTTCCAGGCCCCTTTTTGACACACACACCCTCCTGCTACCTCCCGCCTCCAAATAAATGCACCTGGGGATAGGTTGATTGGCAACACTAAAATTAGCCCTAGTGTGTGAATGTGAGTGTGAATGCTTGTCTGTCTATTGTGTTGGCCCTGCGATGAGCTGGCGACTTGTCCAGGGAGTACCCCGCCTTCTGTCCGAGTGCTGCTGGGATAGGCTCCAGCCCCCCGCGACCCCATGAGGGACAAACAGTACAAAATGGATAAATGGACACACACACACATACAGTGTGATGCATTATCAAAGCACAAAAGCTCTACTTTGAAATCTCCCGTTCAAGAGGCTGAGAAGCAATATTATCATGCAGATACAGCAGATTTTTTTATATCAGTCTTAAAGATGAATGAACCATTTGTCATTTGTGTGATTTCCCTCTTTTGTTCTTTTGGGGTGACCCCCGATGCTGCCTTCCACACACTTGCAATGGATTTTAATTATAAAAGTCATCAATAACCAATGGCAGCTGCATGTCTTCTGTTATCTGTCTGCTGATAATCACATAATATGATATTTCTCCCTGGCCTTGAAAAAGGCTACCATGGCCTATTCATATAGAGCCACTGTCCATTTTACCTTTCTATACACATGGTGCTCATTAGTGAGTGTAAAACACCTTTATTTGCAGTACAGACTAAAGGCACTCAAAATAGGCCAAAACACATTTAGGAATAGATAATAACAGACTACATTGGCTATAGGCACAATCTGTTTTTGTTTAAACTATAGCTAAAAGGGATTTATTGTGATTACTTCTGAAGTGTTGCACTCAGGGCACTATTTCTTCCATGTGCTTAAGAGAAAACGCTGCACAATTGCGCAGATTCTGGTTTCGCTTCCTGTTGGGCGGGGTCCGTGCCCGTTTGTTCCGGCCTTGCGCTGTGGGGTCTGTGTCTGGCTTTATGCGGGGGCAGCGCAGCCCTCTTGTTTGGTGTGGGTGCTGTGTCTCGGTTGTTTGTGTGGGTTTGGATTGGGGAGTGCAGTCTACTGGGGTAGGTGTTGATGTCTCTTGTTTGCGTGTTAGCATTTGGGCTGACTGGCGAGCTGGCGCTGGCTGGTCTCCATGGTCCTGCCTGTGTATGGACTAATCTGTTTATATATGTGTGTGTGTGTGTGTGTGTGTATGTATTGATGGATGTAAGTATGTATATGTGTATGTATGTATGTGTGTTTGTGTATATATAAGTATATATGCATATATGTGTATGTATGTATATATAAATCTAATAAATCTTTTTGGGGGGGGGGGGGGGCTCTCGGGGTCAGCTTGTCCTCAGGCTACTGCAGCCAGGCTGCATGTCTGGGGTGTCTGGGGCCCACCGTCCACCCCTTCCGGATGCCCATCTTGGTTGGGGCCTCCTGGGTCTAGTCCCCGCGTCTATTGTGGCAGCTCGGTGCGCTGCAGAGTACTCTGCAGCGCACCGACTGCAGCGCACCGAATTGCACCGAATTGCAAGTCGGCCAGCTGCTGGGGTAGTGACCTTGTGTGTCAGCGTGTCTGTGATGTCCTTTTTTTTTCTCTCTTCCCTCAAGGGGAGGATCTGCCGGGGCAGTTGCAGGATGTTCCATCTCCATCGTTGGGATCCCTGCAGGTGGGGTATGTATAATATATACAGGTAAAAGCCAGTAAATTAGAATATTTTGAAAAACTTGATTTATTTCAGTAATTGCATTCAAAAGGTGTAACTTGTACATTATATTTATTCATTGCACACAGACTGATGCATTCAAATGTTTATTTCATTTAATTTTGATGATTTGAAGTGGCAACAAATTAAAATCCAAAATTCCGTGTGTCACAAAATTAGAATATTACTTAAGGCTAATACAAAAAAGGGATTTTTAGAAATGTTGGCCAACTGAAAAGTATGAAAATGAAAAATATGAGCATGTACAATACTCAATACTTGGTTGGAGCTCCTTTTGCCTCAATTACTGCGTTAATGCGGCGTGGCATGGAGTCGATGAGTTTCTGGCACTGCTCAGGTGTTATGAGAGCCCAGGTTGCTCTGATAGTGGCCTTCAACTCTTCTGCGTTTTTGGGTCTGGCATTCTGCATCTTCCTTTTCACAATACCCCACAGATTTTCTATGGGGCTAAGGTCAGGGGAGTTGGCGGGCCAATTTAGAACAGAAATACCATGGTCCGTAAACCAGGCACGGGTAGATTTTGCGCTGTGTGCAGGCGCCAAGTCCTGTTGGAACTTGAAATCTCCATCTCCATAGAGCAGGTCAGCAGCAGGAAGCATGAAGTGCTCTAAAACGAGACGGCTGCGTTGACCCTGGATCTCAGGAAACAGAGTGGACCGACACCAGCAGATGACATGGCACCCCAAACCATCACTGATGGTGGAAACTTTACACTAGACTTCAGGCAACGTGGATCCTGTGCCTCTCCTGTCTTCCTCCAGACTCTGGGACCTCGATTTCCAAAGGAAATGCAAAATTTGCTTTCGTCAGAAAACATGACTTTGGACCACTCAGCAGCAGTCCAGCTCTTTTTTTCCTTAGCCCAGGTGAGACGCTTTTCGCGCTGTTTCTTGGTCAACAGTGGCTTGACACGAGGTATGCGGCAGTTGAAACCCATGTCTTTCAAGCGTCTCTTGGTGGTGGATCTTGAAGCACTGACTCCAGCAGCTGTCCACTCCTTCTGAATCTCCCCCACATTTTTGAATGGGTTTTTTTTTCACAATCTTGACCAGGGTGCGGTGATCCCTATCGCTTGTACACTTTTTCTGACCACAGTTTTTCCTTCCCTTTGCCTCTCCATTAATGTGTTTGGACACAGAGCTCTGAGAACAGCCACCCTCTTCAGCAATAACCTTTTGTGTCTTTCCCTCCTTGTGCAATGTGTCGATGGTTGCCTTTTGGACAGCTGTCAAATCTGAAGTCTTCCTCATGTTTGTGTAGGCTTCAGAACTGGACTGAGAGACCATTTAAAGCCCTTTGCAGGTGTTTTGAGTTAATCAGCTGATTAGTTTGTGGCACCAGGTGTCTTCAAAATTTAACCCTTACACAATATTCTAATTTTGTGACACACGGAATTTTGGATTTTCATTTGTTGCCACTTCAAATCATCAAAATTAAATGAAATAAACATTTGAATGCATCAGTCTGTGTGCAATGAATAAATATAATGTACAAGTTACACCTTTTGAATGCAATTACTGAAATAAATCAAGTTTTTCAAAATATTCTAATTTACTGGCTTTTACCTGTATATATATATATATATATATATATATATATATATACATATTTCTATATATACATATATATACACATATATACACACGTATATACATATGTGTGCATGTATATATATATATATATATATATATATATATATATGTATATATGTGTATATATATGTATATGTATATGTGTGTATATATATATATATATATATATATATATATATATATATATATATATATATATATATATATATATATATATATATGTTTTAGAACGTTTTATAGGCGTAATAGCTTGAATCCCCATTACCTGCATTGTTAGCCATCAACTATGGCTCATGTATTTTTAGAATGCATTAAATAATGTAGCCGCTATCAATTGATTCAATTGATTTTGACAATTAATATCAAACTGTCTGCTGTCACGCTCCCCTCAAAAGCACACGCACACAAACAGATACAAAGAGCTGTCTCAGCCCATCCTGATCATGAGCATCACAGCTTCTCAAAACAGAACTCTTAACATCACACATACAGTGATATCAGGGTATAACTACAATAACAAGTGAAACAAAGTTTCATCTATGGAGTTACATCCAGCTGGAAGAAGACGCTGTTGCGCGTTCATAAATGCACTACATCACCATGACGGGACACGTACATATGACAAGCACTGCCTAGATAGATATGGCCTTTTCAAATTTAAATGATCTTTTTCATGGATTACAATGACAATCACAAGTGTTAAGGAAAACTCCATGTTCCAAGATTTTCACACAGTCAAAAAAAGGCGTCATGGAAAAGTCAGCCTGTTTAGTATGAACCTGCCTTCATTCCAAATGTATGCACTTGTCTCTCCTTCTTGCAGGGTAAATGAATACAAATGAAAAAAATGGGCGTAACTTCAAGTGCGTAGAAAAACACTTTTAGGGCACCGCTTGTGCAAAACCAACTTTTCTTACTTACTGGTACCTGTTTTTGTGTATTTAGGATCTATATAAGTCCCGAGAATTTTAAACCAAACCACGGAGGAATTGCATAGATATTTATAAAACAATATTACCTTCAGTCATACTATCTCCAAACTAGTCGTTTCGAATTTGCCCAATTTTTTACGTTTTTCCCAGTTGTGATGTCAGCGGATATCTCCATGTATGGCCTAAATTTACCCGACGAGCTTAGTGCCAGTCTGCCTTTGTAGTGAATAAGCTCCTTCTTTTTCTCTATCCTTCTTGGATAGAGAAAAAGACTATCCAAGAAGGATAGAGCAACATTAATTTGCAACAGCGGAAGATGCATGTACATGCATGTACATGCACATGCATGTACATGCACATGCATCTTCCGCTGTTGCTATTTCTAGTACAAAGTAGTGTGACATGGAAGTGCTTAACACTACAACATGGCTAGCGGGGAAAAAGACACAGTCGAAGTGGAGGCACATAATAAGACCGCCCATAAAACGACGCATCCTGTAGAGAAGGTCAGAAAGTGACTTGAAGATGAAATGTAAAACATAATCTATGCAAAATGTTGACCAAAGAACCACCATTACATGTTATGTAGACCACTAGGAAGTGTAATCATAATATGACCCCTTCAAGTGCAAAGAGGACACTATGTGCCTTAGTGGAACAGTGGAGCTGTCCAAGGTTCTGAATCAAAAAAAGTTTCATTTATTTAGTCTGGTAATGATTTATAAAGCCCAAAAAACAAAGGAAAAATTAATTGAAGGACTTTTCTTTAAATTATTTTCTTAAATTTATGTCAGAGAATTACTACAATTAACAGAAATTTTGCCTCCCTGAAAGCTTGAACCAATCAGAAAAAAACAACAATCTCTGGAAAAAATCCAAACATGATGATGAACAGTGATCGGACTTGTTAGGCATCACTGTGGGAGTACATAGAGAAATGTGAGCAGGTGTGGACCAACACTGGAAAAAAACAACAGAGCCCTTTAGGCCGCAGCCCTCTGGAGTGCTCTGCTGTTTTTTATGAGACAGACTGCAGAGCCTCAGCTGGTTGCTGCTTCCTTAACGGAGAGCCCGGAAGCTCAGTTGAGGTTGAAGAGGTTCAACGTGGGTCAGTGCAGCTACAGCACATCTGTACAGCTGCAAGGCTTAGTGAAAACTAAAGGAACAGCCTTTTTTTTTAGCTTTTAAAGAAAAAAGAAACTACCTAAGGGTGGAAGGGGATTGCTTTTTGTTCACATTGTTCTCATTTTAGCCATAAGATGTTAGGATTCTTAGCAGCTTCATTAATGCTATCAGATGGGTGTAGGTGCACAGCACCACCTTAAGGAGTAGTACTAGTAACACTTTTATTTGAAAGCCCGTGTTTAAAAAAACATGAGGAGGCAGTGGAAATAATGTACCTTTTTAAAAATAAAAAAAAAGAAACATCTGCATCAAGTACTACTGTAGCTCTTCTTGGTGTGTTTTGCCAAAAAGTTTGAGGATTGATTTTAATAGTAATGATTTGGTGGCGATTTGTCCAGAATGTACCCTGCCTTTCGCACGAGTGCATCTAGAATAGGCTCCGTTGAGGCAGAGAGCCAGCAGCTGGTCTCCAGTGCAAACATGGCCATTGCTCACTGGAGGCAGATCCAAAAACACCAAAAACCAGCGCAGAAGTCACAAATGTGCCACCCCTTGTTGGGCAGTACCCAAGGGGCCCAAACCAAAAGGCAAAAAACACATGAAAATAAGAGGGAAACATTAAGAACACAAAGTAGGAAACATTGGGCACAGAGCTCCTGCAACCAGCAGCCACTACAGCAGCGCCATCTTGTGTAGTTAGTTATACATTATCCAGAAGTCTTAGCGGTAGAGTAGAACTAGAAGTGTAGGCCATAATACTAGAGGAGATACGAGTGAGTACGGGTATACTGCAGAGTTGTAAATAAGAAGTTCCTGTGTTGCTGAAAGCTGCTGTTTGTGCGTTATAGAAACAAACAACAAACACAAGGCTGTATGGACACTCCCTGGGCTTGTGGAGGCGAATCTCCACTCATGATAAGAATACTTTGCCTTTTGTGATAGCTTTTATTTTTTTTACCGAATAAATGCCCAATGCAAGACACGATCCTCTCTTTCACTTTTAGCCCCCCTATGTTTGGTCTCTACTTGGGGACGGCGTCGCGCGGTTGGGAGAGTGCACGTGCCAGCAACCTGGTTCGATCCCCAGCTTCTACCACCCTTGCTCCTGATGGGTCTGGGTTAGCGCCTTGCATGGCAGCTCCCGCCATCAGTGTGTGAATGTGTGTGTGAAGGTGTGTGTGAATGGGTGAATGTGGAAATAGGGTCAAAGCGCTTTGAGTACGGTACCTTGAAGGTAGAAAAGCGTTACACAAGTATAACCCATTTACCATTTACTTGCTAGCTTAGGAGACAGATAACAGAAAAGACTCAAAAAGACTCCACTTGAGTTCCATTTAAGAACCATTAATTTGAACCACTGCAAAACTGATCCTACAGAAAAAAAGCACCTCAATTATAACCGCATAAGATGCGCAATTATTTATCTGTGTCTAACAAAATGCTTTTGAAAAAATGGGTTAGCTTGATGCAAATTTACATTGAAAGTCCTATTAGCGATTTTACAAGGCAATTTCCAACATTTCAAAATGTGACAATTAATTAAACTATTATAAATAGACAACTAATTTGTGATCACCTAAACAGCTAAGATATACAGTAATGAGCTTGAAATTATACAGGCCAAAACTTCCTTTTTTTCCATTGTTTTATTTGCTTTTACAATACACAACAAAAAGAAGAGATAAAACAAGGGGAGTGCATATAAGGGTTCTAAAATGACAGCCAATTTTTCCAGTATTTTTCCCTTTTCTTGGAGGTGTATCTTAACAAAGAATGTCGTTTGTTCCATAGTGTAAATATCCCGAATGATATTTTTCCAATACAGCAATTGTTAGGGTTTTTTTTCAGGTCAAAACGTTCTAAGGCTCAACAAAAGGATGGCACAGGACAGACACATTCAACTTACTAAGGACAGTAGACAACGAATAAACTTTGTTGGTCGTTGTGATCATCTACACCAGGGGTATCCAAACTTTTTGACTGGGGGACTGCATTGGGCATAAAATTTGTTTGCCTGGGACCGAAAGCCAACTGCATGCAAAGTAATATAGATGAGTACAACCATATATGAGTACACAATCAGAAATATGCATCCATTTATCTATTTTCTACCGCTCGTCCCGAAGCAGCTAAAATGCACCAAACATAGATAAGCGTGCAGAGAGTGTTTTGCATTTTTCCCATCATCCTTTGTAATGGATTTAAACAGGAGTAATTTTGATTTTTTTCTTTAATGTTGATTGGACGTTTTTTACAATAACCACAAAGTTCAATGAGAAAGTTGGGTTATGTGTGACCAAGTTGATATATATTTTTGTGCCAGTAGACTTTTTTTTTTTTTTACTGCACCATGACTAGGGAAAGTTGTTTGGATTGGGTCATATAAGTAATGATGGGCTGTCTTGCCCTATAAGTACAATTAATGGTTGAGTTACTTTTATTGGCCACCAAATGGCAAATATCCAGCGACCATCAGACTGTTAGCTATCTGTAAATGGTATGAATACACCACCCTAGCTAAATTGCTTTTTGAACTCGTAGTGGGCCAAATTGAAGATGCCGGCGGGCTGTAGTTTGAACGCCCCTGATCTACGACCATGTATTTTTAGTTTACACTGGCTCAACGATAATGTGAGTGCATGTGAATGGTTACGGTCAGAATCCCAGTGGCTCTAAGTGTGTCACTAACAGAGAGAAAAGCAATAGAAGAGCCTTTTTCTGTGTCGCTAATGCATCTTTCTATGCAGTACAACATTAATGGAATGTCCCCGTTAAAGCTATCATGCACTAAATGGACAGCTTTGTTGTTGTTATCCACTAGACAAAGTAATTACGCAGATTGTCGAGCTCTCCACGCTTCTCTCACAGTGTCTTTATGCTCGCCTTTAGAATTGAGCTCTTCTCTTTCAACTGTACAATGCCTCATTTTAAAAGTAAAAAAAAAGCACTTCCTGCCAGACCTTCTAAAGCCCATCTCTCAAAAACACCCTCACAAGGGCACATTCAACCTCACCATACCACTTCACTTAGGCCCCAATATGGAAGTGTGCAAGAGGCGGAAATCCAAATGCCGACCCATTAGCATGGCTAATTACATTTCAGTACTAATCACACACACATTAAAGAGGGAGCTGGGGTTGGGGGGGCACAAGTCAAACTGATTATCTAAACAAGCACCTGGATTCCCTTTTCAGGAGCAGATGTGCTGAGGAGTTGCTGACAAAAAATGTCCAATGTTCATGAAAAGCAGGGTAACAATAGAGTCGTTTAAACAGCTTCCATGAGCACCTGCAGCAAGCACACACATTGGCATGCTCGCATTTTAGCTAAATTAACTGTAAAAATATTTGAATCTACAGAAAAACTAGATTCAGCTTTAAAAAAAACATAATAGCACAATGCGTCTTCTTTCGCTCTCTATGAATGTGCTGATGGGAGTATGTGACCGTTTTAAGCTTGTGTGTGTCTCGCTCAGCGTGAGGCAGAGTGGGTCAGACGGTTTAAGCTCTTTATCCAAGTTCAGCGAGTGGCCCACCAAACAGACACCACTAAGTAAGTGAAAGGACTGGCGTCAGCAGCGTTAACTGAATCACTGTGTCCACTGCAGTAAATTCGGTCAGCGTGGAAGAATACAATCCAGCTAAACTCAAGTCAAATATGAAAACAAAGCTACCTTTTGTCTAATTAGTGCAAGTATTTCAAACTTTTTCTACAGAGGGTCGAAACGGGGGCCACTATGATACATTTTGTAAATTAAAGATATGCTGAATCCAATTTAATGTACATCCGTATAGAGCATGCTAAGCTATTTGGAAAAAAAACATTGTTATTTTAACTTTTGTGTTATAGCGAATACCACCACATTTTTCAGTAATAAGTAATCTAACGTGTTACTATTTCCAAACCAGTGATGAGATTAAAGTTACGTATTCAAAATCACGGTGCGTTACTATTTTGGCATTGCACGCCACAAGTCACATTTTCAGCATGAGGCCATTTCACGTGTAAAGCGGTAATCAGACCAAGGGGCGAAACAATTAGCAAACAGGAAATTGCTTGCGCCCGCAAGATTTCTGGAGACCCCAAAACGTCTCAAAAAACAATAAAGGATAAATAAATGATACTGAATTATTTAATAAATAATACTTAATATATTAATAAATACATTGTCTTCTGTTTAAAACAACTATTTATATATATTTTGTCTACATTT
Organism: Nerophis lumbriciformis; assembly: GCF_033978685.3. NCBI lineage: Eukaryota > Metazoa > Chordata > Actinopteri > Syngnathiformes > Syngnathidae > Nerophis > Nerophis lumbriciformis. The sequence goes on from NC_084581.2 coordinate 21,485,254, forward strand.
TGCAGTTACAAATACATCAAAATGCTTTATCAGTCATGATTGTTTAAAAAAAAAAAATCACTCCCTTCATTTCCCATGCAATGAACCATTCCGTATTACTGGCATGTGCAGCAAGCAACACAAGAAATAAAAAACAATGGCGGGTGGAGATTGCTGGACATTTTCTAGCTGAAAATATCAACATTATTTTGACTTTTTGTCCGCAATATTAAGGTTAATAGTACACTCTGTGCTGGTGACAAAATGTAACTAGTAAAGTAACTTGTCATTTAAATGAGTTACTTTTAAAATAAAGTAATAAGTAAAGTAACTAAGGTACTTTTTAAAGGGAGTAATCAGTAATTGATTACTTTTACAAAGTAACTGTGGCACACTGGTCATAGGTGACAAAGCAAATAGTTGTTAGAACTCATTTATAATTTATTCATAAAATGTTTAGAACAAGTCAAGAACAAATAAAATCATACTATCTATCCATCCCATATCCTACTATTTTCCAACTATTTCAAGTATGTCTCAGTGGTCTCACAATAGTGTCATAGAAGTGCATTGCCCAATGTTTTTTGTTTTACATACAAACACATGGTTGAAACTGTTGGTACCCTATGCCAAATAATGAAAAGAGCCACTGAAATAATTGCAAACTTGCAAAAGTAATACATATTAGGATATATTTATTAAAACGTACAAATTTGACATTGTTTTTTAATTGTGGTTCAAAAAAACTTTAAATTAAGCACTTAAGCACTTCCTGTAACTCTCAAGCCAGTCAACATATGTTTTGGCCCATTTCTCATGGACAAACTGTTTCAGCTCACTTACGTTTGGTGGGTGGTGATGGATGGTTTTGTGTCATTGTTCTGATGGAGGACCCATGGCCTACGACTGAGACATAGCTTTCTGACACTGGGCAACTAATTTCACTCCAGAATGCCTTGATAGTCTTGAGAGTTCATTGGAACCTGTACGGACACCCTACGTCGGATGTATACATGATGTCATATATCAAATAAAGGAGTTGGTCGGGAGGACACTAACGCTAGCAACATCGGCATTGTTATTAGAGCTAGAGTGCTAACATTACAGTCACATTCAAACAGAAACATCATGGTAGGTTAGCCTATTGCTTGAGGAAAAGCTATATGCTCAAACTTACTGTAGCTGACTATAAGGAGCTCCAAACTTTATTCAAGTAAAAGTTTATACAGTTGGCATCATGCCCATGAATTAAGATTTTTCTTCATGACGTCGTGAAAACCTGAAACTTCAAAGCGAATGTGAATGCCTCTTCTCTCAAATGTGGTACAAACAAGTGAGGGATATTGATATATTTTTCCTCATGTTTGGTGCTTATAAACAGGTTTTAGGAATAGATATTACTGTTAAAATATAGTTACGAAGTCACTTTTGTTATGGGTCACACTTCTACTGCTTCTCCTTCTGTTGCGTGCCCTGACGAGTGCACCGCGGGCCATGACCACGGGCGCTCCCTCTCCGCTGCGAGCGCGCTTCCGCGCGGCTGCAAACGCTCGGCAATCAACGCACCTGTCCGTGATGAGCGATCAGCCTTCATAAGCCAGCGCAACCTGAGATCCGACGCCAGAACGTAGCTTCTCGTACCCAGTACAGTAAGCCCACACGTCTCTAGCTCTCCTGCATGTGCATTCTCTCTCTCTGTGCTCCCTCCCCGTCGTGCTCATCGTCTCTTGTGTTGTGTCGTTCTCCAGCTCCCCGTCGCCCTTCCTTGTCGTCGAGTTGTGTGTCTCGTCACCTTGGACCCCATGTGGATTCCCCCTTGCCTTCCTGGACTTCGACCTCACGCCTGCCTTCTGACCACGACGCCACGCTCCTGTCCTCGACCATCCGCCTGTCCTCCGACGCTCAAGCTTGCCTTGCCCTATTTGGACTTCCGCCTGGATCTCAACACGCACCATCAAAACCCTCTGACAACCACGCTCAGATAAGTCTCTCACTTAGTCACATTTCATCTCTTTGGGTTAATTACACACCGCACTTACATACTAAGTTGTCAATAAACACGCTGACAGCCAACAAAGTCATCGTCTATCTGCCGTCTTCTTTTCCCGCTGTCCCGTCACAACTTTTGCATAATAAGGTACCATTGAACTGCTTTTCATGTCAGCTGAACTGACTATACAAATGCCCTTGGACTTTTGCACAGTACAGAAGGAAAATAAAATATGGGTTTTGAAATCAAATTAAAATAAAAACCATGAAAGGTAGGTACGTTTGCTGAAATGGAGACCTTATCTGGTCAGTTGACCCTTCAGAGATCACCTCTATTTAAAAAGTGCTCTATAGAGTGCCAGAGGCCAAAATTTCTACCATCCAATCACACAATGAAAAAAACTACATGAAGGTGTCTGGGCAGGATAGATAAGAGCAAGTCAAAGTATGAGGGAGTGAGCTTGAATGTGGGTCACCTGCCGGGGTGTCCGAATGCTATCTGTGAGCACATTGTGCTACACGTCCATCAAACCGATTTGGTGCCCCCATCTGACAGACAGCATCAGAGATAGCAGGAAAGAGATTCAGAGGGGAAGTGTATCACTGCATCAGTGTGGCCCAGAGAGGTAATTTTTCCCTCATGCTCACTTCAGTGAACAGATCGATGGCAAAATGTAGTTTGAAAGACACTGACAGTGTGAAGTAGCAGTTAGGGACAAGACTTTTGCAGTTGAATGCTGAAAGATTTTGCCAAGAACGCCAAAGAGTGAACCGAGGCTGTTGGAGACACATTCATGTAATTTTGCTTCATGTTTTTATGTTAAATGTGTACAGGTGGCATTATAGCAGTGTCTATAAAAAAAACAGGTGTAGAGAATCAGGAATGAGGCATCGGGTTGGAGATCATACGTTGATTAAAGGGGCTGTTTGCAACATTTACACAGATGCCTAGAGGGCGCCAACTTTCCAATGTATTTTACGCAAAATATCCTCCTCTCTTAAGGCTTCTCAAACGTAATGATGTAATTTCATACGTACGTGACACATGCATGCACCTGTTTTAGCTAATAATAGCAATTTGGACAGTTAGCGTGAGCTGTTATTCAATGTATAATCTATCATAACAACAACATGACTGCGAATTGTTCGTTGCTTCCCTTGGACTGCCTCTGTATGTGTGCATGCGTTCCCTCTGCGTACGTGTTGACGAGACCAGGTGAGTGACTGCCATAAAAAAACAATCATTTTATTCGGGCCGGTAAAAAATTTTTATTATATAAACTTTGTAATTGTGAAAAATATAGACATTATCAAACAAATGTGTTCTGTTAAACCACTAATGGTAACATAAGCTGGCCGGTGGTGTTCTTGTTATATTGTTTGCTTTAAAAATGTTTACTGTGAGCAAGTTGCAAACAGCCCCTTTAAGGGCTATAAATAACATTTGATTGATTGATTGATTTTTACCACTCGCTCGCCCACACACTCCCACACACTTAATACTGTTTTGCTTTAGAACAGCTTCAGACTTTGTTTATTTCTTGAATCTGTACAGTCATGTTTTTGGTAACTATCCCTATCATTAAATGGTAACCTCACCAGACCATGGATCATCATCTGGACAATTGTTTGTAAGAGCGCGTCACACATGTCGACCACACTCCGTGCTTCAGCGACTGCAGGAGAACAGGATTGTTGCTAGAGCAGGACTGAATGTTGTGTTACAGTGTTAGGAAAATCACTTTAAAAAAATTAATTAATTACAGTTACTTTCCCCAAAAAGTAATTCAATTACTAACGGAATTATTCATTAATGTAATTAATAACTAGTAATTAATGCATTACTTCTTTTTTTACTTTCATACCTGGCGTATGCAGTTGTGAGATGTTTTATTAGAGAAGAGTGTGTGAGAGTATGCCTTTAAAAGGCAGTGCCTGTTGCCAAGTGAAGTGTGATGTCTGCGAGGGTGCGCTCATTGGCTGTTTTAGCTTAGCATTGGTAGTCTGCAGAATGGAAGGATATAGTTGATGACAGCCCCTGTGGGATGTTTTCACTGATAGTCAAACAAGCAATTGAAAGTGCGTCAATGGCTGTCTCTCTCCTTGTCCACAAACGGGCTATTTTAGGATTTTTATTGCTGACGATTGTCACTTTATTGAATGTTCATTATTCCCCTGTAATAGTAATAGCGGTGGCTGCCGATTGCACTAATAAAGAGCTGCATCCTGAAGTGAACGTTCTGGAATTATATAGCTGTCTTGCCAACATCAAAAGTAGTGTGCCACATTACATCAAATGTATCGGTAACTGTGTTGTAACATACAAAAAAAATTAAATTAATTAGTTTACTTGTTACTAGAAAAACTAATGGCATTAATAACGGTGTTATTATGTAACACCGTTTTTCTGAACAGACACATCGAAACATAACAGGAATGCATCTGCTCCACGGTCAAACTGTCGGTGTTTAAAGAAGTTACACAGATAATATTATGACTCAACTCTCTAAAAATGTATTAATGTTTTTCTTTTTTAAATTCTTTTCAGAAAATACCCCTTAGGGAACAGTCTAGGGATGAAAGTAAGTGCTACAGTATGAGCTACCAGCATACATTTCTTGCAGAAAAAGTATTCTTCTAAGGGTAAGTCACCTATAAACAAGCAATTTATACATATTTTTTCAATGAGGGTGCATCCAGTAAAACATCGCACCCAATAGTTAAATAAGTATAACTGACCTTTACAATTCTGCAGGAAGTAATAATGGATTAGATTTATATAGCCCTTTTCTAGACACGCAAAGCGCTTCACAGAGGAGTGAGAACCCATCATTCATTCACACCTGGTGGTGGTAAGCTACATTCATAGCCACAGCTGCCCTGCGCTAGACTGACGGAAGCGTGGCTGCCAGTTTGCGCCTACAGCCCCTCTGACCACCACCTATCATTCATCATTCATTCACCAGTGTGAGTGGCACTGGGGGCAAGGGTGAAGTGTCCTGCCCAAGGACACAACGGCAGCAATTTGGATGGTAAGAGGCCATGCAGCAATATCATGGAAGGGTAGCCTATTTGCCAAGGAAAAATTAAATGATCAAACTCCTGCATCTGTACCTCACTGACAGATATATAGTTGGCAGAGCTACAGGCTTTGTACTTAAGATGTATAGGTTTTTTTATAAAACTGTCCTCTGTGAAATGATGGATGGGTTCATCTAGCAAGGAGTGGGTCAAGAGGAAGGATGTTTTTCCTTCAATGCATCATACAAATCTCTCCATCCATCCATCCATCCATCCATTTACAACAGCTTGTTCCATTCGGGGTCACAGGGGGCTGGAGCCTATCCCAGCTGCATTCAGGCTGAAGGCGGGGTACACCCTGGAAAAGTCGCCACCTCATCGCAGGGCCAACACAGATAGACAACATTCACACTCACATTCACACACTAGGGCCAATTTAGTGTTGCCAATCAATTTATAATGTGCCTTTAAAAACTGTATCATTGAGCTCTTATTTAAAGGGGAACTGCAATCTTTTTGGAATTTTGCCTATCATTTACAATCATTATGAAAGGCATGACGACAGATGGATTTAAAAAAAAATGTTTTGCATTGTAACTTGAAGTCTGCAGTGAGTAATAATCAGTGATGAAGAAAAAAAAAAAGCAAACGTTGTGATGCGTATTTGAAATTAGTGCTCCGCGTATGCTTAAAATGATCAAAATACGGAAATATTAAATGTTATTACATTATATATATACTTACAGCATGTATATACCGTATTTTTCGGACTATAAGTCGCAGTTTTTTTTCATAGTTTGGCCGGGGGTGCGACTTATACTCAGGAGATTTATGTGTGAAATTATTAACACATTACCGTAAAATATCAAATAATATTATTTAGCTCATTCACGTATGAGACTAGACGTATAAGATTTCATCGAATTTAGCGATTAGGAGTGACAGATTGTTTGGTAAACGTATAGCATGTTCTATATGTTAAAGTTAAAAAGTTAAAGTGCCAATGATTGTCACACACACACTAGGTGTGGCAAAATGATTCTCTGCATTTGACCCATCACCCTTGATCACCCCCTGGGAGGTGAGGGGAGCAGTGGGCAGTAGCGGTGGCCGCGCCCGGGAATCATTTTTGGTGATTTAACCCCAAATTCCAACCCTTGAACTGAGTGCCAAGCAGGGAGGTAATGGGTCCCATTTTTATAGTCTTTGGTATGACTCGGCCGGGGTTTGAACTCACAACCTACCCATCTCAGGGCGGACACTCTAATTATAGTTATTTGAATGACTCTTACCATAATATGTTACGTTAACATACCAGGCACGTTCTCAGTTGGTTATTTATGAGTCATATAACGTACACTTATTCAGCCTGTTGTTCACTATTCTTTATTTTAAATTGCCTTTCAAATGTCTATTCTTGGTGTTGGGTTTTATCAAATAAATTTCCCCAAAAAATGCGACTTATACTCCAGTGCGACTTATATATGTTTTTTTCCTTCTTTATTATGCATTTTCGGCCGGTGCGACTTATACTCCGGAGCGACTTATAGTCCGAAAAATTCGGTAAAACCTCAATGGAAGTGTTTGGATGTTTTTTAAGGGCTTTATAGGCAGAATAGAGCGGTTCCCATAGGCTCCATTGTAAGCGGACATTTGATCACATTTATTTAATATTTAGAATGCAAAAAAATTAATAACATACATCGTCAAGTTTCTCAGAATTATTGTGAACGATAGGCAAAACATTCCAAAAAAAGTGCAGTTCCCCTTTTAAGGACAAATAACAAAAAATAATACAATATTTGGATACAATATTCTCAAATAGTTTGGTGGGCCCCCTGGGGGAATGTGGTGCGATGCCAGGGAGGCACCTGTGATCTTGGAGAGCATGCTTTTTTTTGCTGTACTAAAATATGACAAAGTGTATGTAGTGCTTGGCTTCACTGTGACTACGGTGGGAAACGAGGAAAGATGTGTAGTTTTCTTTAAGGGTAATAAGCATACAATGTTATGTAGCGGTGTACTTATAACTAATTATAAAGTTTGAGCTTTTCTCTCTGGCACTCATCGAGGGTAGACGCTCCCCTTTCCTCTCCCTTATCTCTCCTGCTTGCTTCTTTGTCTTGTCTTAACTTTCTTGTTGCCTCTTTTTGCACTGCTCTCCAAATCTAAACATTGGAACTATTTAACTGGCCTCAACGAAATTGACAAGATCTTGGGTTTGGGGGAACCTGCTTGTCGTGACGAAGCGGTTGTTGCTGGACACACGACGGACTCTTGGGAGAAGAAGGAGTGCCGCGTGCCTGGCGACCCTTTTCTGTCGAGGACGTGAAGATATCCACCTATTCGGAATGATGACAACAGAACATCTGCTGATTGGAGTAAGCGTTACTCTGGTTTGTCGACAAATTGGAAGTTGCTGGCAGTCTTCAAAGTAGCCCAAAGCGGCCACAAATGATTGGAGGATGCGGGAAGAACTGTGGAAACTCTTGTGATTTTGGATCACATCGGACTGTCTGCCCCGCAGTTTTTGAGGACCAGTCATAGACAATTTAGAGTGAAAAGCACATTTTATTTTCACTCGAATACAAAACATTCTAACTTGGATTGTTTCCCTGGCGTCGAGACTCTCCCGAAGGACACTGCAGCGAAGACACAATAAACTCCCTTCTTGTCTCTCATGGACACACACCTGTTGTTGTTGACTTTGGACTAGCGACTGCACAAACATCAAGGCCGCGGAACAGAGACACACTACGGGCTTATACACACACATGCAACCACAAAAATATACGCCACACATACACACCCCACCCCCCCAACCCAACGCCCTCGACGCAAATCCCATAGGGGTGATGAATGGATGGTCAGCGCCTGAGAGCTGCGGCCTACCATCATGACCTCGCACTCCCTTCCCTCTGTTGCTAGATATCTCGAGATGTACGTTGTAATATGTATATGTGCTTTGCTATGGAGGTTTTTTGCCACACCAGACTGTCTCTCTAGATTGTATTTTTTTACTCATCCTTCCCCAGAGTTTGACCTTTTTCCCATCTTTTACAGGGCGCCTTGTGGCGGCCCATCAGCGTTCCTGTTCTGTAACCCTGTACACTGTTTGTTTTGTCTAATCTTGAACGGGTTTGTGCTGAAAACAAAGTTATGTTGTACTTGTACAATGACAATAAAGACCTATCTATCTGTAGTGGCGGTGGAGAGTTGGGTGGACACCACATATTTTCTTATTCCTAAAGCGGGCGTAATAAAAAAACAATTGAGAAGCACTACCCAAAGTGAGGGCAGCACGGTGGAACAGGGTTTAGAGAGTGTGCCTCACAATAAGAAGGTCCTGGGTTTGATCCCTTGGCTCAGGGTCTTTCTGTGTGGAGTTTGCGTGTTCTCCCCGTGACTGCGTGGGTTCCCATAAGGGTACTACGGCTTCTCCACAACTTTTTTGTGCATCTTTAGTTATTTTTCCTCACTCCTTTTTGAGTGTGCATTGGAGTCCTATTGCGGCATTGCCGATCGTAACATCATCCCTTCAATGGCTGCCAAGTTTAGGCTTAAAATCTGATAAAGCAGCATGAAATGCCAATGAGACACTTCACAATGGAATCAATCACACATGCTGCTCGATCACGGAAGTGGAGCCACACGTAGCCAATGAGCCCTTTGAGAATCTGTGTTGGATGTCATGTGACTGCTTTTATGAAGATGAGCTTGCTGCTCTTTACGCGTCCTATCATAGCGCCACAGGTCCGAGGCTACAAGGCTTCTTAATTTTAATGACTTTCAAAGGCTTCAGTTTAACCACTCGGCTAAACACTCCCAGCGGAACAATCAAGGCCTAAAAGACGCATCACAGCTTTTTTGGTTGTCTGTTCCGCTGCCTCAGCTCGACGATGAATCGGTGGTGTTCGAAAAACCAAACAGGAAGCTGGCACGGCTCAAGGTGACCGTCTGCTAGGGCCTTCTTTGGCTGCGGCCGAAGCGTCGCGTCGCCCCTGGCAACCGGATGGCAAACTTGGCTGCAGGCCAAACGGAGGATCAGCGCCAGTTCTACCAACAATCAGAAGCTTAAGAATTTGGCAAGTGGATGCTGTCTTCGTCCCCTGCCTCATTTTCTTGTTGTTGTCTTTTTTCCTGCCAAGGAAGTTGTAATTTCTGATTGTATTGTTTGGTACCAGTATTACGCAAGTATTACTTACTAGTTTGAAGCTCCTATCAATGATTAATTTACACCTTTGCTGCCCTATTATTGTGTAAGGAGCCATACTGTACTTAAGTTAAGCAAGGGCCCTGTATGCTAACTATCACAAAACCTACAATTGTAGGGCTGTAGACAACAACATATACCCCATACTGCAATTGTTTATGATACTGCATCATGAAATCTTCAAATTCTTCAAATTCAAACCTGGCAGTATTGCTGTATTATCGACACATGTTTGTTTGTCTAAGCCAGTAGTTCTGAATTATTTTCTATCACAATACCACAATATTTGGTACACACTTTTAGGGCCCTGACAAACACGTGTGTAAAATCTGAGCAAGATTGCTTAAAAAACATTGCCATCATCAAGCAAAACATTTTTGCTAGGACACAGGGAGCACTTGGCAACTAACTGTCTGTAAGTCATTGACTATTTGTCTAAGGATTATCAAACTTTGAGAATATCAGTATCTACATCCATGACCATCTGACAAAATGCAACGCTGACATTGCCAAGGAGGCACAGGACATTAAATTTACCATCAAGAAGAAGAAGGTAAGAAACTTGACAAATATTCAAAATGACACCATCTCGACTAAAGGCAACAAAAGACATAACTCACAGCTAAAGTCAACAACAACAACTCTACATTAGTAACATCCATCCAGCCATCTATTTTTTACCGCTTGTCCCTTCGGAGTCGCGGGGGGTGCTGGAGCCTATGATAAATTATGAAAAATCCTATATATTCAGTAAAGCATAATATTTATTGACAATTATAAGTAAGTTCTTATCATGTATTTTTTCCCCAACACCTTCCTTTCTTTCACACATGGAAGTGAACTTAATGTAAACATGTAAAAGTTATGTTGTGAATGCATTATCAGTAAAACATATAGAGAAGGGGTAGGATTAAATATGAGCTTTGCTTCTTCCTACTCCTTTTTAGGTATGTTGAAATATGCAAATGTAACCACATGAGGTTCCCTAATGTAACTTGTTAAAAACATGTCTGCAAACATAATAACAATATATACTTCCAATGCATTTTTAGTACAAACCGTGGGGGTGCCACAAATGTCAATTTGACATGACTGTACCCAGCAGGCACAGGACATTAAAACAACGTTGAGAACTTGTTGAATTTGGTCTTGACGTTGAGCAAATTAAACATAATGTTGAAACAACAAGCTTCTTAAACGACGTTTAATCAACGTTGGGTTCTGACGTTGATTCGAACTTTGAATTTTGGTAATGATAAATGGTTGTACTTGTATAGCGCTTTTCTACCTTCAAGGTACTCAAAGCGCTTTGACACTACTTCCACATTTACCCATTCACACACACATTCACACACTGATGGAGGGAGCTGCCATGCAAGGCGCTAACCAGCACCCATCAGGAGCAAGGGTGAAGTTTAAGTTTAATTTCCCAACCAATATTCTACAACACAAACACAACGTCGAAACAACATGCTTTTTGACAACGTTTATTCAATGTCAGGTTGTGACAATGATTTGACCTTTGAAATGTGGTCATTTCCCAACCAACAACGTGGATGCAACGTTGGACATCAATGTTGTCTCAGTTTACAAATACGACTATTTCACAACGTTGTTTCTAAGTCAGTTTTAAAGGACAAGTATGTATAATCAATGTTGTATCAATGTCTTGTGCCTGCATGGTATGTTGTTGTTGAAATAGCTTATAGATATGCTCATGTCCGTTGCCCCTGCCTTTCCCCTCTACTCCACATCTGCCAGCACAGCAAACAGCACTTGCAGTGGATTATAAAAATAAAAAAAATCAGACAACGCTGCAGAATTTCTTTTAACATAGTCACTCTGCTTTGCACAACAAGCCTCCAAAGCAGAGAACCCTATTTTGCTGATAGCTACAGTGGAGCCAAACAAACTTAATCTGCTTGACAGGCAGGCAGACGTTGTTCAGAGCCGGCCGGCGGGAATCGAACGCCTATGCCACCCGTTGGGGAGAAATTGAAAATAGGAGAAACAGTGCATACCTTTTCACATGAACAAAAAACCAAATAAAAAACAAAACAGGCACATTCCTCAGCATATGGAGGAGTTCAGGCTGGGAGGTGTTCAAAGTGGCCTCGCCAATCTCCGCCATATGGTGTCACTAATTGCTGTGTTTCAGTGCAGAGAGGTACACCAAAAGAGACAGTTGAAGGGAGAAATAAAGGGTGGCCTGGGGACAGGGAGAAATCTCAAAACTGGGACAGAAAGTTGTGATTGTTTTATGTTGCATACGATGATCGCTGGCAGCTTCTAAAAAAAAAAAGCCTGGGGGGAGTACATAGCTCATTTGATGCTATTTGCTGAAATGTTCAACATTGGCTAGATTTTCCGAACTTCAGGATATGAGTACAGCATGTAAATGTAATCTGTCTTAACGGATGTTAAATGACATACAAATGATACATATGAATGTATGCTTTTCCCAGGAGGACACTAACACATTAACCAGGAACAACACTGGTTCTATTTATATCTGTCAAATGAGCATTTAACCACCAAAAGCTAGCCTTGATGATACGAAATTTGAGGGGCACGTGTTAATGTTACTGCAGCATCTTTGATTTTTAACGACAAGTCTTAACTGATCACATGTTTGATAAACGTTTGATTGATCTTACATGATCACCTTGACCAAAGAGCATGATGAGTACACCTGTACGATCTCAGCAGATCCAAGTACAGATCTTGTGTTGGATATCATTGGATTATACAGCATGGGTGTTGGACATAATAACACAAAGACACAGTAATCAAATCATGAGAAATTGTGGTAATTAAATATTTACAACACTTGGATACATGTTTCCTAAGGCTAATTGGGTAATTATGTAAGACATGTTTAGGAACAGGCCACACTCACTCAAGGAGGGCCTGAATTATTTACTATTTATTTCATTTGGCGACCTAAACGAGGCTCCCATGTGGATGAGGATGCTTGATAAACAAGGTGCTGCTTAAAAAAGAAAAATTAGTTGGTCTACACATATCCTGCTCAAAAAATGCAACGTCTTAACATCTTAATCAAAAGTATCACACCGGTCTCTGAACAAGAGAGGAAAAGCTAACGTCTAAACTTAGAAGAGATCAATGTGTGATGCAGAGCTTGCACCCACACACCTCCAAACAGTCATGGCTGCTGATGCACTTGTCAGCTGTGACACACACATACACAACTCACAAGAGCCACTGAGAGAAGCCATATTGAAAACATCAGCCCCCAGCATCACCTGACTTTACTGTTAGCTTTGCTGACGTCATCAGCTCTCATTCAGATTTTGCCATGTTGGAACGCAAAAATGAAGTCTATAAAGAAAGAGTGCTCATGTGAGCCAGTCTTACATTAAACACTGCACAGCCCTCATGGTTACACAGTTCCTTTTCTACGCTTTGTGGTTTTCTATGGACTTTCTACAAAATGTAATATAGGATAATTCAAGGGTGTCCAAAATGCAGCCTGGAAGCCATTTGAGGCCCGCAGCTACATTTTTATTGGCCCGGGACACATTCTTTAGACAAAATAAACACGTCCTAGATTAGAACATTACACCTACCCTAAGCAAAAAAATAGATCTGGCCCAAACACCCCCAAAAGTTGGACCTGACAACCAAAATGGCTGATGACCTGTTTGATTTAGTGTATATATTATGGATAATCTTCATTCGTCTTGCCATGATGAACATGAGTACACATTTCTTTGAAGATATGGTAAGTTTTCGAGTGCACTAAAACACTCACAAAGGTTTTATTTGGCGAGATAGTAATAATAACAGTAAAGAACATTAATATGAAGTACTGAAATATCTCGTGGAGGTTAGATTAGATATTATACTAAATTGCTTTGTTACCTAGAGTATAACACAAAGCTAAGATGTGGATACCGCAGATAGTTTAACATATATTGATTGTCCTATACTGTATTGTTTTAGTATCTTTAATGACAACATGTATCAAAGTGGCCCCCGCATACTTCATATTTTCTGTGCCCTCGCTGAAAAAAGTTTGGACACCCCTGGTATATCTAGTACAAAACCGAAGTCTTCTTTGTTGTCTAATTTAAGATATTAAATCTTTTCCACTAAGCATACGTTCAAATCAACAAAAGTTGGCTGCACCATAAGAAAATTAAATGACAGAGCCAGAGCCAGAGCCCAGACCTAAATTATATCTGTAATGTGTGTGGAAATCAGTAGGAAGGACTGTGCATAAGCTATTCCCACGCTATGTAACAATTTTTTGCATAAGCAAATGTTGTAATTTTTGTTTATTATTCATGATTCAAACAGTTTACATTTTATCTATCAGGCAATATAGCTATCAGGAACAAAATGCAAACACTCAACAAAAGCCAAAGCAACACTGAAGAAAAGACAATCCTTGTGAGTGAAAGCATATCTGAGAATCACCCAAAAATATTCATAGTCCTTGACTAATATATACTGGAACATGATATGAATAAAATAAAACATGCACTTGTGATAAATCCACACTTTGAAAAGGGTGGTGCATTTTTGGTGTTTTTGCATTTCTGCTGTGTCATGCCAATCGCCCAGGTCACCTCTAAAGGCGCTGCAAGTAGAGATGAGTAAGCAATTAACGCTTACCTTGCAGCCTCTGCATCACATTGGCAATGTCATGTGCAGAGTCTCTGTAGTGGTGCAGAGATGCCATGCTGCGCGTCCTCCGGTCGGTCGCCTGTGTTGTCTTAACCCAGCATTACTCTAACCGAGAAAATATAAATTATTTTTAGTTGTCCATATCTAGTTCGTCCCTGTTGGAGAAATAGTCTACCTCACTCAGAGAGGCTCCTCCTCCCCTGATGGTGATGTCAATGTGCACTCACACTGCAGGCATGACAGCTTTTTGGTTTGCATGCACTGCCACCTGCTGTCTAAGCAGAGAGGATGTTAGATTTTCTCTTCCATCAGGACCTATGGGGCACCAGGTAACATTGCCTGCCTTTACTATTGTGATGCACTCATTGAAACAATATAAATATTAGATCATATTTAATCATAAGTGTTTTATTACCTTCACTTCACTGATTGCCTCGAAGAAATGATGTGGTTCTACTCAATGTAACGCGCTTTGGGTGACTAGAAAAGCATTATATGAAATCGTATACATTACTTTGAGTGGTGTCCCTTTTAACTCAACTTACCAAAAAGGCGTTCCGTTCCTTTTATTTAAAGGGTTAGTACGCCGCCTTTGTAGAATTTCACAAGATGAACATTTCAAAAAGAGTTCATCCTGCAAATAAAATACTAACACAAACATTTTGTAGACCAATTGTAATTAATATTAACATTTTACTGCCCGAATGCAGCTGAGAAAGTCTCCTGCACCCCCCGCGACACCGAAAGTGACAAGCAGTAGAAAATGGATGGATGGATTTCAAAGCAGTTATTAATCATTATTTAATTATTTATGCATAAATATGTGGTTATCATTTAATTATTAATTTACATACATTATTATCAAGTTTTACATCTAAATAAAGATTACGACATTTTAATTGTTTGCGTAAAAAAAGTACTATCTATAAACAGTGTCAATATGAGAGCATTTCATATTCAAATGCAAAAGGGAACATGTTTTGTATTTGTGATATTGAAATTTATATTGAGGTGGTACCTCTGCAGTGAGGCGAGACCATCCATTCCTATGCACTCCAATGCAGCGAGGCTCAGGGTGACCGCTACCATTGACAGCCCCTCAGGACCAAACAGATGCAGCCAAGGAGAGAAGAGACACTTCACTGCAGCAGAGGTAAAGCACAAGGCGGGGGTCAACAAATTAAGGAATGTGTTATACTGACGTCAAACGTTGCTCAGAGTTGAGTGCAAAGCATGCTGCTGCCATCTTAATCTCCCTGCCGCATAGTCAGCGTTTTGCGAAAAGCTTATTAGAAAGTTGAGTGATGAAATTGACTTGATGCCTAATTGAGCTCTCCTCTCAACTACCTGCAGGAACGCTAAGAACATTCACAGATAAAAGAAATTTACAATCAATCCATTCATTGATTGTTGTTTTCATACACAAAACAAATTCAACACAAAGCGCCCTACAGTCTTAAAAACAATGCCTCGATGACCTACCTCCCCCCATCATGTCACATACACAGGCAGACACGCACACTCAAAAACATGCACACACACACACACACACACACACACACATATATGAATGCATGACTGAGTACAGAGGAGCCAAGTGAGGAAACACCCATTACAGGAGCCGTCTGCACTGAGAGGTCACCTGACCACGGCCACCAGGACGCTGACAAAAAGCCCCCCAGCGTCTACATCCCTCATCACTGTGAGATAGTACACATTAGTAGAGAAACAAACGCTTGGTTCTGCGGCTTTAAATGAAAACTGGGCTATGTTCATACCAAGGTGGTTACATGTGCGTTCCCCTCTGTTTGCGTTGATAGATTTCAGATGGAGAGGATTACTCACAATGCTGACTATGCAGGTAGTGTTGATGAATTGATATAAAATGCATTTCATAGCCACAGTATTCCAGAGCTCCATGTCAGTCTTATCAAAATAAATGTTTTACTGGTTGCACAGAGAAAGGGCCAGACGACCACTGACCTGGCAGACGTTGTGGAAAATGTGAGATTTTTGGCTAGAGAACAAAAAAACTGCTAATGTCCAAAACTCAGGCACTCCATTACTAACTACAGCGCCATAATTTTGGTATTTTATTTAATATCTAATGTTGACTCGTTTACTTTCACACTATTAACGTGTATCAACCCAGAGGAAACGATGGTAGAGGAAGTGAGTAAAGTAAACCCTACTTCTCCCCAACGCCAGGATCTCTGTCCTGCATAGATAAGCCCCTCCAAGAGCTCATTTCAGGCAGGAAACGTGACAGTTGAGTTTTTCCGCTACCATAAACAAGACAAGCCAAAAGAGTTTAGCAAACAGTCCACCAGCACCTCTGGGACTGTTCTCTATGAGGGAGACTGACTGACATACAGGGAGAGAGAGAGAGAGAGAGAGTGAGGGGAGGAGAGTCTGAGAAGGGAGAGAACAGGAAAGAAAGTCTGCAGAAAGACAGGGAAATCCATTAGATATAAAAAACGAGGGTAAAAGTAAGGGGGGGGAAGAAGTTCTCTGATGACACTGCAGGAAAAGTCATGGCTGTAAACAACACACATTTCTTTATGGAAATACTTCAGTCATTTGATGCTGGTGAGTTTTTCTAAACTTTTTGTTTCTTTATCATGGGCTGTCATAGGAATTACAAATGTAAAACAATGCTCTTTTCAAAAGACAAGAAATTACTTGCATTTTTTCCCCCACATTTTCTCAATTCCATTTTTTGTGTCCTCAAAACCTACAAAAGCTGAGAAAGTTTCATTTTACTATGACAATGCATTGAGGGCTTTTGTTTTTAATGGCAGGCATCCATTAGGATTTACAGTGCATCAGCAAGGTATCCGCAGTGCTTTACTTTTTCCATAATTTGTTAAGTTACTGCCTTATTCCAAAATTTAATTAATTAATTTTTGTCCTCAAATTTCTAAAGACAATACCTCATAATGACAATGTGAAAAGTATTTTTTTTAAATTTAGCAAATGTATTAAAAATTAAAAAAAATAAAAATCATATGTACATTAGTATTTACAGCCTCTGCTCAATACTTTGTTGATGCACGGTTGGCAGCAATTGTAGCCTCAAGTCTTTTTGAATTTGATGCCACAAGCTCGGCACACCTATCTTTGGGCAGTTTTGTCCATTCCGCTTTGCAGCACCTCTCAAGCTCCATCAGGTTGGATGGAAAGTGTTGGTTTTCATCCAGGATGTTTCTGTACAATGCTGCATTCATCTTAGTCTAGTCAGGGAGGTGACCAAGAACCTGATGGTCACTCTGTCAGAACTACAGCATTCCTCTGTGGAGAGAGGAGAACTTTCCAGAAGA
The DNA here is from genome assembly GCF_033978685.3 of Nerophis lumbriciformis. Lineage (NCBI taxonomy): Eukaryota > Metazoa > Chordata > Actinopteri > Syngnathiformes > Syngnathidae > Nerophis > Nerophis lumbriciformis. The sequence goes on from NC_084581.2 coordinate 21,502,429, forward strand.
ACAACCATCTCTACAGCAAACCACCAATCAGGCCTGTATGGTATAGTGGCCAGATGGAAGCCATTTCTGAGTAAAAAGTTAGCCAACATGCACCTAAAAGGCTCTCAGACCAATAGAAACAAAATTATCTGGTCTGATGAGACAAAAATGTAACTATTTGGCATGAACACCAGGCATCATGTTTGGAGGAAACCAGGCACCGCTCATCACCAGGCCAATAACATCCCTACAGTTAAGCATGGTGGTGGCAGCATCATGCTGTGGAGATGTTTTTCAGCAGCAGGAACTGGGAGACGAGTTAGGATCGAGGGAATGATGAATTCAGCAATACACAAAGACATCCTGGATGAAAACCAACGCTTCTCATCAAACCTGATGAAGCTTGGGTGGTGCTGAAAAGAGAAATGGGCAAAGAGGAATGGGCGAAACTGCCCAAAGATCGGTGTGCCAAGCTTGTGGCATCGTATTCAAAATAATTGAGGCTGTAATTGCGGCCAAAGGTGCATCAACAAAGCATTAGGCAAAGGCTGTGAATACTTATGTATGCAATTTATTTTGTTTTTAATAGATTAGAATTTTTCTGAAAACTATTTTTTCACATTGTCATTATAGGATATTGTCTGCAGAATTTTGAGGACACAATTTATTTATTAAATATTGGAATAAGGCTGAAACATTACAAAATGTGGAATAAGTGAAGGGCTGTGAATACTTCTGGATGCACTGTAACCACTGCGTTCCTTTGACTGTCTCTAGTAGTTATACGCAGAAGCAACAAAAACAACTTGTATTTATTTTCACTGGAGGACTTAAATACAAACAGTTTGTTGCTATCCTCCTGACAACCAGTGTCCTCTGCAGTGGACATTTGTGTTTTACATTAAAAGGCAATTTTTGTCCTCAAAATTAGTAACTGTATTACCCATACTCCATTTAAATAGACAAAAAAAACAAGGTCCCCCGCAAACGATGCTGGTTGCCGAAATGGATATGTCATAATGCCAGAAGGATGATGTTCGCTAGCCTCCAATGTTTTGAATCACTTTGACTTTTCAGACCCAAATTTGTTCTTTTAAAGTACCTCTTTTCTCCCCTAAAGTGCTCCTAAAGATTAAAGCATTTATAAATTAATCATACTATGGAAAAATAATGTGATTGTTGGACAGAGAGGATTCCAGTGAACTTTAAGAGAAGTGCAGCAGCAAGATCATTTTTTAACTTTATTCAGCTATATGTTAGGAACAAAGTGGGTCAATTTTGAGTTCCTACAGTGAGAAAGGGGACCAAAACTTGATGAGTTAGTCCATATAAAAGGATCTAGATGGGCCCTGGGGAAGACTCACTGTGCCCACTTTGAACACCCCTAATCTCAATGTCTTCTTTCGCAGTCCCTCTGATCATAGCGTTCTGTGTTTCTGTGGCTGTGGGTCTGGTCTTGGGCGCTCTGGTCTATGTGATCCTCACATGGTTTTCCCGACGAAGAGCTGGCTCTGCCAGAATCACGAGCTGCCCCCTTCGCCAGTCCCGTACATGCCCTAGAAACTACCCGGGCTTCAACCGCAACAGCAGCAGCCACGACCGGCGAAGCAACAACAGCTTGGTCAGCGCCGCGTACACCTTCTACCGCCAGACCTCAAACCCGGATTCCCTCGACCCGCTGGGGTACAAGTCTAGCTTCAGGGCGTCAACCTTCCATCCTCTTCTCCACTGTAGCCAAATTGCCAGGGAGGCGGAAGAGGGAAGTCAGGCGTCGTTGCCCCGCACGCCCACCCTGACAATCACTACCAACTCAGCTCACTCAGCTGCCACTCCACCCAGACCCCACTCTTTTTGGGGGGACAGCGGGGATTTCCAAGCAACACAGACCCCCCCTCCTGCTTACGAAAGTATCATTAAAGCTTATCAGGAGACTCATACCTAGGATGCAAATGAAATGAAATCCAAAGACAAAAGCTGCTGATCATAGCACACAAAAAAAAAAAACTTTTTAAAAAAGAATGACAAATGTCACCCATATCTTAAGTACCACCAACAAGTAAAGTTTTTTACTATGCAAATTGTCACCTGGGCTTTAATAAACAATCCAGACCATTTTGGTATTTTAAAAATGTTTGAAAAAGCAGCAAAGAAGACTTTTGGACTGTGTGCTGTTATGAGCTCAGTTCTGTTAAGATGTGAATGTAACTTTGTTAAATTGATGTAATAAACTGTAGCTTATATTCAAGTATGACAATGCATATTGTGTGTGTGTGTGGATATATATATATATATATATATATATATATATATATATATACATAAATATCTGTGTGTGTAGAAAGTATTTACAGCGTTTCACTTTTTCCACATTTAGTTATGTTACAGCCTTATTTCAAAATGGAGTAAATTCATTTTTGTCCTAAAAAATTCAACAGACAATACCCCAAAATGACAATGTGAAAACGTTTTTTTTAATTGCAATAAAAAAATTAAAAAAATTTAAATCACATGTACTACATAAGTATCCACAGCATTTGCTCAATACTTAGAGCAAAGGGTGCACCTTTGGCAGTAATTACAGCCTAAAGTCTTT